>NW_022436950.1:24601314-24768036 GCF_009761245.1 Sapajus apella
GGGCATGGTGGCTCATGCTTGTAATCCCAGCACTTTGGGAGGCCAAGGCAGGCGGATCACCTGAAGTCAGGAGTTCAAGATCAGCCTGGCCCACATGGTGAAATCCCATCTCTACTATAAATACAAAAATTATCCAGGCATGGTCTCATGCTCCTGTAGCAGGCAGAGGTCGCAATGAGCCAAGCTCATGTCATTGCACTCCAGCCTGGGTGATTGAGCAAGAGTCTATCTCCAAAAAAAAAAAAAAAGAAGTGAGATGATGTTGAAGACGAAGCCCACAGCAGCAGACCATCACATCATTTCATGAGGAAAAATTAATCATTTGCTCCCTAACTGAAGAGGACTGATGATTAACAGCAGAAACAATAACACCATAGATATCTCAGTTGGTTCAGATCACACAATTCTGACTGAAAAATTAAACTTGAACAAACTTTCCACTCAATGAGTACCAAAGCATTGTGCCCAGTTCAGCTGCAGAAAGAACTTTCAATGGAAATAGTAAACAACTGGGATCAAGATCCTGAAGCATTCGTTCACCTTGGCAGACAAACATACATACATACATATATACATACATACATATTCACACACCCTGAAGCATTTCTTTGAAGAATTGGTATAGGTGATGAATCAAGGCTTTACCAATATGGTCCTGAAGACAAACCATAGTCAAAACAAGGCTACCAAGAGGTAGAAGTGGTTCAGTCAAAGTAGAAATAGCCTGGTCAAGAGCAAACGTTATGGCAACGGTTTTTTTGAGATGCTTAAGGTATTTGGCTTGTTGACTTTCTGGAGGGCCAATGAATGAAAACATCTGCTTACTATGAGAGAGTTTTGAGAAAGTTAGCTAAAGATTTAACAGAAAATACCCAGGAAAGCATCACCAAAGACTCCTTGTCCACAATAACAATGCTCCTGCTTGTTCCCCTCATCAAATGAGGGCAGTTTTGTGAGAGTTTATATAGGAAATCATCAGACATGTACTTTATAGTATTGATTTAGTTCCTTCTGACTTGTTTTTGTTTTTTCTTTTTCTCCCCTTAATCTTAGAAAATCTTTAAAGGGCATCTTTTTTTAAAAAAAAATTTTTTTATTTTTTTTAGTTAGTAATGTAAAAAAGACCGCACTGACATGGTTAAATTCCCAGGACCCTCAGTTCTTTAGGGATGGACTAAATGGCTGGTATTGTTTAGAAAGGAATCTTGTCGTTGATGAAGCCCATGCTGAGAAATAGTCTATTCTTTTTTGTTTTTAATTTTTTAATTCCATTTTCCATGAACAAGTCCCCTCATATATTGGTAAATGTGGCTTATAAAAATTTAGGTTAAGCCAGGCACAGTGGCTCACACCTGAAATCCCAGCACTTTGGGAGGCCAAGGCAGGTGGATCACGAGGTCAGGAGTTTGAGGCCAGCCTGACCAACATGGTGAAACCTCATCTCTACTAAAAATACAAAAATCAGCTAGGCGTGGTGGCGTGTACTTGTAATCCCAGCTACTCAGGAGGCTGAGGCAGGAGAATCGTTTGAACCAGGGAGGCAGAGGTTGCAGTGGGCCAAGATTGTGCCACTGTACTCCAGCCTGGGCAACAGAGCAAGACTCTGTCTCAAAAAAAAAAAAAAAAAAAAAATTGGAGTCTAAATTAAAGGAGTGGTATGATTCTGGTACTCAGTAAACCTCATGAAAAAGTGAAAGGCCATAAAACAGTAACAACACTGTTACAGTGCCCTATATAAGTTAATTTCCTGGATAACAGAAGCTGGCCCCTTAAAGTGCCATTTTTTTTTAATAATTTATTTTTCAGCTTTTAAGTTTGGGGTACATGTGCAGGATGTGCGAGTTTGTTGCATAGGTAAAAGAGTGCCATGGTGGTTTGCTGCACAGACCAATCCATCACCTAGTTATGAAGCCCAGCATCCCCTAGCTATTCTTCCTGATGCACTCCCACCAACCACCCCCCATTAGGCTTTAAGAGAATTCTGCCCTCTGGAACAGAATTGTATATTTTTGGTGCCTCAAAACCATCATTGTAGGCTTGGGTTATTATACTGGTCTAGGATGCATTGACATCTATAGATGTCTCAGAAAAAATGGGTAAAAGTAAGGATACCGGGGCAAGATGGCCAGGTTTAAAAGTTAGCCCTCCCACTAACTCTAGTGAGTATACCTAGGCTTGTTACTTGCACTCTGGTGTTCTCATCCATAAAATGAGAATAATAATAGTACTGGCTCACCAAGCTGTTGTGAGGATGCAATAAGCTCACGCATGTAAAAGGCTTAGAAGTGTGCCTGATAAATGTACATTACGATTACCATCATTCTCAAGGTGTTTAGTTGTTCACAAAATAGTCCCACACTTTATTTTGATGTTGTGTTTGTTCAATGAACATTCATTTTTTTTCTTCTTTTCTTTTAATTTAAGGATGTTAAGGTCATATCTAGAGTATCATGAAGGCATGGCCATTAGCCATCCAGGATGGGGCAGACAGGCAGAGAAACAGCATCTACATCATCAGCATTCAACCTGCTCAGCCAGCAGACAGTGCCGACACCGGATGTTGAGATGGTGACAAAGGTAGGGTCAACACATGGCCATTCCCTCAGTTCTTCATCCTGGACGGTTAGCCATCGGGATTCATGGTGAAGAGTCAGGGTTTCCTAACATGAGTAAAAACTGACAAAGGGGGCTTGGATTAGGGAACCTTAGTCATCTAGTAGTTTCCAGGAAGCAGGCACTAGAAATGTCCTTCACCAAGTGAAACAGCTCTACTGACTAAGCAAGGTGTTCATTCCTGTGCTGTGGCTAACTGCTGAACGGAAAGGACCATAATCTAGGAGGAATTGAGACATCAGGTATCAAATAACATCCTGAAAACGGGACCCCAGGATGAAGCCCCATTAAGAGAATTGGGGAAAGGGGACTCAGGAATAAGGATTGCCAGTTATTACAAGAGAGACAAGACTTCAGGGTCAGATCCACACCAGAGATAACTTAAATGCTGAGCTTCCAAAAGTGGTTCCTTACATATTTAATTTTCTATTGATCTAGGAATTGCGAATGAAGACGAGCCCATAGAGGAAGACCAGCTGGCCCCAGAGTTTTGTATGGTAGGGTACAGAGAATGGAAAAGACGGGAAAGATCCTGGGATTTGGAAGCTATTTAGGTTTAACAGCTGAGTAACTTCTTGTTGCTGTCAGTGAACTTACCTCTGACAGTATTACCCATTTCTCTCTACCAATCTATTAAGCTACTTTATTATCCACTAAAGTACCAAAAAACTGTATTTATCTATTTACTCTAATTGTGAGTAAAGTAAGAGTGAACAAGCTCTGTAAATGAGACCTGGGACAGTCCACTTATGAATAAGTAAATACACATTCGCATCTAGACCTTGTGCTACTGCTTTGTCTGCTCTGAAATCTTTTTAGTTCAGAATTTTATCATATATTTAAAATAACCAGTGTATTAGCAAAATAAGTGAGATGTTGACACTATCTCTGTGCATTCATTGCTTTCTAGTAAACAATTTCACAGAAATGATTCTGCCTGACTGCTTTTCCCTTTCTAATGGTAGCACTCTTTCCCTCTCAGGAGTAATGTGAAGGTTTGATCTTATTGTCTCTGTCATGTGGGTCCCCTGACAGAGTTCTCCTGTAGTGTTGTGAATCATCCCCCCTAATTCCCAACTCTGGCCTGGATTGCCCATCTGTAATGCCAAAAACATAACTGCCAGAAACCTATGTTATAGTGCACTCAGTAAGCTTAGAAGGTCATAGTGGTAGCTCCAGTACGTCTACGAATGTTTTTACTGCTTCTCTCATTGAGAGGCATTGTTTAATTCCTCTGATCTTAAATACAACAGACTTACTTGAGCAATGGAATGTGGCATTTTACCATTTCCAAGGTGAGGGCATAAAAAGCTTTGCACTCTTTTTTTTCTTTTTTGTACTTTAAGTTCTGGGGTGCCTGTGCAGATCTTGCAGGATTGTTGCATAGGTACACACAAGCCATGGTGGTTTGCTGTCTCCATCCCCCCGTCACCTACATCAGGCATTTCTCCCAGTGCTTTCCCTCCCCAACCTCCCCACCCCACGCTGTCCCTCCTGAACATACCCCAGTGTGTGATGTTCTCCTCCCCATGCCCACATGTTCTCATTGTTCAACACCCGCCTATGAGTGAGAACATGCGGTGTTTGATTTTCTGTTCTTGTGTCAGTTTGCTGAGAATGATGGTTTCCAGATTTATCCATGTCCCTACAGAGGACACGAATTCATTGTTTTTTATGGCTGCATAGTATTCCATGGTGTATATGTGCCACATTTTCTTTGTCCAGTCTATCATTGATGGGCATTTGGGTTGGTTCCAGGTCTTTGCTATTGTAAACAGTGCCTCAATAAACATAAAAAATATGGAACACTTCACGAATTTGCATGTCATCCTTGCGCAGGGGCCATGTTAATCTTCTCAGTATCTTTCCAATTTTAGTATATGTGCTGCCAAAGTGAGCACTGCACCCGCTCTTGAAGTCCTCAGCTGCTATGTAAAAACCCTGACTTCCCTGAGGCTGCCTTGCTGGAAAGACTACATGAGAAGACCATGTGAAATAGCCTTGAGACCACATAAGAGAGACATACACATAGTTGGCTGCCCTACCCTTCAGCCATTTGAGCATCCCTGCAGAGACTCTGCCCAATTAGCAGAGTTGCGAGCATAATAGTATGGTTGTTATTTTACAGCTTTAAGTTTTAGAGGTGGTTGTTATGTAGCCAGAACTGCTACCCTTCACTGGTGCCAGAGAGTCACAGAATAAAAAAGCCTGCTTTGCATTTATTAACTCATCGTTTTAGTCTCGAGGCTACCACACTAGATATTTAGCCAAGTGCAAATTTCTCTATTAAAAGGTTAGGGCAAGTTCAGGAGAAACATATAACATAGATGGGGAAAGGTTGTACTTAGGTAATGAAAGAAAAGGCACCTAAGAATTGGGCCCTGCAAAAGAGGTCACCTCCAGGGTTTCTTTGCAGTTCACGCAGTTCCCATGCCCTTGGGTACACACATGCACTCCTCCAAGCATTCTAGTCATCTGCCTAAATTCCCGCCCACCCAGAACACCCCACCTTTCCTGAATCCATTCTCCCTCCTTCTTTAACATAAACACCCAAGTCCCATGCTTGAAAGGAAAAAGGGCCCCAGGGTTTGACAGGATATTCAGTGAAGCAGGTGGACACCCACATCTTACAGAACAGGTGAGGAGTAACAGCTCTGAGCCATTGTTAATGGAGAAGGAGGCTCTTTTGGAATTTTTTTTTTTTTGAGACAGTCTTGCTCTGTCACCAACGCTGGGGTGCAGTGGCATGATCGGGGCTCACTGCAGCCTCAACTGCTCAAGCTCAAGCCATCCTCCTGCCTCAGCACCTCTGAGTAGCCAGGACTAAAATCATGCGCTCCCACGCCCAGATAATGTTTTTGAATTTTAGAGAGATGAGGTCTTACTATGTTGCCAAGCTGGTATTGAACTCCTCAGCTCATGCAATCCACCTGCCTTGGCATCTCAAAGTGCTGGTATTACAGATGTGAGCCACTGGGCCTAGCTGAATTTTTTTTCCCAATATTTACATCAGTATGTGATACAGTTGAGCAGATCCCTATAATTAAATAACTTTTAAGTGAAACATATAACCAAGAAAATTCATTACGTTGGGGGGAATAGGACATTCCGAACTAACAATCATAATTGAGGCATTCAGTCTTCAAGCAGGTCATGTAAATGAGTGAAGTGGATTTGGTGTCATTAATAGGAAGAGACGGGAATCAGGGCAAAGCAGAATGAGCTTGCATGGCTTTGCAAAGGGCACTGTTGTTACAGACCTCCCAACAAATCCTGTTTTGCAGGAATGCAGACAGTGTTGCTACATTTTTCTCCTTCTCTTCAGAAATCTAGATTACATATGAAACGTCCAATTTTTATAATGCTGAGGAGGCCAAAGAAAATATACCTATCCACTGAATTGGGGGCACCAGATGAAAAAAAATTGAGGAAGTAATGTTCTTAATTATCAAGACACCCCTACCTTCTCTTTCTCTGAGCCCTATAATTATATTGAGTAGCATTTAGTTTCCTTCTTTTTCAGCCTGAAGGTTCTAGTTGAATAAGAAATTAATTACATTAGCCTTTAATATTGACTCTGTTTTTTTTCTTAGAGTGACTCCCAGATAGGATTAATTTTTAAACTCCCCTAGGGTGGAGAGTAGAATGTTTGCCAATTCTTTTTTTCTTTTTTTTTGAGATGGAGTTTTGCTCTTGTTGCCCCGGCTGGAGTGCAATGGCGTGATCTCGGCTCACTGCCACCTCCGCCTCCCAGGTTCAAGCAATTCTCCTGCCTCAGCCTCTTGAGTAGCTGGGATTATAGGAGCCTGCCACCACACCTGGCTAATTTTTTTTGCATTTTTAGTAGAGACGGGATCCACCCACCTCTGCCTCCCAAAGTGCTGGAATTACAGGTCTGAGCCACTGTGCCCGGCCTAATTATTTTCTTCACAAAAGTTTAAAAGGCTTCGAGGTGTGACCTTCACTACTATGGTAATTCTGAAACTCTACCTCCTTTCATCCTTTCTTAAGCAACACTGTATTAACCAGGTATTCACTGGTCCCTGTAGTAGGTGTTTCTGCTATAAGCAATGCCTGGTAAGGGCTCTTAACTTGGGATTTTAAACAGAAAATAATTTAATGAGCATCTGATGGGAAATGATAATTAAGCAAACAAAATTAATTATTTTTATTCTATAAGAAGTTAATAAATACTGCATTGAATTTCTACCACCTCTTCATCCTCCCCAACTCCCAAACCTGCCTGACAGTAATTCCCTACATTTGAATCACATAATGTTCCGAGATATGCCAATATTTGAGAAGACTCCGTGTTCTTCTCAAATATTGGCAGATCTCGGAACATTACATGATTAGATAGACTCCCTAGTCTAGACAGTATAGCACTTTAAATCTTTTTATTACAACAATATAAAAAGGATGAGTCTGCAATAATTAATCACTCCTTATCCTCTATCAATTGCAATGTCAATATATGTCCAGATGATAACCAAAAAGCTTTCAGCCACCTGGCTGAAGGTAGGCTCTGAAATCATTTGAACAGTTCTGATTCTTCAAGCTAACACTATTTAACTCTTTAAGAGTGGGCAATGAGAGGTTGAAATCTGAGCTGGAAGCTGAGGTATGACTTGTGGTACCGAAACTTTTAAAACTTGAGGGTCTTTAAGAAAAAGAATACACATTTACCAAGACAAACTTATGTCCAAAGTGTTCTAAAAAGAGTGGACATGGCCAGGCGTGGTGGTTCATGCTTGTAATCCCAGCACTTTGGGAGGCTGAGGGAGACGGATCACCTGAGGTCCTGAGGTCGAGACCAGCCTGGCCAACATGGTGAAATCCTGTCTCTACTAAAAATACAAAAAATACAAAAGAAAATGAGCTGGGCATGGTGGCAGGTGCCTGTAATCATAGCTACTTGGGAGGCTGAGGCAGGAGGATGGCATGAACCCAGGAGGCAGAGGTTGCAGTGAGCCAAGATGGTGCCATTGCACTCCAGCCTGGGCGACAAGAGCAAAACTCCATCTCTAAATAAATAAATAAAGAGCGGACATTACACTTACTTGAGTTTTTTTCCTTTAATGAGAATATAGTAAGAGGTGCAATCTGTCTTATGATAGTCAACTTTAGGTTTCAACTTGACTGGATTGTGGGATACCTAGACGGCTGCTTTCATCTTTCTGGAGGACTCTCACTAATATACATTTCAGGTGGTGAAACCAGAAAATATGTGCGAGGGAGTTATTTGTAGCTGGATTCTCAGAGGTATTGACTGAATTCTTTAGAACTCAATAAAGTCCACACATAGAACCTGTTATAAGACAGAAAGAAATGGCCTGTTGTGGATATTCAGAGATCAATTCTGTAACCATTTCTTAAATGTTTCGGTGAAAAAAATGAGACAGTATACACACTGACTTAGACTGTATAAATGGTACCTTTGTCTTACATACATTTATTTATTAAAGAAGTAAGAAAGTTCAGATAGCCTGGTGTGAGTCCGTCCAGGGCGGCTGTTCTTTTGAGCAGTGGTCGTTTATCTCCATCTGCCTTCTCTTCCACCTAAATGCGTGTCACCACCCAATGGAAGATTTGATGGACATGGACATGAGCCCCCTGAGGCCCCAGAACTATCTTTTCGGTTGTGAACTAAAGGCTGACAAATGTTATCACTTTAAGGTCGATAATGATGAAAATGAGCACCAGTTATCTTTAAGAACAGTCAGTTTAGGAGCTGGTGCAAAGGATGAGTTGCACATTGTTGAAGCAGAGGCAATGAATTACGAAGGCAGTCCAATTAAAGTAACACTGGCAACTTTGAAAATGTCTGTACAGCCAACGGTTTCCCTTGGGGGCTTTGAAATAACACGACCAGTGGTCTTACGATTGAAGTGTGGTTCAGGGCCAGTGCATATCAGTGGACAGCACTTAGTAGCTGTGGAGGAAGATTCAGAGTCAGAAGATGAGGAGGAGGAGGATGTGAAACTCTTAAGTATGTCTGGAAAGCGGTCTGCCCCTGGAGGTGGTAGCAAGGTTCTACAGAAAAAAGTAAAACTTGCTGCTGCTGCTGCTGCTGATGATGAAGATGATAATGATGATGATTTCGATGATGAGGAAACTGAAGAAAAAGTGCCAGTGAAGAAATCTATATGCATACTCCAGCCAAAAATGCACAAAAGTCAAATCAGAATGGAAAAGACTCAAAACCATCATCAACACCAAGATCAAAGGGACAAGGATCTTTCAAGAAACTGGAAAAAACTCCTAAAACACCAAAAGGACCTAGTTCTGTAGAAGACATTAAAGCAAAAATGCAAGCAAGTATAGAAAAAAGTGGTTCTCTTCCCAAAGTGGAAGCCAAGTTCATCAATTATGTGAAGAATTGCTTCCGGATGACTGACCAGGAGGCTATTCAAGATCTCTGGCAGTGGAGGAAGTCTCTTTAAGAAAATAGTTTAAACAATTTGTTAAAAATTTTCTGTCTTATTTCATTTCTGTAAGTTGACAACTGACTGCCCTTTTTATAATGCAGAGTGAGAATTTTCCCTACCGTGTTTGATAAATGTTGTCCAGATACCATTGCCAAGAATGTGTTGTCCAAAATGCCTGTAGTTTTTAAAGATGGAACTCCACCCTTTGCTTGGTTTTAAGTATGTATGGAATGTTATTATGGGACATAGTAGTGGTGGTCAGACGTGGACATGGTGGGGAGACAAAAATATACATGTGAAATAAAACTCAGTATTTTAATAAATTAAAAAAAAAAGAAAGTTCAGATAAAAAATAATGGAGTATAAAGCAAAAAGGATGAAAAATGATAAAATTAAGAGATAAATTTATCTCTTATCTTAATAGAGATAAATTTATTTTTACTAATGGAAATAAATTTATTAAAGAATTAAGGAGTTTAGACAAAAACTAATGGAGTAATGGAGTATGAAGCAAAAAGGACGAAGAATGATAAAATTAACAGAGATTATTCTAACATCAAAAGAACATTGAAATACGAGCAAAAAACCTATCATACCCAAAGTATTAACTTCTGTTTTGAGGTCATACAAGCGAGGTGTAAAGCTCTCTCATTATTAGCTTCAGGATAAATCTGCCTCTACTCAGAAGCTCCATCCAATCCCCAACACAAGGTAACCTAAAATCACTCCAGCACAGGGGATTTTGGCTTTTAAAAAGAAGTTTCCTCAAGGTAGAAAATGTGAGTTTGGTAAAATCTAATTATAACTTCCTCCTGCCTTATTTGAGAATAGAAAGGTTCTGTCTCATCTATCAGACATACAGATTAACAGCATAATAGAAGAGACTCCCTAACAAAGGCACTCTAAGACAAGTTACAGGCCGAGCATGGTGGCTCACGATTGTAATTCCTAGCACTTTGGGGGGCCAAGGCAGGTGGATCACCTGAGGTCAGGAATTCAAGACTAGCCTGACCAATATGATGAGCTCTGTCTCTACTACACATACAAAATTTAGTCAGGTGTGGTGGCATGTGCCTGTAATCCCAGCTACTTGGGAGGCTGAGACGAGGGAATTACTTGAACCCAGGAGGCATAGGTTGCAATGAGCTGAGATTGTGCCATTGCACTCCAGCCTGGGCAACAAGAGAGAAACTCCAACTCAAAAGAAAAGAAAAAAAGAAGAAGAGGAGTTATAGATGTTACTCAGACTCTCTTATGGCCAATATTCAGCAGATATTTGATAAAAGAGATTCTTTGGGTTGAATATCTGTTAATTCAATCTGTCCTCTTAAGGAAAATTTGTGTTAAATGTCAGTGAACAGGTTCTTAGCTTCTGCTGGAGATTTTTTGCAAGGGTCTTGGGTGAGACTTTTCTTCTGTCTTCCATGTAAGTTTTTTTTTCTTCTACTTCTCTCAATAAATATCCTTATTCATTCTAGTATTTGAGCTGCCCATCTACCATCTTTAGGAGTTTCTATCCCTATCCATATTCCTGTTGTGGTAATACAGAATATGCCTTCTGCAACTTGAATCTAGATGGAACCATTTTTTACTAGACCACAAATCCATGTAAGTTTGCCCTACATTTCAGTTTTTCTTCCTTAAAAAAATTTTTTTTGCTACTTATTGCCTTAATGCTTTTAATTCTGTGACTCAAGGTGTTTTTATTTATTATTTCCTACAGTCTATCTCTTCCATGCTATTTTTGATTCTCCCTGCAGGCTCTCCCTCTTTTTGCTGACATTTGCCCTGAAGCTGCACCTTTTATGTTTTTTTCTTTGGTTCTTTCTTCCAGTAGCTTTAATTCTTCATAATAATGGGAAGAGATGTGACCATTTAGCAACAGACCAACTTGTTCAAAGATACCTTGCTTTCTAGCCCCCTTACTCTCTTTTTTTCAGAGTTATTTCTTTCATTTCCTTTAAAGCATCCTTTTGGTCACTGATGTTCTATTTTGAGACAGATATAAATGCCACTTTGGAAGTTTTTTGAAAGCTTTTCCTGACCATACAACTACTTTTAAATGTGTGTTAATTGAGACTAGGCAAACGCAAAATAGCTGTTGAACAAGGGAGCAGAGCATTTCCAATGGAGCTAAGGTAGCCCGTAGGTAAACTCAGGGCTCTGCTCTTGCTGGGAGGGTGTACATGCATGGCTACCAATTTGCCACTCAATAGCAAGCATCACTCCTATAATTAGGAGATGAAGATTATCTTTCAATGTTATAGGAATAAACTGTTCACAATGTATCTTTCTCTTCCATTTTCCACTGAAATAATTCACAGCCTATCTTCTATCTAAGATCCATAACAGACACTAGAAACAAGATCATTACATACAACTAAGAGTAAACTCTGTATTTGGTAAGGATTCCATGAAAGATGGTGATAGTCTGTGGTGTTTCTCATTGACAGTGGCAGGTGGTAGTCACGATGCAAAGCAGTGTTTAGTAGTGTTGGATCACTCATCTGTTAAGCATAAGTGAATTATGTCACTGATACTCAACTATACACTTATATTACATAATCAGAAATAAAAGGTTGTAATTACTTTTTTTCTACTTCACTTTGGCAAACTGAGATTTGCCAAAGTGGTGAATTGTTAAGAATTTTTGAGAATTTACCAGCAGTGAATTACACTTTTAGATAAGCCAATTGGTATGCTTCCAATGACTGATTTGAATTGTAATTCATCTTATACTCACATCCAATTACTTCTCATAGAAAGGGTTCAGAAAAGTTCCCAATACACCAAAGCAAAGCCTTGATTTCAGAAAATATGTCTACATTGTTAATTTTCTATTTTTTTCTTAATTGAATGGGGAAGAAAGTAAAGTTCAGTCATTCTATTAAAAAGTGTCATGTTTCTTCAAGCTAGAATGACATTAGAATGAAGGTATTTTTAAAAGTCTTTGTCCACGTTAATATTTCCTCCCAAAGTTTGAAATACCATCTCAAACGTTAAGAAGAAGAAAAAAAAAAAACTAGGATAACTCTCCTCCTAGAGAGGCATACTGAGTTACCATAAAAGTGAGCTAGAGTCTAGACCAGGTTACATTTCTGGGATATAGTAAAGATTTAGTATGAACCAGTCAGAGGTTATGTCAGGAAGCTGTGAGGAATGAATTGCAATTTATTGGTAGCAGAGAAAATGGGATTCAGGTCACAGAATATGCTATAGATTGGTTCAGAGGTCCACACTCTATTTAGTTCTGAATGACTACAGAAAAGCGAGGTAGAAAAATAAGAGAAAGAAAGGTGCATCAATAGGAGGTTTAGCTAGAGACACAGACCACTGAGAGGAGAAAGAAAAGGAGAACATAGGAAATAAGAAGCTATACAGGTAATAAATACTAGCATAAACCTAGAGTACCATGGACTGATTCAGGTTCTTAGAATCCAAGTTTATCCCTGTTAGCTGTCCTCAACTTTTCTGATTGCTTACTGTCTTGCACTCAGTTATTACTGTAGACAGAGAAAGGAGTTTTGATTTATCAAATCCATAATCTCTGGAACCCAGGCATAGGTGAAAGGACAGTGGAAACCAAACACAGGGCATTGACTGTGCATTCAATACTAGACACTGACCATAGATGTGAGTGGGACAGAGGACTACAGTATTACTTCCTGTATTCACTATCCAGGAACACAACAAAATACTTCCCCCAAGAGTTTCTGACATGTGCTAGCTAAGACCACAATAAATTATGCCCTTCCTCCAGGCAAATCATAGCTTGGAAAAAATCAATTCTTAACACAATATGCTGAGATTAAATCAGTGACCTGAGAACCATAGTAATAATATGAATATTTCAGGTTTCTGCAGTGTTCCTAAATGGTGAGAGGAGATAATTATACCAAATTGAAGAAACACTTAAAAATAATTAGGGCTGAACCAAGATAAAACTGTGAGGTATGGATCCTTAGGCCATCTTTGCAACACTTCTGTTTCATTTTCCCTCGTGATGAAATCCCCCATTTCCAATACAGACCAGCTGAATATACTCTCCCCTTCTACATCATGGAAGACTTCTATTACCTCTAAGGTATAATTGGATGACAATCTAGTAAACATTATCCACTCTAGAGATATTTTTATTGCAATAAAGGCCAAGGCAGTTATCCTAAGAAGGATCATCAAATATATATGTGGTTACCCTTCCTCTGTGATGATGGCAGACGTAACAAAACATGGGCTTATTTCCCACTAATACCAGATCAAGCCACAGAATCTTCCTCAATATTGGTGTTCCAGATTGCCACAAATAACTGAACAAAGTAAGCCACTTAAAACTTATTTGCAATTCAGAATCTATGTCATAAAACTCTAATAGTAACATTTTAAATATCAGTCAAGATGCACACACAGAAAGAAAGTATGAAATATATGGAATGATGAAAAGGACTAAGGGAAGATAGTTTATATAACTGTAAATCTAGTTTTGCTATCAGATATGATATTGAAGGAAAATATTAAATAATTCAATAGTAAATGACAATTCCTGGTAAGAGTGTCATAGACCCAAATTGTCAATAACTACAAAATGCAAAGAGGTCACATTCAAGATTACAGGTGCAGATGGCTGAGCAAAGATTAAAGCACTGTTTGAAACCTTTTATTTAAACTTTTGTTGTTATAGTTGTTGTGGAATGGATGGCCATCATTTTCTGCACAATTGTTACAGAATGTGTTTCTACTCTTCAAGAAACAATGCAGAAATTGCAGATTCAAATTACTATATACCTTTCAAAGTAGCTGCCCTGACAGGATATACATTTATTCCAGCAGTACTGCCATTTCTTAAAACAGTTTTAGAACTCCTCCTGAAATTGCTTTCAGAGCCTGAAGCTAATTTCTTTGACTATCCTCAATAGTGGCAAATCTTCATCCTTTGACAGAGGATTTGATTTTTTAAAGCCTGCCAAAAGTCAAGACTAGTGAATAAAGTAGTTGGTTAAATTGGATTGTAATGTTTGGATTTCAAAAAAGGTGAGCTACAAAGTTATGAGCCTGGTTTTCTCATGTAGCTCATAAACCACTTAGAAGGCAATCACAAAAGGGAATTTTTAAAAGTGTATTTTAGTTTCTTCCTCTATAAAATAAATGGATACTACTAACTGATCTCTAAATTCCCTTGCAGCTTTATGATTGTTTCAGTAATTATTTTTTAAAAAACCCACAATCTCTATGTGATTGAAATTTCTTTTATCTTTAAAAAAAAAAGCCATTCATCATACTAACATAATTCTGGCGTATTTTATGTTCTTTATTATCACTGGGATTCATTTTCTCTACTGTCAAATGAGGAAGGGTGTTGAATTGATAACCCTTCAGCTGTACAATGCTACGCTATATATTAGTAATCTATGATTTCACAACAAATTATTCCAAAATTAAGTGGCTTAAACAACATTTATTATTGTGGGTGATTTCTGCATTTCCAACTGAGGTACCTGGTTCATCTCACTGGGACTGGTTGGACAGTGGGTGCGCTCACAGAGGGTGAGCTGAAGCAGGATGAGGTGTCATTTCACCCAGGAAGTGCAAAGGGCTGGGGAACTCCCTCTCCCAGCCCAGGGAATCTGAGCCCTGCTTATCTGTGTTGTGTGCTTCAGATTTCTCATAGACTACCATCAAGGTGTCATCTGAGTTGCAGTAATTGCAATGTTCAGCTGTGGAAGAAGTTGCATCTGAGTTCACTACATGATTGTTGGCATGGTACCATTCTTTATGAGCCTCAGTCCTTGTTGGCTGTTGGCTGAAGGCTGCACTTAGTTCCTTTTTCACACAGGCCTCTTCGTAAGGCATCTTAAAAGCAAGCAAGCCAACAAGAAGAGAGAAAGAGAGAGGGAAAGAGAGTATAGTGAGGTAGGATAGATAGTCAAGCAAATGACCATGTTCTCAAGATACAGCAATCATGGTGACTGCATAATCAACACAAGTAACAGCATCTGCATTGTAATTGAGCTCATTGAAGCAAAGCTATCTTCAGGAGGGACTTTCTCTTTTAAAGAGCAAGCACATTTTTATTTTACCTATCCTTAAACTGAACGTTTGCTCATTTTAATAATAAAAAGCACACCACTGGGTGGAGATTTAAGATACTAATGAATTTAAGGCAAGATGGCCAAATAGGAAGAGCTCCCATCTGTAGATCCCAGCGAGACTGATGCAGAAAGGAAGTGATTTCTGCATTTCCAACTGAGGTACCCAGTCATCTCACTGGGACTGGTTGGAGACTGGGTGCTGCCCATGGAGGTGAGCTGAAGCAAGTGGAGTGTCGCTTCACCCAGGAAGTGCAAGGGTAAGGGAACTCCCTCTCCTAGCCAAGGGAAGCCATTAGGGACTGTACTGTGCACTCTGGCCCAGATGCTGTTCTTTTCCCACGGTCTTCACAATCAGCATATCAGGTGATTCCTTCCAGTGCCTCCACCACCAGGGCCTGGGTTTTAAGCACAAAACTGGGTGGCCATTTGGGTAGACACCAAGCTAGCTGCTGGAGCTGTTTTTCCATACCCTAGTGGCACCTGGAACATCAGTGAGACAGAACTGTTCCTCCCCTGGAAAGGGTCTGAAGCCGAGGAGCCAAGGGGTCTGGCTTGGCGGGTCCCACCCCAAAAAGCCCAGCAAGCTAAGATCCACTGGTTTGAAATTCTCGCTGCTAGTACAGGTGCCAGAGCTTGACCTGGGATGCTCCAGCTTGGGGTTGGGGAGGGACATCCACCATCGCTGAGGCTTGAGTAGGCGGTTTTCCACTCACAGTGTAAACAAAGCCACTGGGAAGTTCAAACTTCAGGCCACTGCAGCCAGACTCCCTCTAATCTCAGGGCAGAGCATCTCTGAAAAAAAGGCAGCAGGCCCAGTCAGGGACTTACATATAAAACCCCCATCTCCCTGGGACAGAGCACCTGGGGGAGGGGGAAGTTGTGAGCGCACCTTTGGCAGACTCAAACGTCCCTGCCTGACAGCTCTGAAGAGAGAAACAGACCTCCCAGCACAGTGTTCAAGCTCTGATAAGGGTCTGACCGCCTCTTCAAGTGGGTCCCTGACCCCCACGTATGCTGACTAGAAGACACCTCCCAGTGAGGGCTGACAGACACCTCATGCAAAAGAGCTCTGGCTGGCATTGGCAGGTGTCCCTCTGGGACAAAGCTTCCAGAGGAAGGAACAGGCAGCAATCTTTGCTGTTTGCAGCCTCCAACAGTGATATCCAGGCAAACAGGGTCTGCAGTGAACCTCCAACAAATTTCAGCAGACCTGCAGCAGAGGGGCCTGACTGTAAGAAGGAAGACTAACAAACAGAAAGGAATAGTATTGACATCAACAAAAACAACGTCCTCTTAGAGACCCCAACCGAAGGTCACCAACCTCAAAGACCAAAGTTAGATAAATCCATGAAGATGGGGAGAAACCAGTGCAAAAAGGCTGAAAATTCCAAAAACCAGAATGCCTCTTCTCTTACAAATTATCACAACTCCTCACAAGCAAAGGAACAAAGCTGGATGGAGAATGAGTTTGATGAATTAACAGAAGTAGGCTTCAGAAGGTGGGTAATAACAGACTCCTCCAAGCTAAAGGAGCATGTTCTAACCCAATGCAAGGAAGCTAAGAACCTTGAAAAATGATTGGATGAATTGCTAACAGAATAACCAGTTTAGAGAAGAACATAAATGACCTGATGGCGCCGAAAAACACAGTACGAGAAATTTGTGAAACATAAAAAGTATCAATATATGAATCAATCAAGCAGAAGAGAGGATATCGGAGACTGAAGATCAACTCAATGAAATAAAGCAAGAAGACAAGATTTGAGAAAAAAGAGTGAAAAGAAATGAAGAAAGCCTTCAAGAAATATGGGACTATGTGAAAAGACCAAAACTACATTTGTTCGGGTACCTGAAAGTGACAGAGAGAACAGAGCCTAGTTGGAAAACACTCTTCAGGATATTATCCAGGAGAACTTCCCCAACCTAGCGAGGCAAGCCAACATTCAAATTCAGGATATACAGAGAACATCATAAAGATGCTCCTCAAGAAGAGCAACCCAAGACACATAATTGTCAGATTCACCAAGGTTGAAATGAAGGGAAAAATGCTAAGGGCAGCCAGAGAGAGAGGTCGGGTTACTCACAAAGGGAAGCCCATCAGACTAACAGTGGATCTCTTGGCAGAAACTCCACAAGCCAGAAGAGAGTGGCTGCCAATATACAACACTCTTAAAGAAAAGAATTTTCAACCCAGAATTTCATATCCAGCCAAACTAAGCTTCGTAAGTGAAGGAGAAATAAAATAATTTTCAGACAAGCAAATGCTGAGAGATTTTGTCACCACCAGCCCTGCCTTACAAGAGCTCTTGAAGGAAGCATTAAACATGGAAAAGAACAGCCGGTACCAGCCACTGAAAAAAGATACTAAATTGTAAAGGCCATCAACACTATGAAGAAACTACATCAACTAATGGGCAAAATAACCAGCTAGCATCATAACAACAGAATCAAATTCACACATAACAATATTAACCTAAAATGTAAATGGACTAAATGCCCCAATTAAAAGACACAGACTGGCAAATTGTATAAAGAGTCAAGACGCATCGGTGTGCTGTATTTAGGAGACCCATCTTACGTGCAAAGACACACATAGGTTCAAAATAAAGGGATGGAGGAAGATTTACCAAGCAAATGTACAGCAAAAAGAAAGCAAAGGTTGCAATCCTAGTCTCTGATAAAACAGACTTTAAACCAACAAAGATCAAAAGAGACAAAGAAGGGCATTACATAATGGTAAAGGGATCAATGCAACAAGAAGAGCTAACTATCCTAAATATATATGCACCCAATACAGGACCACCCAGAGTCATAAAGCAAGTTCTTAGAGACCTAAAAAGAGTCTTAGACCCCCACACAATAATAGTGGGAGACTTTAACACCCCACTGTCAATATTAGACAGTTCAAAGAGAAAGAAAATTAACAAGGATATTCAGGACTTGAACTCAAGCTCTGGACCATGTGGACCTAATAGACATCTACAAAACTCTCCACTCCAAATCGACAGAATATACATTCTTCTCAGCAGCATATCACACTTATTCTAAAATTGATCACATAATTGGAAGTAAAACACTCCTCAACAATTGCAAAAGAATGGAAACCATAACAAACAATTTCTCAGACCACAATGCAATCACATTAGAACTCAGGATTCAAAAATGCACTCAAAATCATACAACTACATGAAAACTGAACAACCTGCTTCTGACTGACTACCGGGTAAATAACAAAATTAAGGCAGAAATAAATAAGTTCTTTGAAACTAATGAAAACAAAGACACAACGTACCAGAACCTCTGGGACACAGCCAAATCAGCGTTTACGGAAATCCACAGCACTAAATGTCCACAGAAGAAAGCAAGAAAGATCTAAGATTGACACCTTAACATCACAATTAAAAATTAGAGAAGCAGGAGCAAATAAATTTAAAAGCTAGCAGAAGATAAGAAATAACTAAGATCAGAGCATAATTGAAGGGAACAGAAACATGAAAATCCCTTCAAAAAAAAAAAAAAAAAATGAACCCAGGAGCTACTTTTTTGAAAGGACCAACAAAACAGATAGAATGCTAGTCAGACTAATAAAGAAGAAAAGAGAGAAGAATCTAACAGATGCAATAAAAAATGATCAAGGGGATATCACCACTATCACACAGAAATACAAACTACCATCAGAGCATCCTATAAACACTTCTACACAAATAAATTAGAAAATATAGAACAAATGGATTAATTCCTGGGCACATATACCCTCCCAAGACTAAACCAGGAAGAAGTCGAATCCCTGAACAGACCAATAATAAGTTCTGAAATTGAAGTAGTAATTAATAGCCTATCAACCAAAAAAAGTCCAGGAGCTGATGGATTCACAGCCACATTCTACCAGAGGTACAAAGAGGAGCTGGTACCATTCCTTCTTAAACTATTCCAAACAATAGAAAAAGAGGGAATCCTCCCTAACTCATTTTATGAAGCCTGCATCATCCTGATACCAAAACCTGGCAGAGACACAACAAAAAAAGAAAATTTTACACCAATATCTCTGATGAACATCGAATCAAAAATCCTCAATAAAATACTGGCAAACCAAATCCAGCAGCACATTAAAAATCTTATCCACCACAATCAAGTAGGCTTCATCTCTGGGATGCAAGTCTGGTTCAACATATGCAAATCAATAAACGTAATGGATTAAAGACTTAAACGTGAGACCTAAAACCTTAAAAACCCTAAAAGAAAACTTAGGCGATACCATTCAGGACATAGGCATAGGCAAAGTCTTCATAACTAAAACACCAAAAGCAATGGCAACAAAAGCCAAAATAGACAAATCGAATGTAATTAAACTAAAGCGCTTCTGCACAGCAAAAGAGACTATCATCAGAATGAACAGGCAACCTAAAGAATTGGAGAAAATTTTTGCAATCTATCCATCTGACAATGGCTAATATCCAGAATCAACAAGGAACTTCAGCAAATTTACACACACACACACACACACACACACACACACACACCAAAAAATGGGCAAAGGATATGACAGAAACTTCTCAAAAGACGACATTTATTCAGCCAACAAACATATGAAAAAAAGCTCATCATCACTGGTCATTAGAAATATGCAAATCAAAACCACCATGAGATACCATCTCACGTCAGTTAGAATGACAGTCATTAAAAAGTCAGGAAACGAGATGCTGGAAAGGATATGGAGAAACAGGAATGCTTTTACACTGTTGGTGGGAGTATCAATTAATCCAACCATCTGGAAGAAGGTGTGGCAATTCCTCAAGGATCTAGAACTAGAAATGCCTTTTGACCCAGTAATCCTATTACTGGGTATATACCCAAAGGATTATAAATCACTGTAGTATAAAGACACATGCACACGTATGTTTATTGCACATAATAGCAAAGACTTGGAATCAATCCCAATGCCCATCAATGATAGACTGGATAAAGAAAATGTGGCTCATATACACCATGGAATACTATGCAGCCATAAAAAATGATGAGTTTATGTCATTTGCAGGGACATGGACGAAGCTGGAAACCATCATTCTCAGCAAACTAACACAAGAACAGAAAACCAAACACCGCATGTTCTCACTCATAAGCGGGAGTTGAACAATGAGAACACATAAACACAGGAAGGGAACATCATACACCGACGAGGCCTGTGGGGGTGAGGGGTGGGGAGGCTAGGGGAGGGATAGCAGTGGGTGGGGGGACTGGGGAGTGATAACATTAGGAAAAATACCTAATGTAGATGACGGGTTGACAGGTGCATCAAACCACCATGGCATGTGTATACCTATCCAACAAAGCTGCACGTTCTGCACATGTATCCGAGAACTTAAAGTATAATAAAAAAAAAGATGCAATGTATGAACAAGGATGTACAGCTATTGTGCATGTGTACCCAGGGGACCACCCAGAACATGCTTACTAGTAACACCTCTTTCCACCTCTTTATGAATAATCATATAAGTCTCTGTAAAGGGAGCCTCCCTAGTGCCAGTCTTTGCTGTCTCATCCTGCTCTGAATCCTCTTTCAAGGTATTCTTTATCCTTACGAGTGAGGAAATGCAGTGTTTGGTTTTCTGTTCTTGTGTTAATTTGCTGAGAATGATGGATTCCAGCTTCATCCATGTCCCCTGCCTATTCTGCACCTAACTTTCAAAATGTTCTTTTCCTTTTTGAAATAAATTATTCTATACTACACCTCTTTGCTAGGTGTCTCTTGTTTAAATTATTGTAAGAAGACAGTTACCAAAGTATCATATCAGCTGTCAACAGCAAGATGGAAGTCATACTTTTTGTAATCTTATTTCAGAATCGACATCCATCACTTTTGCCATGTTCTGTTCTTTGGAAGAGAGTAGTTAAGTCCAGCCCATACTCAAGGGGAAGGAGTTATACATGGGACTGAATACAAGAAGGTAGAGATGACAGGGATTCAGTTAATAAGCAGCCTACCATGGTCTTCCCTGTGGCTCCCAATGATTCTCATTTCTTACACATGAAAAATATGTGAACCATCTCATGTCTCTGTAAAACTCATGCCATTATGGCATCAGATGAAAGTCCAGTATCTCCTCATCTAAATCATGTCCTAGTATATGAAGGAGTCTCCTTGAGTGCAGTTCCTTAAGTATAGCTCTGGGAGTACAGCTCTTCTATATCTGTGAACTTGTGAAACCAGGAAGACAAGCTATCTGCTACCCAACAAACAACGGTGAGGCAGACATAAAATGACAGATACAGACATTTCTGTTCAAGACAGGAGAAATTGGGAGAAGTGATACATAATGTACTGAAGTGAATTATAAAGAAAGGCATAACTTACTCTGGTGTGGACCATAAATCTTTCTCATGAAGGGGTTTTGGAAGCGCATTTATATCTATAATTCATTTGTAATAAATTTTTGTGAATGGAGTGTGTTAAAGACTACAGTTAATTTTTTCACATATGGATATGAAAATTTATAGGCCTAAATGTAAAATTCTGACCACACCAAGTTAGAGCAAGAACATGTAGCAACTGGAACTCTAATATACTACTGAAAGGAGTGAAAATTGATATAACAATTTTGGAAAATCTTTGGCAGTACTGACTAAAGCCAAAGTCATATACTTCATGATCTAAAAGTTCAATGCTAGATACATAACCTATAAAAATGTACACATATATGCACCAAAGTACATGTACATGAATGTCTATAGCAGTACTAGTCTTAAGTCCAAAAAGGAATTATTCAAATGGCTATTAATATAATGAATAAATTATATATTTCAAAAATTATCATATTAAAATTTAAAGAGAAAATTTCACCAACAATACAGATAAAGCTCACAGACATAATGATGAGTGAAAGAAATGAAAGAATATATGCTGTGCAATTTTGTTTACAGAAAGTTACAATTCAAACTAATTAATGGTGAACAGAATAGTGATTAATTTTAGGAGCGCAAATAGAGGAAACATGAGGAAGTTTTCAAAGATACGATGTTTATGATTTGACCTAGTTAGTTGTTACATCAAAATATTTACTTTGTAAAAAAGATTCATTGAGCTATACATTTTCACATGTTGTACACTTTACAGTATGTTGTACTCCAATGAAAAAATATTACATCTTCTATAAACAAATAGCTTAGAGAATAGAGAAGAAAAGGTTCCTAGCATATCCAAAAAGTTGTTCAATTTTATTCATAATACGAGATGCAAATTAAGCCATATATTGTGATGCCACTTCTTACCTATCAGATAGGCAAGGGCCTATACATATTGGATATATTCTGTTAGATAGGCTGTGGGTAAATGGGACCACTCATATGTTGCCGGTGACAATGTCAAATGGTATAACACCAATGAAGGCAAGCTTATCTAGGAAATTTACACAGCTATTTACCTTTGATCCAGCAATCATACTTTTAGCAATCTATTTCTAATATATACTGTCATGACGTGAAATTACTTTTTATGCTGAATAGCCTGTGTTTGCCACTCCAGATCTTTTATCCACCCTTCTACACACTACTCGGAGACTGAGACTGAACTTTTTGACTTACATCAATTTGGGTCAGCAAATATTTTCCATAAAGAGCCAGGGGGAATATATTTTAGTAACTGAGGGCCATATAGTCTCTAACTACTAAACTGTTGTTATGGTGTGAAAGCAGGCACAGATAATACATACACAAATGAACATGGCTGTGTTGCAGTAAGTCTTGTTTACAAAAGCAGGCTATGGACTGGATTTGGCCGGCAGGCCATAGTTCATTAACCCTCGGACTACATTAACTAGATTCCTCTGGTTTCCATTTAGGTTTGGCCCATAGAAGACATCAGTCAGAGACTGGGAGGCAGGAGGAAAGTAAGTCTTGGGTATTCATTTCTCACCTCCTTCTGGGCCAGGTCAATATTCCTCTACCTGGGGCCCAGGTTCTATCAGGCAGCCCTGTCTAACATCTATAGCTAGCACTTTCATGACAGTGGTTTTCCAGATTTCAGTAACTACTCTTATAATCTTATTTTAGGCCAAATGGAGGGGAAATGACTCTCAAATTATATTAGCATTCGTCTTAACATTTTTTGTTTCCCTTGACCCTTCTTTACATCTCCATGAATAATAATTTTATTAGCTGCCCCTCAATAACCCAGTTTGAGCATGCCATCTGCTTCCTGCCAGTACTCTGACTTATTGATAGGTTATTCATTATGGCATTATTTTTGCAAAATTTGGAAACAAACAAATATTTATCACCAAGGAACTTACCCTTCCACATGCCGCTCTGAGTCTGGCAGGTAGAGGCTGCAGTTGAACTGAGATCAAGCCACTGCACTCCAGCCTGAGCAACAGAGTGAGATCCTGTCTCAAAAAAGAAGGGGGAAAAAAAACCTGAAACTAACCCAAAGCCTGATCTATATATTCTAGCCGCATGGTTCTATCTTTACTCTGTATTTTTCATTACCCTGTTCAAGATTTCTCACGTCAGCCTCTCCCCCCAACATTGCCTTTGATCTCAACTAACCACAGATTAGAAAGAGGCAATATTAGTTTGTCTTTAGTACCACTCACCAAATATTTGTATTTGTAGTAGTATGCTTTCTCATGTCTCTTGCAGTTATCTGTGGCCTTGAACTTACTTTAGACAACGAAGTGTGAGTGGAAGGTAAACAAAAGGGATGTGTGTTACTCTGGACACAAGCATTAAAAGCCAGTATGTAATGCATCACATTCTCTGTTCACTTTGGATGACTTGCAGTGTTAGAAGCAGTGGTATCTTGTTCAATGTGGATCCTGTAGTAAAAACCATGGTGAGTGGAAGGTACATCCAACATGCAATGAACATATAATGTGAGGAAGAAATACACTTGGTGGTTTTAAGCCGTAAGGATTTTCAGGGTTTTTGTTACTTCAGAATAACCTAGGGTATTCTGATTGACAGATGTCTTAACACTTTTCTCCACTTCTGTCACTTCTATTATCTAGCCTACCCAGACGAATGATGTCACTGCCTCTGTCCTTGAACCTATGCCTTATCTTTTAAGAGAAGGTGGTGGTTGTTTTTCATTCTACATGTACCTATTCTAATTTTTTTAATCTCTCCAGGTCTACGGACCTAAAGTTTTAACATAGTATTAGCTGTGATTACCTGTATTTAAAATGTAAATAAAAATTACATGATTACCTGTATCTAAAAAATCATACTAACATATATTTAGTGGGTTACTTCTCTAAATAAAGGAATGGAAACAATATTCTGAGGCTTGGAACAGTAAAAAGCACCACAGAGCCTATTTTTAATTCTACTCCCTCAAATACCATGTTGAGTCAGTTATATCAGTAATATTTGGATGCCCATATTCACCCAATACTGCCTGCTACAACCTCAGAAGAACTTGTATATTAAGAGTGTACTTTTCAGCCCATAAAGGTGAAACCACAGTATGATTTAGTTTTGATCTCACCTAAAAACTACATGTAGGTATTCTGTTTTCTGCCAATGAGCCTGCTGAAAGACAACAAATGCCGTGAGATCCAAGTGTGTCCTAGTTTTTTTTTTTAAATTTAAGACTGATGATAGCATGCTATAGAAAACTTTACCATAGAAATTAAGTTATCTGTGACCTTTCCTAGCTTTACTTATGGAAATTATGTCCCAATTTCTATAAGAAAATAGATGTAAATCAAAGTTCCTAATCACATCAAGATCCCCTAATGTGCCTTAAAGCAACAATATGTGACATATTCTTGCCTCAGAGGTTTAAATGTAAATGACACATTATCTAAAAGATTATCTTTTGAATCTGACACATATTGCCTTTCTGAAATCTTATATGGCCTACATAAAGTTTAATAAAAATAGTAAATTTTCCTATGTAGAAGTTAATGTATAATTATTAATTTCGCCCACTTGAAATTGCCAATATTTAACAAATTTGACCTATAAAAGTGGTAATTTATGGTTAAATCTAATAACTTTTCACATATTATGTTGTTGCATTTTCCTTCATATACATGATGAAAATGTACAAGAAGAAATTGGTCATTTTCTCCCCCAAATGCTGCTCGTACTTTTATATTCCTTATCTTGATGAATGCACCATTGACTACCCAGTTGTCCAAGTAAACGTGGAAGTTATAATTAAGTCTTCCATCTTCCTTTCCTTTTACAGCCAATTGGTAATGAACTCTATTTTTCCTTAAAATATCCTAAAAATTCTACACTGGCTCCATTGCTACTGCCTTGGCTCAATTTGTAATCTGCCACAGACGGGTTCCCGAGGAAGCAGACTGAGATAGAGATTATAGCCAGAAGGAAGGTTCTTAAGATTGTCACATGTTGAAGGGAAGGGAATCAAGGAGGACTGAGCAGAGGGAAAAGCTGGGCTGTGATGCACTCTCAAGAAAAGCTTCAGCAGATTCTATAAGGAGTTTGTTGGGGTTTTTTGGTTTGGTTTTAAGAGACAGGGTCTCAGTCACCTAGGTTGGAGAACAGTGGTACAATCATGGCTTGCTGCAGCTTAGAACTCCCGGGCTCAAGTGATCCTTCCATCTCAACTTCCTAAGTAGCTAGGACTACAGGTTCATGCCTATAGTTTGTGTCTAGTTATTATTATTTTTTTTAGAAATGGTTACCCAGGTTGGTCTGGAACTCCTGGCTTCAAGCGATCCTCCTGCCTCAGGCTCCCTAGTAGCTAGAATTACAGGCATGAGCCACACTCAGCCCACAAGGAATTCTATAGTTGAGATGGCCATTCTGAACTATATTACATTGGAGCAAAGGGATGAAGCCTTTATACTTCTGCATCAGCAGGTCATCAAACGTGGTCTGGGAAAGAAGTATGGCCTTAAGAGAGGCCATGCTCTTCAGCCTAGGCAGTTTCTAAGATGTCTGGAAGCTAAAGGCTGTCGGCTGGCAGCATTCCCAGAGGGGAGAAGAAACTCTTCAGCTCTGAAGGGGCATCTGGGTAGCACATCACAACATCCATTAAAGTTTGTCCTCCATAATGCTCAGATCCACTCTTTACCATAAGTTCCAGAAGCAGCTCCTCCAGGATTCCATGGGCATCTTTTATAAGAGGAATGTCAGTGGAACAAAATATAATCTTTACCTCTGTAACTGGTCTCCAGACCACAACTGATGCTCACGCCTCTTCTGTTATGCATTCTAGATTCCTTTTATCTTCAGGTAGCATTCTATTAGTCTTGATGTTTTTCCTGGTAGTGTGACTGAGACCCTCATCTTCAAAGGTCTAATCCCATAGTAACTGTGCCTTTCTCAGACCCCAAGTACTGCCCTTGTCCTTTTAACATCAAAGTTGGGGAAAGGGTTACTAAGAGATGATGCTTAAGTGGATATTAGAAGCCAAGTGTACTTTTCTTGCCCCACGAAGTAAAAACAGCTCTAAGTCCTTGTAGAAGTCAAGTGTATTTTTCTGCTCCAATAAGTAAAAACAGTTCTAAGTCTTCATGATAATTAGGGTTGATACCCCTGCCAAGAGAGTCACTCCTCCTCTTGCCTGCTTCTCCCTTGGTAAGATGAACCTGAAGTGCCCAGGAAACAGGTGTAGCTTTTAGTCCAATGAGACTCTTGTATATTTGGAAACCAAACCTCTAAACTCATGAAGCCCAGAGTTGTAGAAATAGAAAACATTCCCCAAGAGGGTCAATGGTAGTGACGGTAAGTGGGGCTCCTTGGCTTTTAACTCATGGGTCAGCCAGGCTCAGTGGCTCACGCCTGTAATCCCAGAACTTTGGGAGGCCAAGGTGGGCAGATCATGAGGTCAGGAGTTCGAGACTAGCCTGACCAACATGGTGAAATCCTGTCTTTACTAAAAATACAAAATTAGCTCAGCATGATGGTGCATGTCCATAATCCCAGCTACTCAGGAGGCTGAGGCAGAAGAATCTCTTGAACCCAGGAGGCAGAGGTTGCAGTGAGCTGATATCACACCACTGCAATCCAGCCTAGGCGACAGAGCGAGACTCTGCCTCAAACAACAACAACAACAAAACTCATGGGTCCCAGATCAATGAATTTGAACTACAGGGAAGCAGCATCATGTAAAGGTCACTGGTTTAAAGCAGGGTTTCTCAACCTTGGCATTATTAATATTTTGAGCTGAATAATTTTTTGTTTGTGGAGGCTGCTCTATGCATTGTAAGATGTTTAGTGTACTTCTGCCCACTATCCATTAGATACCAGTACAATACAACCTACCCCAGTTCCTTTCCCCAAGACCTCCGACTCCACTCATTATGACAACCAAAAGGTATCTCCAGACACTGTCAAATATTTATCCAGGGGCAAAACTGCCCCTGGCTGAGAACCATTGATTGAAGTTCCTACTGGAGGGATATATTGGAGGATGGTGTTCCACCATTGCTAGGCATTGCCTCTGAGCTGACATTTCAGCTATACCCTCAATAGGCCATTTTATTGCTCTATAAGGTTGTCAGCTTTCTGGGGGGCGCAGTATGTGATGTGCCCAGTGGATCCAATGGTTATACACCTACTCCCACACTTTGTTTGCCATCAAAGTGGTTCTTTAGTCTAACACAATGTAGGTTAGAATGCCATACAAATGAGAAAATGCTGTAAACCCTCAGATAAGAATGCTGGTTGAGGCTCTGCAGGCAAGAAAAGCAAATCAATACCTGAATATCTATCTCTTTCTATCAAAATAAACAGCTGCTCCTTGCGGTGTGAAGGGGGACTAATGTAATCAACTTATTACCAAGTAACTGATTGAGGGTAAGGAGTTGAGAGATGGTGCCACATTGACAGACTCAGTATTCGTTTCTGCTGCTGGAAGATTGGTCATCTGATAGCAATAGTGGCTTCCTAAGTTTTGATAAATGAGAGTCTGTGCTGTTTTGTCCATGCCCGGTCTCCAGCTTCACCATCACAGTCACCCATTCATATGTCCATTGTAACAGCACTGGTGTAGATGAAGAGAACAGGTGATATCAACTAGGTGAGTTGTTGGTCTACCTGATTGCTTAATGCCTCCTCCATGGTGAATGCTAAGTGCATACATGTGATACAAATATTTTCACATTTCGTGCCCACTTGCATAGGTCTCTACCCCAGAACACCACAGAGCATCTCTTCCCATCCCTGATACCTCTAATACCATAGGGAATGCAAGACTGTATGGCCAAAGATTGTATGGCTACTAACACCACAGCACGGACTTGCTACAAAGCCACTCTCTTCACTAAACTGGTAGCTTTTCTTGTCACCTGGTATATGGGTTGGAGCAGTATTCTCAGTTGTGGAAATTTTCTGACAAAAAAGGGGGGCCTAATAAGCTTTGTGTTACCCCTTTTCAAGATAGGAAGTTCAATATGCAATAATCTGTCATTTTGCTGATGTCTCACAAAGGCTTCTTGATGTTACATATCACTGTTAGGTGGAAGAGCGTGATGTTCTGTAAGATGTCCAGCTGGTCCAGGTTTGTCCTGACTATATTAAAGCAGAGGGAAGATGAGTTGATGTAGCCCTGGGGCAAGACTGTGAATGTATACACTTGTCTGTTAGCAGTGAATGAAAAGTCTTCTGATTCTATTATGCTTGTTTGTTAGGAAATAAGGCATACAAATTTATTTAACATGTACACACGGGAAGAATGACAGAGTGATTATTCCTGATTCTGTTTTTGATAGGGGTGGAAAAAATACATTTACCAGCTTGTTAGCTACATATCATTTACTTGAAGCCACATCAATACATAGAAAGCATTCCACATTGACACAGAAGCTGTAATTGGGAATACTATTTAGTGGAGTTTGTGGTAGACTACTGTCTTCCTCCAAAATCTGTCTAGTTTCTGCAGGAGCCAGACTGGTGAATTAAGTGGCAATATGAAGGGGAGCATCACTCTTGCATTCTTTAGATCTTAAAGGGTTATACTAGTTTGTGTCATTTCTTTGGGATGCAATATTGCTTTTGATTTACTATATTGCCTGGGGAGGGAGCAGTTTCAGAGCATGTCCAATTCTCTGAGCCTCTTAAATCCTTTCTTCCATTGCCTACTATGGCAATTCAGGTATTTAATACTTCATTTATTGTGGGTCATCACTTTTCTATGCTTCTAGGAAAAACCATCACACTCTGGAGTCTTTTCCCAGTATTAAATCCTGTAGATTGGAGAGATCTGTCAAATCAATAAACAACTTTATGTTTTGTCCCTTTAATCCAGCAGTCTCAGAATCCAGTCCTATATGTACTCCCCAATTCCTGTTGATACAGTGTTGGTAAGTCCTACAGCAGTTTAAGGGTTACTTTAGTTTTCTATTTGCTGTAAAACAAATTTCTACCAACTTAGTGGCTTAAAAGACTACTCATTTTTTAACTCACAGTTGTACAGGTCAGAAGTCCAGCACTGCATGACTGGTTCTCTGCTTTGGGAGTAACAAGTCTGAAATCTAGGTGTGAGCCAGGTTAGGTTCTCTTCTGGGGTTTTGGGGGAAATCTGCTTCCAAGCTCAGTCTTACAAGTGGTAAAATTTAGTTTCTTGAAGTTGTAGGACTTAGGTCTTCATTTTCTTTTCTTATTTTTATTTTTTTTTTGAGACAGAGTCTTACACTGTCACCCTGGCTGGAGTGCAGTAGTACGATCTTGGCTCACGACAACCTCCACCTCCCAGGTTCAAGCAATTCTCCTGCCTCAGCCTTCCAAGTAGCTGGGACTACAGGCGCCTGCCACCATGCCAGCTAATTTTTTGTAGTTTTAGTACGGACGGAGTTTCACTACGTTGGCCAGGCTGGTCTCAAACTCCTGACTTCATGATCCACCCACCTCAGCCTCCCCAAGTGCCAGGATTACAGGAGTGAGCCACCGAACCCAGCCAGGTCTTCATTTTCTTGCTGGCTGCCAACCTGGAGCCTCTCTCAGCAACTAAAAGCCTACTACATTATTTGACATGTGGACTCCTCCACCTTTCAAGATAGCAATCTTTCTGTGTCAAAGTCTTTTCTTTCTTTTAATCACTGACTTCCCCTTTAACAACCAGCTAAAGAAAGCTTTCTTTTAAAAGGTTCATTTGAATAGGCCACATTCACCCAGATAATCTATCTTAAGGTCAACTGATTTAAGACCCTAATTATACCTGCAAACTTCCTCACAGCAATACTTACATTAGTATCTGACTAAATAACCGGGAGAAGGTGTGTACATACCAGGGATCAGGAATCTTGGGGACAATCTTGGAATTCTGCCTACTACAGGAACAAAGGGGAAGGGTTTTTATTCATTTGCATTAATCAGTTACTGGATATGGGCTGTCATGAGAGAGGAAATGACCTTAGGAGAGACAAATCTGTTTAGCTAAGGCAATTATGTAGAGGGCTGACAGCTGAGAACTGCCTAACAGCCTCACTCCCAGGAGCCGGGGAACAAATTCTTTTACCCAGTAGAAGGGAATGGGTGGTTTATCTCATCTACTGCATCATCCTTCTTGTCTAGATTACCATACCACTACCAATTTTGCCCTCTTCCAATGTATGCTTCACACAAATGACAGACTGTATTTTCTACAACACAATTCTGATGATGTAATTCCCTTCATTAAAGTAACTGCCTAGTTACGTACAGCATTCATACCTTTACCCTTATTACCATATAATACAAATTCTTCATGATCTCTTCCTTTTTTGACATCTAATTGAGGGCTACAGATCCTTCCATTTCTTGTTCCTTCTTCTTGGAAAGCCTAGATCATCCAAACACTGTCCTTTTATCTGAGTTAACTGTCCTATTCGAAACCTGTGATATCACCTCCTCCACATAGCCACCAGAGAGCCTTTACTTACGGCTCTTCCATCATCTCGGCTAAGTCCATGCCCTCTGTGCTTTCCAGAGAAGTCCACGCTTATCTCTATGACAGCATATGTTATTATTCTACTTAGTAGTTATATATATTCCTTTAATTTTTTGTTTTCAGTTTTTGTGGATACATAGTAGTTATGTACATTTATGGGCTATAGGAGATATTTTGATATAGGTAAACAATGTATAATAATAACATAAGAATAAATAAAATATCCATCACCTCAAGCATTTATCCTTTGCATTTCCAACAATATAATTATACTCTTTTAGTTATTTCAAAATGAACGATTATTTTCATTGTAGTCACACTATTGTGCTAGCAAATACTAGATCTTATTTACCCTAATTAAACTTTTGTTACCATTAACCATCCTCCCCTTCCTTCCCCCAGCCCCCAACTACCGTTCTCAACCTCTGGTAACTGTCCTTCTACTTTCTATCTCTATGAGTTCAATTGTTTTAATTTTTAGCTCCCACGATAAGTGAAAACATGTGATGTTTGTCTTTCTGTGCTTCGCTTATTATACTTAATGAACTCCTGTTCCATCCGAATTGTTGCAAATGACAGAATCTCAATCTTTGTTATGGCCGAATAGTACTCTATAGTGTATATATACCACATTTTCTTTATCCATTCATCTGTTGTTGGACACTTAGGTTGCTTCCAAATCTTAACTATTGTGAACAGTGCTGCAATAAACATGGGAGTGCAGATATCTCTTCAGTAGACTGATTTCCTTTCTTTTGGGTATATACCTAGAAGTGGGAATGCTGGATTATATTGTAGTTCTATTTTTAGTTTTTTGAGGAACGAACCTCCAAACTGTTCTCCATAGTGGTTGTACTAATTTTCATTCCCACCAACAGTGTATGAGGGTTTTCTTTTCTCCACAACCTTGTCAGCATTTGTTGTTACCTGATTTTGGACAAAAGTCATTGTAATGGGTTGAGATGAAACCTCATTGTACTTCTGATTGCAGTTCTCTGATGACCAATTATGCTGAGTACCTTTTCACATATGTTTGCCATTTGTATGTCTTCAAGAAATGTCTATTCAGATCTTTTGCCCATTTTTAATCAGATTCTTAGATTTTCCCCTATAGAGTTGTTTGAACTCTTTATTTCTTGATTTCTTTTTCACATTGTTCACTGCTAGCATACAAAAACACTACTGATTTTTGTATGTTGATTGTGTATCCCGCAGCTTTACTGAATTTGTTCATCAGTTTTAATTTTTTTTTTTTTGGTGGAATCATGAGGTTTCTTTCAAATATAAGTTTACATTATCTGCAAATAAAGATAACTTGACTTCTTCCTTTACAATTTGGATGCTTTTTATTTATTTCCCTTGTCTGACTGCTCTAGCTAGGACTTTCAGTGCTATGTTGAATAACAGTGGAGACAGTGGGCATCCTCGACATGTTCCAGATCTTAGAGAAAAGGCTTCCAGTTTTTCCCCATTCAGTATGATGCTAGCTGTGGGTCTGTCCTATATGGTATTTATTATGTTGAGGTGTGTTCCTTCTATACGCAGTTTTTTGATGGTTTTTTTTTATTATGAAGGGATGTTGAATTTTATCAAATGCTTTTTCGGCATCAGTAGAAATGATCATATGACCTTTATCCTTCAAACTGTTGATATGATGTATCACATGTATTGATTCACATATGTTGAACCATCCTTGCATCCCAGGGATAAATCCCAGTTGGTTATCATGTGTTATCTTTTTAATGTATTGTAGAATTATGTTTGCTAGTATTTTGTTGAGGATTCTTGCATCACTTTTCCTTAGTGATATTGGTATGTAGTTTTCTTTATGTGTCTTTGCCTGGTTTTGGTATGAGAGAAACACTGGCCTTGTAGAATAAATTTGAAAGTATTCACTCCTCTGTTTTTCAGAATAGTTCGAGTAGAACTGGTATAAGTTCTTCCTTAAATGTTTGGTAGAATTCAGCAATGAAACCATCAGATTCTGGGCTTTTCTGTGCTGGAAGCCTTTTCATTATCCAAATTAGTAAACAGGAAGTCAAACTGTCGCTATTTGCTGATGATATGATTGCATCCTAGAAAACCCTAACATTCCTCTAGAAACCTCCTAGAACTGAAAAATGAGTTGAGCAAAGTTTCAGGATACAAAATTAATGTATGCAAATCAGTAGCACTGCCATACACCAATAGCAACCAAACTGAGAATCAAATCAGGAACCCAACCCCTTTTACAATAGCTGCAAAAATTAATAAAATACTTAGGAATATACCTAATCAAGGAGTCAAAAGACCTCTACAAGGAAAAGTACCAAACACTGCTGAAAGAAATCACAGTCAAAGGCCGGGCGCGGGGGCTCAAGCCTGTAATCCCAGCACTTTGGGAGGCCGAGGCGGGTGGATCACGAGGTCAAGAGATCGAGACCATCCTGGTCAACATGGTGAAACCCCATCTCTACTAAAAAATACAAAAAATTAGCTGGGCATGGTGGTGCGTGCCTGTAATCCCAGCTAGTCGGGAGGCTGAGGCAGGAGAATTGCCTGAACCCAGGAGGCGGAGGTTGCGGTGAGCCGAGATGGCGCCATTGCACTCCAGCCTGGGTAACATGAGTGAAACTCCGTCTCAAAAAAAAAAAAAAAAAAAAAAAAGAAATCACAGACAACACAAACAAATGGTAACACATCTGTGTTCATGGATGGGTAGAATCAAAACTGTGAAAATGACCATACGGTCAAAAGCAATACAATTCCCATCAAAGTGCCATCATCATTCTTCACTGAACTAGAAAAAAAAAATCTTAAAATTCATATAAAACCAAAAAAGAGCCAGGATAGCCAAAGCAAGACTGAGTAAAAAAGAATAAATCTGGAGGCATCGACTACGTGCTTCCAAACTATACTATAAAACCATAGTCACCAAAACAGCATGGTACTGGTATAAAAACAGGCACAAAAACCAATGGAAGAGAACAGATAACCCAGAAATAAAACCAAATATTTACAGCCAACTCATCTTTGACAAAGCAAACAAAATCATAAAGTGGGGAATGGACACCCTATTCAACAAATGATGCTAGGATAATTGGCAAGCCACATGTAGGAGAATGAAATTGGATTCTCATCTCTCAACTTATATAAAAAATCAATTCAAGATGGATCAATGATTTAAATCTAAGACCTGAAACTATAAAAATTCTAGAAAATAACATCAGAAATACCCTTCTAAGCATTGACTTAGGCAAAGACTTCATGACCAAGAACCCAAAAACAATTGCAATAAAAACAAAGATAAATATGTAGTGCTTAATTTAACTAAAGAGCTTTGCATGGCGGAAGAGACAATCAGCAGAGTAAATGGACAACCCAGAGGGGGAAAATGTTCACAATGTATACATTTGATGAAGAACTAATATCCAGAATCTATAACTAACTCAAATTAGCAAGAAGAAAACAATCCCACCAAAAAGTGGGCTAAGGACATGAATAGACAATTCTCAAAAGAAGATATACAAATGACCAACAGACCTGAAAAAATGCTCAACATCACTAATGATCAGGGAAATGCAAATCAAATCACAATGTGATACCACTTTTCTCTCGCAAGAATGACCATAATCAAAAAATAAAAAAATAATAGATGTTGATATGGATGCAGTGAAAAGGGAACACTCTACTGCTGGTGAAAATGTAAACTAGAACAATCACTATGGAAAACAGTGTGGAGAGTCCTTAAAGAACTAAAAGTAGAACTACCATTTCATCCAGCAATCCCACTACTGGGTATCTACCCAGAGGAAGAGAAGTCATTATACAAAAAAGATATTTGCACATGCATGTTTACATCAGCACAATTTACAATTGTAAAAATGTGAAACCAACCCAAATGCCCATCAATCAACAAGTGAATAAAGAAATGATCATATATACGTGTGTGTGTGTGTGTGTGTGTGTGTGTGTGTGTGTGTGTGTGTGTGTGTATGAGATGAAATACTACTCAGCCATAAAAAGGAATGAATTAATGGAATTCACAGCAACCTGGATGGGACTGGAGACAGTTATTCTAAGTGAAGTAACTCAGGAATGGAACACCAAACATCATATGTTCTCACTCTTAAGTGGGAGCTAAACCATGAAGATGCAAAGGCATAAGAATGATACAATGGACTTTGGGAACTTCGGTGGAAAGGGAAGAAAGGGGGTAAGAGGTAAAAGACTACAAATTGGGTTAGTGTATATTTCTTGGGTGATGGGTGCACCAAAATCTCACAAGTGACCACTGAAGAACTTACTCATGTAACCAAATACCACCGGTTCCCCAAAAACCTATAGAAATAAATAAAATAAAATAGTCATGGATACACACACACACACAGACACGTTAATGTTAGGTACTGTGAGTGTTCACCTGATTTCTGGTTTTTATGAAGGTGTTTTTCTTGTGTAATTAGTTGCTAAACTGTTGTACTTGCAGGGGGAAGATCAGTGGAACCACATATTCACCATCTTGCTCTGCCCCTCCAATAGGTTACACTGAACTAAAAGCTACATGAAAGCAGATAATTTTTTTGTCTGCAGCCTCATCATAACTCTAAATCTCTTTCAACCATCCCTGCCCTTGCTACTAGGTGTTCATTACACATAAATAGGTTTCCAATTACTCTGTTTTTGTTTTAACAAGTATCAACCGAATACTCTAAAAGATACACATTAATATATTAATATTAGTTGTCTCTGAGTAGTGGGATTATGTAATTTTTCTTTTTGTCTAAGTTACATATTCAAATTTGTAATTAATTACCAGAAAAGATTAGTAAAAGATTACTAAAGACTACTAAAATTGAGACGAATCACAGCATCCACTTACCTTCCTGTCGAGAATTCTTCTAGATAACAGAAAATTCATCTTAAAAAAAGGTTGAGTATGGTGGCTCACACCTATAATCCCAGCACTTTGGGAGGCCAAGGTAGGCAGATCACTTGAGCCCAAGAGTTTGAGACCATTCTAGGCAACACAGCAAAATCCTGTCTCTACACAAAATACAAAAATTAGCCAGGCATCGTGATGCACACCTGTACTCCCAGCTACTCAGAAGGCTGAGGTGGGACGATCGCTTGAGCCCAGGAGGTGGATGCTGCAGTCAACTTAGATCACACCACTACACTCCAATGTGGGCAATAGAGTCACAGCCTATCTACCCCACCCCCAAATAATAATAATTTATAAAAAAAAGTATTTCCCTCACAGTGCTAGAAAACAAGGATGCCATCAGTGGGACAGAAAGTCCTGAGTGATAGAAAACAGACAGGATCATGTTAACAGAGAAACAAGATTGAAAAAAAGTCATGCTCAAGAGGAAATGTCTGGAGAGATAAGAGAAAGTCAAAGATGTTCCAAGCTTAAAGTGAACAAATACAAAGAGGATGGGAAGGCATAGAAATACCATCAGGGTATTAATTAAATGTGTTTGGAACAGCAGTGGAAAGAATGGATATTGCTCTCCAGGCAATACTCTGATAACTGCTTTCTAAACTTTGCAAAGTGTATACGCAGACATTTTCCCCATATGAGTGCTAAGGCTGACAAAAAGATAGAGATAACTGTTACCTATAGCCCCCTTTATAAGAACAGAGGGACTAATCAAAAAGTGAGGGAGAATTTGACTTCTTCCTAGTCCAAACTCAACTATTAGTGTTATTTTCTATTTTTTTTCTTTTTTCTTTTTCACCATGTTGGTCAGGCTGGTCTTGAACTCCCGACCTCAGGTGATCCACCTGCGTTGGCCTCCAAAGTGTTTGGATTACAGGCGTGAGCCACCACGCACGGCCAACTATTAGTGTTATTTTCTAAAGTAGAAATATCCAAATAGAAGGTGCAGAGTGGGTACCAGAGATGGAGGAGGAAGCCAATGTCTTGGTAACTGAGGCTCTCTGCAGGGAATGCACACTTAAAGGCTCTGATGCCAAACCATCCCCATGTGCCCAGCCTGACTTCAGGTACTGCCCCTTCCTAAAATCACCAGAAGCAAGCTTCTGTAAATGGAACCTATAGTCACCAAAAGGAAAATAAGAATTTTCAAATATTAATATGGAAAAAAAAACAGAATTATGAAACACATAAGGAAAAAAGCCACGTAACAGAGGCGCAAGACTCAACAGAAAACTGATATTCAAGGATACAGTTCACAGAGAAAACCAGACTAAGTAACTATGCAGATAATAAGTAGAGATCATAGAAATGAAAAATATGATCCCTTAAATAAAACATTCATTAAAGTGGCAGCCTAGCAGAGGAAGATGGAGACAAATAAAGACTGACTTAGTGAGGGGGCCAGTTGAGCTATGTGATTCTCATGAAGTTCAGGAGGATGAAACGGCAGAAAGTACAATAGAAACGTTAAGAATGGAGAATACATTCAGATGTTCCCACACCACTCCAGAAAGAGAAGGAAGAGGAAATAAATGAGAGAAAAATATATTTAAAAGGAGAGGGGAAAAGAAAGAAAAAAAGAAAAGCAAGGAGAAAAAAGGTAAGAAAATGGAGGAGATAGGGTGGAGGAAAAAGTAACTTTACATAGGTGAAAGGTCCACCATGTGTCTGAAGACTGAATTTAAAAAAACCCCTCATGGCCGGGCACAGTGGCTCATGCCTGTAATCTCACCACTTTGGGAGGCCAAGGTGGGTGGATCACTTGAGGCCAGGAATGTGAAAGCAGCCTGGCCAACATGCTGAAACCCTGTCTCTACTAAAAATACAAAAATTAGCCAGGCATGGTGGCATATGCCTGTAGTCCCAGTTACTTGGGTGGCTGAGGCATGAGAACTGCTTGAATCTGGGAGGTAGAGGTTGCAGTGAGCCAAGATCTCGCCACTGCACTCCAGCCTGGGTGACAGAGTAAGACTCTATCAAAAAAACAAAAAACAAAAAACAAAACAAAACCCACATACAGACACATTCTACAAATATGTCAAAGCTCTAAGTATAAAAAGAAAGCATTCACTGATTTTCAGAAAGAAAACAAACATGTATCTATGAAGGAATGAGAATCACGTTAGTGTCAGACTCAGGGTCCCCACAATTTTACAACCCCCATCATGCACAATTCACACTGTGCTGCTGAGGGGCCAATCAAATAAGACACCAACACAGATGGTACCTCCTGCAGTTGTAGAATATGGCACCCCACCCAGACCTGTCATTGCTAACACTAAAAGCTAGAGAATTGAGCAATAACTTCAGAGTTCTGAAAGTTATTTCAAATCTAGAATTCTACACTCAGTGGATTTAGTGTGAGAGCAAAATAAAGACATTTTTTCAGACATGCAAGGCTCCAAAAAGTTAGTATCTACAGGTTTTTTCTGAAAGAAGTACTAAAGAGAAATTCCAGCAAGAGAAAATAAACACATGATGTCATTTAACAGAGGTAGGAAAAGATACCTGAATGGTTATTGTACAATATTTTTAAAAGCTCATTTGACCATGGGAAATGATGAGAAAGGAATGTAGGGTGTATCCGACAGCAAACTATTGTTGTCTTGTTCAAGGAGAGGCTGTATAATTAATAAACACATTTGGCTTCAAATGCTAGAGAAATCCAACTCACAAAGGGATTTTTTTTTTTTCCCATAAGAATTCTGGAGAAAAGAAGTTACTGGATATTGATCCAGAAACTTGATGATATGTCAGAACAAGTGTCTCTACAATTATCTTGGCCTTTCTCGCAGCCTTAGTGTTTCATGTTTGTGAGGATGCCTGTTGCTGCCTCTGATGGTATAGCCATGTTGATTATAACAAGAAGAAAAGATGGCAAGTCATTTTTGTCTCATAGTATGAAAGCCAGAGATTTCTAATATGCCTTATTGACCCTAGTTCAGGTCATGTTGTTAGCAGTGGCAAATCTGTATGAGCCTGCAGCAGCCTCAATGCTTGTTTCCTGAGAAGAAAGAATTTGAGGCGTAAAAGGCAGAGAGAGACCGTGGCAAATATTGGAGCAGGAATGAAAGTTTATTAAAATGCTTTAGAGCAGGAATGAAAGGAAGTAAAGTGTACTTGGAAGAAGATCAAGCAGGTGACATAAGAGATTGAAGTGCATTGTTTGACCTTTGACTTGGGGTCTTTCACACTGGCATGCTTTTGGGGGGTTGCATCTCTTCTCCCTTGATTCTTCCCTTGGGGTGGACCGTCCACATGCACAGCGGTCTGCCGGCACTTGAGAGGCGCCGCATGCGCAGTGTGTTTACTGAAGTTGTGCACACGCTCACTTGAGGCATTTCTCCCTTATCAGTTCAATGTTCCCAGAGAAATGTCACTACCAGTTAAACTCTGCCATTTGGCCTGTTGGTACACATGCTTGGGCCCACTAGCCCAAATCCTGAGACCTTAACAGGAAGCTGCTGATCACCAGTTTCAGGTGTTTCTATCCACTGGGAGACTGCCTCTCCCTGGCATTGGCAGTGACCAATTATTAACATTATTTTAGAGAAAGAGTGTAACAGCCACCTGACCATCACTTGATGGGCACCAGACATTTCCGGTGGGAGGGGTCCTCTCCTGCCCTGCACATATCTGACAAACTACCTGCCATAAAAAATGTGACTGCTCCAGCTTTAAGGGAATCGGGCACAGTGGCTCACACCTGTAATCCCAGCACTTTGGGAGGCCGCGGTGGGAGGATCACAAGGTCAAGACATTGAAATCATCCTGGCCAATATGGTGAAACCCTGTCTCTACTAAAAATGCAAAAATTAGCTGGGTGTAGGATTGCACTCCTGTAATCCCAGCTACTTGGGAGCCTGAGGCAGGAGAATGGCTTGAACCCAGGAGGCGGAGGTTGCAGTGAGCCAAGATCGAGCCACTTCACTCCAGCCTGGTGACAGAGTGAGACTCCATCTCAAAAAAAAACAAAAAAAAAAAGTGGGAGTTGGGGGGGGAGGAATCCTGGGAAAGAGTATTTAGCTTTCACCACCCTATATGGAAGAAGAGTAGAGAAAAGGGTTGGGGAAATGGTGGATCATTTGACCAGAGTGTCTGCCTGAAAGTTAAATGTGCTTATCCAGTATAGATATTGATAGTGAAGAAGATCCAGATATGCCACTTCAAAATATGCCTCTTTGGTCTAAGGATTATTTGGAGTTAGAGGTAATTAAGCATAAACAAAAACATGAAGAGTTCTGTGCTCACCTCTTATCTGCCTAAAAGCAGGGCATAAATTTTCCTTTATGAAAATGGCATAAATTCTTCCTGCCCTCCTGTAACTGGAAGAGGAAAGTGACGCTTATCACCTGAGGAGGGCAGAGAACAGCCATCAAGATGAGTCTGCATAAACAAATCTTACTAAAATAATCCTTATCTTCCATTAGTTTCCTCATGTATTTTCTCTATAGTCAATTCTCTACAATTTATCGTCACTTGAAGCCGAAACATTCTTTCATTTGTTAAGACATGTATGGAAGTTCTTGAATGTAACTTCTTCTTTGAGTTACACAACTTTTCTGTAAACTATCATGCATGTAAAAGTATTAATAAATTTGTATTCCTTTTCTTCTGTAAATCTGTCTTTTGTCAGTTAAATTTGCAGGGCCCCAGGCACTAAAGATAAAAGACTAGAGGAAAACTTTTTCTTTCTTGACAAAAGTATAAATTCAAACAGCTGGGTTCACAAATCAAGGGCAACTATGAACAAACATATGGTAAAAAAAAATCTTATTAACAGCAGGATGACAAATCCCTACCTTCTGACCCTCAAAGAGGAGACAAAATAGTTTGCTCTGCCATTTGGATCTGGGTATGAGGTTTCAACAATGCAAGAATGAGGTGCTCCCTGGACTATTTCCTCAAGAGCGTAGAGTAAGTTAACTAAAGGCCTTTTGTTTTGTTAAATGTCATATGCAAAGCTGAACTGCTGAATTTTGAGAACCTGGTGACAAGAAAGGGAAAAGGGGAGAAATTAAATGTAGGTTTCTATGTACTCTCACCATTCGTCAAATAAAAGTTAATGCTCTAAACAAGTGAACTCCAAATATACAAGCACTATGGCCCTATCTATAAAAATATATGGACACTCACCCTTTGTTATACGTGTGTTTTTAGGTCAGAAATATTTGAAATGCTGCATTGGTTATTATGTGAGGACACCAGTGTCAAAACGTGTTTTTTTTTTTACTAATAAAGCTTAAATAAAATGATCTGCAATCTCCACCTCCCAAATTCAAGCAATTCTCCCACCTCTGCCTCCCCAGGAGCTGGGACTACAGGCACCTGCCACTAAGCCCAACTGAGTTTTTGTATTTTTAGTAGAGACGGGGGTTCACCATATTGGCTAGGCTGGTCTCGAACTTCTGACCTCATGATTCACCCACATTGGCCTCCCAAAGGGCCTGGGATTAAAGGCATGAGCCAGTGGGCCTGGCCCAATTTCTTCATTTTTTAAGACATAAAATAAGAATAAACATACTAAATTTTCTTATTCACTTCTTTCTTCCACTAAATTTGGAAACAACTTTAAATATCACTTGGAAAAACAGACTGTTTCCGTAACCTGCCTGATAGAAAACCTCTGGCACAGCACAAAACGTGCCCAGTCTGCTCTGAAGAGGTGTTCTGATCCCAGTGATACAAGGCATTAAGATGGGAAGGCTGCCTGAAAACAAGATTGTTTGGGGATTTCTTTATTCCGTGATTGTTCACCCCGGGGAGTGTGAATGGAATTCAAATCATTTTAAGCAAGGAGTTGCTGAATCACTTTGACTGCAGGCTTGAAAATTTGCAGCAATAACCAGGAAGGGGAAAAGGTTACAAATTCAGTTGAAATGTGTAATTATGCAAACGGAAAACTGAATTTAAAATTCTCTAATCATAATGAATTATAAGCGTAAAAACTGTTACTAGCTGTTGTAAGTTGTAACAGATCACAAGCAAATTTATTTAGATCTTTTAACAGTACTGATATTTTTTAAGAGAGGTTCCCCTTTTTAGATGTTGCTTATATGATGTTATCATTTGAGTTTATCATTTCTCTTAGCACGAAACAAAGATACCCTTTTTTGAAGCACAATTAAATGATGTCAAAATCTAATAAAATTAATGGCCCAGTTCTTTGCAATTGCTGCAATGTTTTCTTTCTTGCTTTTTAAGTGATTACACATAAAAATATGAAGTCTAGATTAAATTGATCTTTCTACTACTGTTCATTCTGTTATATTCCCTCTATGAAATTGATGTTTCATCTTCAATTGTATAATTTCAACTAAAACTGGAAGACCAAGCAACTCAGGCTATAAAATAATAAAATTACCTTGCTCTGGTACAGTTTTATATTTTTCAAAGCACTTTTCCCTTATTGAATTTTGTCTCACAACAAATCTAGTTATTATTTCTCTTTTGATATATGAGGAAAATGAGACACAAATGTTAAGTGGCTTGTTTTTAGTTACATCATTTAATTAGTTATCAAGCTAAGGCTGGAACGGAGTGTTTCTGTTTCTGAGTCCTTTTCTTGTCTGACTATTCCATGAGAGCTGATATTCTCATGGAAATGAGTCAGAAGTGTACTCTCTCCAAATAAACTCTAAACTCTTCACAATGAAGAGTTCAAGGAGATTGTCGGTTCTTAGAACACCCTTCCAAATTCCACAATTTGGAAACTATAATGATCATGGAAACTATAATGAGGTTGGTAATCTAATATTTTCTGTCAGCAGCTGAAATTAGACCATACAGCAATCATCTATTAAGCCAAAGCTACATTTTACTGAAAACATAAGCATATTCAAGGCACACAGAACCAGGGACTGAAGGAACGGTTTTTTGATTAAAGTAAGAATTTCAAGGTCTGGCATTCACAATTTGTTAAAGATCTCAAGGCCTGAAATGCCTCCTACTACTTCAAACAGGTATCTGGGGATACAGATATCCAGGAATACAGAGATTTCTCAAGACTGGCATGACAATTCTAACTATGCAGTTAGAGGCACGAAACCAGGCCTCAGCCTATGGACTGGAACTAAAGAGACTGCGTCAATATGGATTCAAACCCAGATGCTATGGGACAAAGTCAGAAAGATAATCCCAATTGCTTTGGAGAGTTGCTATGGTTTTAATGTGTTCCCCAAAAACCCTGAGGTAGAAACTCAAACCCTAATGCAACAATTCTGGGATGTGAAACCTAATGGCAGGTGTTTAGGTCTTGAGGGCTCCACCTGTATGAATGGATTAATGCTGATTATAAAAGGGCTTGAAGCTGTGAGTTTGATCTCTGGCTCTGTCTCACCTTCTCTTGGCCCTTCCACCATGGGATGGTAGAGCAAGAAGGCCCTCACCAGATAGCAGTCCCTTGATTTTGGCCTCCCCAGTCTTGAGAACCAAAAACCAATTTCTGTTTATTATAAATGACCAAGTTTCAGGTATTCTTTCATACAGCACAAAATGAGTTAAGACAGCAGTTGCAGAAGCACAGTGAAATTTTTCTGAGGAAATTCAGATTCCCTAAGAGGCAGAAGCAATGTGGGAAAGAAGTCTGCCAAAATTTCACTATTAATGAAGGTAATTCAGAAGGACAAAGAGAAAGGAAGAGTTTTGGCTGCTTTGGTTTTTTAATTTTAAAACCGAAAAAGTAGTTTGCATAGAGAATTACTGTTCAGGCCAGGCGCTGTGGCTCACGCCTGTAATCCTAGCAATTTGGGAGGCCGAGGTGGGTGGATCACCTGAGGTCAGGAGTTCAAGACCAGCCTGGCCATCATGGTGAAACCCCACCTTTAAAAAAAAATGAGAGAATTACTGTTCAGACTTCGGGAACAAGGGTTGCATGTTATGATTCATTCTCCTACCTCCAATCCAATTTCCCATAAGATTTCTGCAAGAGAGGAAAAACAAGCCCCAGAAGGATGCACAGAAAAAGCTTCAGACCCTGGTTTGACTTTACCCACTAAGGTACAAGTAGTATAGTCCTGGCTATTGACTGACAGGATAGGTAACCACCGAGAACCAATTTCCTGGTAGCTTAACTTGTTGTGCTATAACAAATTACCATAGACTGGGTAGCTTAAACAACAAACATTTATTCCTCACAGTTTTGAAGGCTGAAATGTCCAAGGTCAAGGTGCTGACAGATCCGGTTCTAGTGAGGGTTTGCTTCCTGGTTTGCAAATGGCCAACTTCCTGCTGTGTCCTCACATGTTAGAGAGCTGAGAATAAGCTCTCATATCTCTTCTCTTAAAAGCACTAGTCTCATTCATGACTAATCACCTCCCAAAAGCTCCATGTCCTAATATCATCAAGTAAAAGGTTAGGATATCAAATTATGAATTTTAGGGAGACAAAAATACCTGGTTTTTCAAGAAAAATGAAGGAATGCTGGCAACTCTGTTGAAAGTAACATCAAGATTTGTTTCTACTGTGGGAAAGATAGGCATCTTAAAGCAGAGTACATCTGTGAAGCAAACTCTACCCTAGTCTTGCAGGAATTGAGGAAGGGGTTGGTATAAGAAGAACATGACCTTCGGAGACAGTGGAAATGGGGATGAAGGAAGGGATCATGGAGACAAGAGTCCTAGGTGTGGGGTAATTGAAGATCCAGCCTAGGCTTTGCACCTACTCTCCCAGGCAACTTTGTGTCCCAGGACACCTGTGATGAACCAACAAAAACTTAGTATGCATATCATATTCTCCAGACTGGGGTGGATCATGGTAGGGAAGATGCCCGACAAAAAGAGGCAAAAATATTTCCTGTATCTACATATTTGCCCATCCTAGGAAGAATGGCTGAGCCCTGAGTTGAATAAGACTTGAGAAACACATATAAGCCTTGTGTTTTTCTTCCATTCATTCAATCTAAAGGGACAGAGTTCATATAATTGATTTGTCAGGATGGCCAATATTTTCTCAAGGTAACAGATAGTAACTGGAGAACGGGGTTTTCAGTAGCTGTTAGGAGAATCCTTTCACAAGAAAAGACACAGATTTGTTAAAGAGATGTCAGTAGTAAAGTCTAAAGCTGCTTTCTGTTGGCCTCCAAGTTTTATTGGTAAGAAGCTAACTTAAATAATATGAAGGGATGGGAAGAGCTTAGGAACTGGGAGAGGCAAATTTCCACAAACAGCCCAATCTTACAGGCTTTGGAGAAAAGACGAATTTCTAAAACAGTATTATTGAATTGTTGGCTAAGTGACATATAAAGTAAAATTCTTCCAGCTCTGTTATAAAAGTTATATTAAATCTTTCATTTCTAATTAATGCCTTATGGGGTTGTTTTTTTTTGTTGTTGTTGTTATTTTTGTTTGTGGGAGGAACTCAGAACAAGTTGTCTGTCAGGTAATTGAGTTACCCCATGTGATCATTAATTTTATGTGTCAAGGGATGTCCAGATAGCTGTCAAAACATTTTTCTGTGTGTGTCTGTGAGGGTGTTTCTGGAAGAGATGAGCATTTGAATCAGTCAATTAAGTAAAGAAAATTGCCCTTACCAATCCAGTGGGCATCATCCAATCCCTTGACAGATCAACTAGAACAAAGAAGTGAAGCAAGAAAGAATTCACGCTGTGCTTGAGCTGGAATATCTGTTTCCTCCTGCCCTTAGACATCAGCATTCCTCGTTTTCTAGCCTTTCAAACTTGAACTGAGACTAACACCGTTGGGTCCCCTAGTTCTCAGACTCCCAGGCTTAGACTGGAACTACGCCACCAGCTTTTCTGGGCCTCCAGCTTGCAGAAGGCAGATGATAGGATCTTTCAACTTCCATAACCACATGAGCAGATTTTTCATAATAAATCTCTCGCCTCTCTCTCTCTCTCTCTCTCTCTCCTATTAGTTCTGTTTCTCTACAGAGGCCTGGCTAATATACCCCATGAGAAATATAATGCTTCAGAAATACAGCCGTCAATCCCTATTTCATCAGATGTTTATAGGGTGCCTTATAGTTTTAAAATATTCTCATAAAATTATTATATTCTGGGTTTTTCACAACAAAATAATGTAGGTAAGTAAATAGAGTGTATTATCCTTTCTCTTTTGCAGATGAGGAAATGGGCTTCATAGAGAATAAGTAACTTGGCCAAATGATAAGTAACTAGAACTTTAATTCTTGTCAGTAAGGTTTTTGGTTTCAAGGGTCCAAAGCACTCATACTTGGTAAATAATGGGTCTCGGTGGTGTGCTAGCAAATGTCTAAGAACTGGAAAAAAAAAAGGTCAGAGTTTGTAACATTTGCCAGATTTCCATGGTGTAAATACTTCTCATCTATGGCTAATTTCAAGCTACTGTGATATCACTGAATGTAGAGCTGGGAAGAGATGCCTGTGATCCACAAGAGCAAGAAAGAACTGTCTCCAGCACACTGCTTCCTGAGAGGCAACCTCAGGGCCATCCATGACCAGGAAACAAGTTATAGCTAAGGACTCCTTTTAAAGCATTTGATCAGCAGTATTCCACCCTTTTCTGATTTGCTCTGGACATAGTGATTTATCTTAACTATATCTTTGGTAAGTTTGCTGAAGTTTGATTTTCAGGGTCCAAGAAGGAAAAGTGAAATAGTATGCACTCTCTTTCCATGGTGTCTTTTCCCCTCATGGAGTTTCTGAAGGGGCAAGTTTTCACAGCTAGTGGAGAAAAGAGGTACAAAATATCAATGCTCTCCTGTATAACTCAGTGGTGCACCATGGGAGACAACCATCTGGTAAAATACAATTTAGGAACATGCAACAAGAAAAACTAAAATTCTCAGTAGGCTATTTTTCTTTCACAATTTCTGGATCTTCTATCACAGATATGGGAATAATTCGCTAGAAAGATCCTATTAGAAATCTCTTGAGAATGGACAATTTCCCTATTAGAATGATGCTATGAAGAAAAAAAGAAACAAAACAGAAACAGAATTAACTACCTTGGAAAATTCCACTGGCATAGATTATAAAAATTAATATTTTGTATCTAACACACTTTGGGCAAAATAGCAGATCATCAATAAATATCTTTGAATTTGTAAGTTTTCAAATACTAGTACACACAACATGTATTTTATGTATAACAGAATTTTAATGTGGTCAATTAAAATATTTTAAAATTCCACATATAACTTGAAAGAAATCATTCTGCCTTTCTAATATCTACCTTACCACATCTTGTTCCTCAAACCAACAATGAACCAGATTAAAGGTGAGCTGTTGCACAAAAAAGGATTCATAGAACCCAGCTTTTTAAGAGATCGTAGACTAGCTTAAATCTTCAAATTAAAAGCAAAAACCAGGTTATGAAATACTATTTTCAAAAATAAATCCAAAAGTCATTTTAAAAATAATCTTCATTTTCTGTGTTTAGGAGCAAAGATCTGATGGTAATCTTTATTGACTTTCCTTCCTTCCTTGGGAGAACAAAAGGAGTGATTCTTAGAAAATGTTTAGCACAGGTGCCCGGAATGCCATGCATATGTTTATCTTTTATTCAGCACGATTAGCAACTGGTAACCACTGTTAGCAAACAGAGGTCAGTGTTGCTGTGGCCTTTCTGAGACAATGTGTACAATACACCTCAGAATTGTGCCATTAAGAGGTTAGTCCCAAGCAACCCCTTCCCATACTTGTTGAGAATTGTATTAATACTTTTGGCATTAACTCCAGCATCTCTGACTGGCATAGGCAACCCTCTCCCTATTGCATCCCATTACCTTGGGACTACTGAAAAATCTCTCCTGAGGCTCCACAAAAATAATGTTTTCCCTCCTCAAGATCTCCCTTCACTTTTTCTCATTGCTTTTAGACAAATGACTGGGATCAGGTCTCAGTATGGTTCAAGTGGAGAATTACTGTCCCTGTTATTTAGGTAAACAGATACTTTACCCCCAAAGTCTCTGGACCTGGTTAGTGGGTAAACAAATACTTTAGGTAAACAGATACTTTACCCCCAAAGTCTCTGAACCTGGCTAGTAGTTCTGCAAGAACCAGCAGAATACATGTGATATATACATTGAGAGTGTTGAATGCGGAATGAGGGTTGAGGTGGCACAGAATATAGGGAATTCATTGATATTGGACAATCTCCTGATACTTAGATGATAATATGTTGACAAGATTGCCTGGAGTCAGTTCTAATATACTGCTGGCTGGCTCCTTGAAGCTTGGAAATATGGATGGTCTACAGTGGAGATGCCAGTACTGCCTTGGCAAAGTATTGAGGAAGGGGTCATAAAGACATGGGCTCATTACATAAGACTCGAGAACATACTAGCTGATTCTTACCTGGAAGAGCCTGGGTAGACACTCCACTAAAACTACAAGGAACATACTAACAAGGGAGTGCTGGAATCATTTAAAATGAATGATAATAGATATCATCTCTAGACCAGGGTTGATAGGAGAGAAGATGGCTATACAATTGAGCTTCACAGTGATAATGGAGATGTTAAAAGATTCTGAAATAACAGAGGCCAGGTGGCATCACTAAACTATCAGAGGTAAGGCTGACATAATTACTATAACAGACACAGACCATAATGTCATCAAGGAAACTTGACCCACAAGGATCTGTGGTGATGACAAACTGACCAGGGTGTTCCTTGGGGTTAAATAAATTAGCAACTGATAAAGGTTATTAATTTATTTGTATAAACATAAACAATCAAGAGCTGGAAAGCAAATGATTGGTGTCAGCCACTGCAATCGCATACCATGCTCCCTTATCTGCTGTCTAGATCTGAGCCAATTCTTAGTTATAGTGCTCATCAATTGTGAAAGAAGAGGTCAGGGTCCCTTCCAAAAGGTCTTTGCAATGCTATAGCAAGTATATAAAATAAATATTTTACCAATCCTTAACCAAAAGAACCTTGGGCCTTTTATCATGTCAGCTGTACACTGGAGAAAGGATAATATAGATCTTTCAAGGTATTCTGAAAATAGAGAAAAAGATGACACTGGTATTAGGAGGACACATAAGGTCATTATGGTCCCTGTTAGAGTGTGGATCTATGGAGGCCAGGTGAAAAATGGGTGTCCTATCTCAAGTCTATCTCACAGGGGATCTAATGAATCTAAGGCCTTCCAGATGAATATTTTCCTAGCTAAAATGCAATACTGGATATTTCTAGTAGCTGGCAGAAACCTTACATTAGTTCCTTGACCTGTTAGATAAGAGCCACAGTGATAGACAAAGCCAAGTGGAAGTTTCTGAAGTCACTGTTGCAACCTGGTCAAAATAATAAATCAAAAGCAATCTACAGGTCAGTTGGAATGTCAGAGACTTGTGCCATTCAAATTCTAAAAGATTGATGAATGATGGACCCCATCATATTCTCATTTAATTCACAGGTATGGCCCCTACAAAAATCAGGGTGATCACAGCAAACAATAGTGGACTACCATAAAATTAACCAAGTGGTAGCATTAATAATAGCTACTATGTCATATGTAGTATTGCTAATACAACAAATCAACACAGCTGCTGTTGAACTGAAAAACAAATTTTTTTTTTTTTTGAGATGGAGTCTTGCTCTGTCACCAGGCTGGAGTGCAATGGCGCAATCTCGGCTCACTGCAACCTCCACCTCCTGGGTTCAAGCGATTCTTCCACCTCAGCCTCCCGAGTAGCTGGGACCACAGGCTCGTATCATCACGCCGGGCTAATTTTTTTGTATTTTTAGTAGACACGGGGTTTCACCGTGCTGGCCAGGATGGTCTCAATCTCTTGACCTCGTGATCCACCCGCCTCGGCCTCCCAAAGTGCTGGGATTACAGGCGTGAGCCACCGCGCCTGGCCTGAAAAACGAATTCTTAAAAGTTGTTATCAGAAAGGAATGAACACTTAGCATTTACCTGGCTGGACAGCAGTGCAAGTTAAGAGTCCTGCCCCAGGTCTGTGTTGATGCTGCTACTTTCTGTTGCAGTAGAGTCTAAAGGGACACTCCACAGAATGTGCTGGTTCACGAGGTAAATGACATTATGTTAATCAAACTAGTGAGCATGAAATAGCAAATGCTCCAGATGTTCTGCCAAGCCATATGTGAACTGCAAAGGGGATAAACCATAGAAAATTTAGGGTACTTCAGTTGGGCGCAGCAGTTCACACCTGTAATCCTAGCACTTTGGGAGGCTGAGGTGGGTGAATCACCTGAGATCAAGAGTTTGAGACCAGCCTGGCCAACATGGTGAATCCCTGATTCTACTAAAAATATAAAAATTAGCTGCATGTGGTGGCAGGCACCTGTAATCCCAGCTACTTAGGAGACTGAGGCAGGAGAATCACTTGAACCCAGTGAAGGGGAGAGGTTGCAGTGAGTGGAGATCTCACCACTTCACTCTAGCCTGGGCAAAAGGGTGAGACTCTGTCTCAAAAAAAAGACAATTTAGGGTACATCAGTGACATTTTCATAGTCCATGTTTTTAGGCAAGCTGGTGAGGAAGGAGACCCAGGCATCTGGGATTCTCTCCCCTTCTGTCATCCACTGTGCAGCTCAACAGAAGAGAGAGCAGGCCATGTGGCAACTCCTGAATCTCCTTCTTGAAAATAACACTTTTGGTCGTGGGAAACTCTCTGGAAGACACTATCTTTACTTAAAACAAGATCAAACCAAAGACCCTTTTCACATGGAGTCCTAAAACTGCAAACCGGAACCCTTTCATATGTGATTCCTGAAACTGTAAACAGAGACCTTTTCGCATGTGAGTCCTGCACTGTAAACTGGAACCCTTTCACATGTGATTCCTAAAGCTATGAGCCTAAGATTCTTACATGTAAGCCTGTATAAAGGCAGAACCTTCCTTTGTTAAATGAGCTGGGCTTTCGACAAATTACTGCCTGGTCTCCTGGCCGAATAAAGTCTTCCCTCCTTTATTCAGTGTTCGAGAGATCCGTTTCCCGTGGCCGCTCCTGCTACACTAGGACATTCCTTCAATGTAAAGAACAAGTTATTATATCATGCACCTCCTATATTAAAGAAAAAGGCACAGTGCTTCAGTGGTCTTTAGATATGGGAGATATTCTATTAGTTGGGTTTCCTATCTCAAGTTTCTTGCCCCTTGGTGTCACAGTTCAGAGAAATGTTCCACTCAATCTCTCAGAGGGGCCCTAGTAAGATTAAGCCCTGCTGTCTGCAATAGAAACCTCCTCAGTAACATTAAATCTTTAATGGGCTTTTCTCCTTACTCCTATCTCTGCAATACTCTCTACAATGCCTCCTGAGATCACCTCCTAAACAAGTTACACCCAAATCCTTACCCAGGATCTACTGTTGGAGGAATCTAAACCAAGGGAGTGAATAAAGGTGGAATCAAGGAAAGTAATTAGCAAGTTATTGCAATCATCCAGGCAGAAGATGATGATCTATCAGTGGAGGTGGTAGCACCTATTAAAATAATAAATTGGGAGGACATTAGACTGAGGCAGCTCCAGCATTCTAGGTTCCCACTTAAGCAAACCAAAACCTAGTTCAGTGTAAATGCTCTTAACCAATCAGAAACCATCCACTAACGTCTAACTAGGAACATTCTATTACTTATGCATAGCCAACTGAAACCACCATCCAACTAACTTCCAATTTGATCATTTTAACCAATTTTTTTTGCCCTGCTTCCTCCTTTACCCTTTAAAGGTCTTCCCCTTATGCCCATTTACTGGAGTCCCAAATTGCTTTCAGTCTTGAGCTGCCTCATTCGTGAACTGTTGTCTGTTCAAACAAACTTTTAAAAGTTTTAACGTGCCAACATTTGTCTCTTAACACAGTGGAAGTAATTGGATATGGTCAAGTGTGATTGAATTTTGGATGTATTTTGAAGTTAGAGGTGTGAAGTTGGATGTGTGAGGAGGGAAAGAAGGAGTCCAGGATGTCTCTAAAGCTTTTGCCTGAATTAACTGGGATGATCAAGTTTCTTTCAAGTGAGACGGAAAAAGACTTCAGGAAGAACAGATTTTCTGGGGAAGATATGGAGTTCAATTTTGTTCAGGTTAAGTTTGAGATACCTAGTAAATATTCAAAACAGGCTTTCAAGTAGGCAGTCTGGGTACATGAATCTAGTGCTCAGGAGGAAGGCCCACACAAGAGATATAAATTTGGGATTCATTGGCATATGATATTTCAAGCAATGAGACCAAATGAGATCACCTAAAAAAGTAAATGTAGAGAGAAGGAGAAGAGGACCAATGCCTGAGCACAGGACCCCTCCAATGTTAGAAGGGAAGGAACAGACAAAAGAGATTTTTAAAAATCTATCAGTGAGATAGGAAGAAAACCCAGGAAATGGGATATCCAGGAGGCTAATGGAACCAAAAAATACAGGACATCAAAAAGGATGTAATCACATGTATCAAAATGTTTGCTGATATGTCAGATCAAATAAGAACTGGGTATTTATGAATGGATTTAGCAATGGGAAAATCAGCTCAAGCCTGGGGACATGTTTTTGGTGTTTAAGGATATTATGAAGTACAATTCATTAGTTCAATGAAGTTCAATGAATATCTGAGCATTCCTGAGGCTGAATACAATGCAGCCTTTCTCAAAAAGATGGGAGAAGACACGCATGAAAAGAAGAACTCTTGCAATGAACTTTGGATACTCTGCAATTTTGCCAAAGGTCAGCCATGACACTGGCAATAAAATGTTGGAAATATCATAATAATAATAATAATAGTATTACAGACGAGCAAACTCCCCTGGGTGCCCTGGTGGGAGAAATACAGTAACAGTACTATCTCCTGGCAATCAAACTAGTTAATTTACTGAATGCTTTTTGTGATAATTTTGCTGTAAAATAAATTAGATAGTAGATTCTATTGAACAACCGTACCTAGAATTTCTAACTACAGAGTGTTTTTGGCTTGTTATAATCAACGGGAGGCCCCTAGATGCTCTGGAAACGATGGCTGGATTCAGGCTGGTGCAGTGACCTGACAATAATGCTGAAAGTCATTTGTCAGTAATCCCTAATTGTTCCATGAGAGCCCAAGAGAGATAATGCCAAAAAAGCCTTATACACAAAAAGCAACTGATTCCCAGAAAGGTAGGAAGCAAAAATAAGTCCATTTCATATGTTCTCTATCTGGCAAAAAGTTGTTCTGTGGCTAGTTTTAACTGTGGTACAAATAATAGCTTTTTCTATTCTCTTATGATAGCATTTGATTTTGGTCTAGGCATTACCTTTAGCTTACTTCATCAGTGATCAGTGTCATTTTCTCTTCTGATGGAAAATGTTATCTACTCAGCGTTTGCATTTCGTCATCCGCTATCCTCTTGCCAACAGTCATACTTGTTATAAAAATAGTATCTACCCATAGAGTTGTTAAACAGATCATGAAACTTTAGCTAAATCACTCAGGATGGTACTTGGAAAAGAGCTTGTCCTCTGCATGTGAATGTTACCTCCTGTTTTTATTTTACATGGTAAATGTTTAGGGGGAGATAAGATTTCGTTTCCTCATCCATTGCTAGGTTCCTGGCTGAGGGTCCTATAACATAAGACACATTAACAAGAGAAAAACACACAAATGATGTGACACAGGAAACTTTATAAGGAAATGAAGACCCAAAGAAACAGGTAAACATGTATTTTTATGCTTAGGTTTGATGATGAGTGTACAGTCATAGACAAATATTATTGGAATAAAAAAGGGTATGATCTAATAGTAATAAACTGCGGAGAACTTAGGCCTGTTTGTGCAGACTCTCTTCTGTATGTCTGTGTCTTCAGAGGTAAATATGTTCCTTTGCTCAAAGTATAGAAAAAGTACCTCATAAATGAGTCTTACGATCTGCTTCAGGGGAGAAGAGTTAAAGAAGGTCAGAGAGTGACTTTCTCAGGGTCTGCTTCAGCAGAGAAGGGTAAGTGGAAGGTAAAGGTGATTTTCCTTCTGCTTATTTCTCAAATGCTAAGGTGTCATGTTTAGGGGTAGTATTTCCTGAACTCCATCAGGTTTTACGTTTGTATAGCCTATCTTTACATGAGTCTGTTACCTGTGACTATTAAAAATAAGGAACTTATCAAATCATTGTGAGCATGCATTTTTCTAATTATGTTTCTTTTCTTCTCCTGTAGGGGTTCAGTCAGGGTGGTGGGAGAAATTACAAGAGAAAAATTATAGAAAAATAGGAAGGCTGGGAGGTTTTTGCAAGACCCCCAAGCAAGGAATAAGCTGAGGGCAGCAGTTCTTACCCAGAGGCAATTAGGAAGAAGTAAGTACAAAGAAATGTAAAGAAGTTTATCTAAAGAGCTGGTTTACTCAAGTGGTCCTAAGACTGACCTTTGAACATCCATAGGCACATGGCTGCTGTCTACTTGGGGGGGTCAACAGTGTTATTACCCACAAATGGTGTTTGCTTTAAGCCTCAAAACCTGGCCTTTAATCATTCCACAAGTGTGTTGACTCAAAGCCTCTGTGACTACATCTATACAGAATAAATGCCTGTAGCACCAGCTGGTAAGGGCTGTGGCTGCTGACTCTTACTGCACCCTCCTCGGGTCTGTAAGCGGCCCAGAAGCTAAGCCTATTCTTTCACTGGATATCTGTGTCTGAGTCCATTTGTTTATCCGTCACTGGGTCAGGGTCTGCTGGTTAGATAATCTCTCTTTTTTTTTTTTTTTTTTTTTGAGGTAGGATCTTGCTCTTTTGCCCAGACTGAAGTGCAGTGATGTGATCATAGCTCATTGCAGTCTCAAACTCCTGGGCTCAGGGGATCCTCCTGACTCATTCCGAGTAGCTGGGACTACAGTCATGCACCACCATGTCTAGCTCATTTTTTAATAAAGACAAATTCTTGCTATGTTGCCCAGTGTTTTAGTCCATTTTCACACAGCTATAAAGAACTACCTGAGACTAGATAATTTATGAAGAAAAGAGGTTTAACTGACTCACAGTTCTGCAGGCTTATCAGAAAGCATAACTGGGAGGCTTCAGGAAACTTATGATCATGGTGGAAAGTGAAGGAAAAGCAAGACACATCTTCCCATGGTGGAGAAGGAGAGAGAGTGAGAATAAATGGGGAAGTGCCACACACTTACAAACAGCCAGATATCATGACAACTCACTATCATGAGAACAGCAAGGGGAAAGCCCACCCCTAAGATTCAAATACCTCCCACCGTGCCCCTCCCCCAACACACGGGGATTACAATTAGAGATGAGATTTGGTCTCCAACTCCTGACCTCATGATCCACTCGCCTCAGCCTCCCAAAGTGCTGAGATTACAGGCGTGAACCGCCATGCACAGTCTAAAGATGAGATTTGGGTGGCGACACAGAGCCAAGCATATCACCCAGACTGTTCTCAAACTCCTGGGTTCAAGTGATCCTACCACCTCAGCCTCCCAAAGTGCTGGGATTAAAGATATAAGCCATCACACCTGGTCTACGCTTCTAATTCTAAATGTATGCATGTGTAGAAAATAATAATCCTGAAACTTTCAGAAATCCCACAAATTCTGGAGATGAGAGTAAGTATGAGCCATTCACATTCTAAAAGGCCTGGATCAGACCTTATAGTCCTAGGACATCTGAGTGTAAGCTAAGTAACTGACATCTCCCAGGTAAGATGCTATGGTTAGGATATGCTTTGCTTGGCTCTGCCAAGTCTCATGTTAAAATTTGATCCCTAGTGCTGGAGCTGGGGCATTATAGAAGATGTTTGGATTGTATGGACAGATCCCTTAATAAGATGTTGAAAAGAGCCTGGTTCCTCCTCCTATCTCTTGTTTCCTCTCTTGCCATATGATCTCTACACATTATGAACAGGAGCAGCCTGAAGCCCACACCAGAAGCAGATATTGGAATCATACTTCTTGTACAGCCTAAAAATCACAAGCCAAATAAACATTTTTATTTATAACATACCAGCCTTAGATATTCCTTTACAGCATCACAAATGTACTGAGATATAAATTTGGTACCAGGAGTAGGGTGTTTGTATAAACATACCTGAAAATGTGGAAGTGGCTTTAGAACTGGGTAATGAGCACAGGGTGGAAAAGGTTGGAGGGCTCAGAAAAAGACAGGAAGATGAAAGTTTGGAACTTCAAGGCCTTGGAAGCCCACCCACTGAACTAGAGTGGCTACTGGGACATAAAGTCAAAGGTGATTGTTTTGAGTCTTTAAGATTTAATATCTGCCCTGCTGGGTTTCAGATTTGCCTGAAAGGGGCTTGTTATCCCTTTCTTTTGGTTGAATTATCCCTTTTGGAAAGGGAATGTTTACCCAATGTCTGTTGCATTATTGTATCTTGAGAGTAAGTAATTGAGTAAGTTACTTACTTGAGTAAGTAAGTAATTTCATAGACTCACAGCTTGCTTTGAGTCTCAGAAGAGATTTTGGCCTTTTGGGTTGGTGCTGGAACATGTTAACACTTGTGGGAACCATTGGGACAGAATGATTGTAATGTGAGAAGGACATAAGATTTGGGGCCCCAGGGGAAGAATGCTATAGTTTAGATAAGGTTTGTTGAAAGTCTCATATTGAAATTTGAACCCCAATGTTGGAGCTAGGGCCTGATGGGAAGTGTCTGGATCATGGGCACAGATCTCTCATGAATTGCTTGGTGCTATTCTTGAGCGAGTTCTCATTCTCAGTTCCCTCAATAACTGATTGTTGAAAAGAGCCTGGCACCTCATCTTCTCTATCTCATTTCCTCTCTTGACAGGTGATCTCTACACACCATAAGCAGAAGTGGCCAAAAGCAGACGCTGGTGCCATGCTTTCTGTATAGCCTGAAGAACCATGAGTCAAATAAACCTCTTTTCTTTATAAAGTACCAGCCTCGGATATTCTTTTATAGCCAACACAAATGGATGAAGACGTTGAGTATTTACAGCAACTGCACAATTGTAAGAAAAACAAAACATATATCTCCCTTGCAATCTCATCTCCATCTTTCTCAGATTCATTGGGTCTTACCTTTGGCCCACACAGGGCATAGTTTATTTTCCAAGTCTTAATTTCCTTTGGAAGGAGGCTTTGCTGGTAAAGGAAACCAGAATATGTCACCCCAAAATATGCCTAATTTACATAAAAATTATTTTGAGCTGAAGGCGATTAAGCAGCAGCAAATGCAGGAAAAGCTCTCTCTGCCCTCCCCCTTTCTTGCCTAAAGGCAGGATATAAATTTTCCTCTATAGAGAGAGCACTAGACACTTATCAGCCTAGAGATAACACCACAGAAAGCTGCAAACAAATCTTACTCCATTCATTTCCTCACATATTTTTACCTTCCTACAGGCCACCCTTGGAAGACTAAAACCACTTTTCTTTGTCCTGTCATTTCTTGACAAATTTGTTGGTCTTTGTCTGAAGATGCTACAGAAGCCAGAGTTTTGAGCCACTGATTTGAGTTACTCTGTTGAGGTTTCTCCTGTGTGATATGCATTGCGTGCATTATAGTAAACTGTTTTTCTCTTCTTAATCTGTCTTTTTTGTTAATAAGTCCCAGCTAGAAACCCAAGATGGGTGGCCAGGCATGGTGGCTCACACCTGTAGTCCCAGCACTTTGGTAGGCCAAGGCAGGTGGATCACCAAGGGTCAGGAGTACAAGACCAGCCTGATCAATATGTTGAAACCCAGTCTCTACTAAGAAAAAAAAAAAAATTAGCCAGGCATGGTGATGTGCACCTGTAGTCCCAGCTACTCAGGGAGGCTGAGACAGGAGAATTGCTTGAACCTAGGAGGAGGGGGTTGTAGTGAGCCAAGACTGCACCGCTGCACTCCAGCCTGGGTGACAAAGAGAGAGACTCTGTCTCAAAAAGCAACAACAACAACAACAAAAAACACACAAAAAAAAACCCAAGATAGGTAGAGGTAAATTTGCTTCCCCTGTGCTGGTAACATGGACTCACATCCTTTTGAATGGTGGCAGCTTTGGTAATTGGGCCCAGTCATTCTTCTTGGAGCCCCTGATACCTCCCTGCAATGCCATGAAGAGACAGAGTACAAATTTGCTACTTCCAGAATCTCTAATCACCATCCCTTAAAGGTCTGGAGTCTCTTTCAGTTTTTGTCATGTCTGGTTCCTGATCTTAGAGTTCCAAAGCCCATCCCCTCTGCTGAACTGTGTTCTTCTACAAATTTTCTTAACTCTCTAAGACAAACCCCAGATTTTCATTCACTCTAGAGCTCAACTGAGACAAAGGGGTATGAGAGAGAGAAAAAAATAGCTCTTATACTGTAAGGCCAGCTGCCTCGCAGAGGGTTAAATGGACACATCCATCTCTCTCCGCACCCGATAACTGCGTCATCACCCAAGCTCGTTATCTGGCCTTGCCGGACGGCTTTCCAGCACCCGCCTCTGCATACCAGACCCAAGCCCACATTCAGCACTAAATTATGCATTCAGCCCCCAGCCCACTATTAATAAACCCTGCAGGAAAATTTTTTAAAGAAGCCCCATCAGACCCTGCCTGGTAGCAGTCTGCTCTGTATGCCCCCAGAAGGCCCGCTAACCCAAGGTCCCGCCCGCCTACCCATGACCACTAGCTCCAGACATTTCCTGCTTCTTAATAGCCAATAAGATTGCCTTCACTTTGTTTCCCCAACAGTCAATCAAGGCCCAAGGTCCCACCTGCTTACCCATAACCACTAGCTCCAGGCATTTCCTGCTCCTTAATAGCCAATAGAATTGCCTTCACTTTTTTTCCCCAAGAGCCAATCAAGACCCACTTACCCAAAGTCCTGCCCGCCTACCAATAGCAACTAGTTGCAGGCACTTCCTACTTCCTGACAGCCAATAAAATTGCCTTTGCTTTGTTTCTCCAATAGCCAATCAGTCGCCTTCCCTTCCCATAAAACCCCATGACCTAAACAGCCAGGCGTGACTTCTTTGGCCCCTTCCTGGACCACAGAACCTCGCCTGGGAGCTGAATAAATTGGCTTCCCATTTTCTCATACTTGCCTCAGTTTCCTCATTCTACATCGGCAATAAACCTTACATATATTTCTTATATGCCTAAGCTGTGCAAACACAACACAAATTCATATTTCAGTGGATTTTTCCGGAACATAGTAATAAAATGGGCCATATCATCTCTTGCCTCTTGCCTTCACATGTACTGCTGCTTCTACCTGGAATACGCTGCTTCCCCCTCCTCCTTAACTGGCTAACTCCTACTCACTTAGAAAATTTAAACTATGTCTTAATTCATTATTTCAAAGAATCAACAAAGATTAAAGATTTCAAGAACATAAATATACTTTCATATATGATATTCACCAACATAGGCTAAATTAAGGAGAGAGTGGCCTACCAAGACCTGTGAGTAAGGAGAGATGTCCTTTCAGGGATTCCTACCTTCCTTCCTGCAACATTCTCTCTTTTTTTTTTTTTTAAAGAGATGAGGTTTTACTATGTTTGGTCAGGAGACTGGTCTCGAACTCCTGACATCGTGATCCAGCCACCTCCACCTCCCAAAATGCTGGGATTACAGGCATGAGCCACCGGGCCCAGCCACAACCTCCTCTTCTTAAAGGCATCCACCTTTTCAAGGGTTGTGGGCTGCTGACCCTTTCAGTCACCCTTTCCCAAAGTCTTCCCACAGAAAAGGATCATTAATTGCTCATTTCCATCTTACTGCAAATGTAAATCGATGTGTTAAGTCTCCTGGGTTATTCAGACTAAGCCAAGATACTCTGATGGAATGAGAGATTTTGTTCCCAAATAAAGTGATGTTAAGCTGCAGGAAGAAGGATTTTACTTATTGCAGTTTAATATTAAGTGACTTTGGGCCTGCCCTAACCCCTCTCAGTAAAATAATGCTGCATGTATTTTGATTTTCCCAATAATTACTTTTGAAACTAAATGAGATAATGTATCTGAAAATGTCTATGAACTATAAAGTATTACATAAATGCTAGTGCTATTATTAGTGAGTTTTACCAATTAAATATCCACTGGCATTCAAGACAAATCTGGAGATCTTTTATTCATAATGCCTGGATTTCAGTTGCTGCATTCTGTATAATTCCATGTAGATTTAGAGAGAGTTTGACTAGTTTCATAAAGAAAGCATATTTCTTTAACAATAAAATACCTATGTCTTGCAATAATTTTTTCTTGTAATCTTTTTCAAAACTCTTTTGTCTCAGAGGGAATCTTCTATGTCATTCTTACTTCTGCACTAGAGAGCATTTTATTTTTCTATATAAGTTAAAATTTTTTTTCTCTCTGCCCCAAGAGCTATTTATTAAAATAACTCATTTCCTCCTTTTCAATGAAAATGAAATAGATCCACCACTATCTTTTAATTAATTAGGGGGAAAGATTTTGCTTATTATTTCTTACAGTTGAATTACACTGATCTCTAGAGTCTGTGAAATTATGAAATTCAAACTTAAAGCTGCTGGAACTTAAAATTGTTCTGAGCTATGAAGTGATGTGGCTATGCAGTCTGAGTCACATGGCATGCAGCTGCAACTTCTGACTCTTTTTTTCCTGTAAATAATTATGACTAAAGAGTGCCAGAGATTACAGCCTCTCAGATCACAGTCCACCCATCCTTAGGAATAAAATAATCTTCCTCAGAATGTAACAAGCTATAACCAATCAAATCACAGTAACATATGCAGTGGTCTCATATGAAAGATGCAATCTGCTAAACTTTCTCTTTCTGCCTATGTAAGTGAAACTTTACCTTCCCCACTTTAAAACACTAATCTCATTTGTCTGGGGTTGTGTCTCCTGGATGGCTACCCTTAAGCGTTGCACTGGAATAAATGCTATACTCAGTAATCTTTTCTGAATCTCATTATTTAAGATTGACAAACTTTAAGTCAAAAACAAAACAAATAAAACTACACTTTTCTGCGATATTGAAGATGTAGTGTTCAATCATTGGTAGCATGCATTTAGTATTTCCTGCCTATCACCAAGGCACTATATCTTTCCTGTGATCAAATCTTATGAATTTGGGTGATTAAAAATGATCATTGCTTACCCATATTGAAAGTTTATTTAAAGATTTCCAAGCAGCTTAAGCTTTCCTCTTACTGGTTCTTGTGGATCTCTTTTCCCCTGAAGTCATAACATACTTTTGAAAAGTCGGCAGTGAATTACACTAGAAAAAAAAAAAATACAAGAATCTGTAAATGTATTTTCTACTAAAGTGATATATACTAGGCAAGAGTATGGCTGCTTATGTGGCTAGGCAATACCCTCTGAACCCAAATTAAATTAGCCACTGAGTTTTTCTCACAATGATACCCTTAACCATAATCAATCATTTTTCTTTCTCTTTTTAAAATTTGTATTTATTTACTTGTTTATTTTTGAGACAAAGTCTTACTGTCACCCAGGCTGGAGCGTAGTGGTGCGATTTTGGCTCACTGCAAGCTCCACCTCTGGGGTTCAAGTGATTCTCTTAGCCTCAGCCTCCCAAGCGGCTGGAATTACAGGTGTGAATCACTACGCCCAACTAACTTTTGTATTTTTAGTAGAAACAGAGTTTTACCATATTGGCCAAGCTGGTCTCGAACTCCTTACCTCAAGTGATCTGCCTGCCTCAGCCTCCCAAAGTGCTGGGATTACAGGCATGAGCCACTGTGCCCGGCCAAACAATCATTTTTCAAACTCAACCAACTGACCCCAAGGGACCCTTTACGTACTAAATAGCTCAGATTGTCAGAAAGTAAACTACAGGTCACGAGTCAGCATATTTAGATTCTGAAAGTCTTGGCCATTTTTCTGTTATTCATTCACTCATTCATTCAGCAAATATTTTTGGCCATCCATGTGTCAGGCACCCATTTGGATGAACAAGTGCCTGAGCTAAGCATTCAGGTGAATAAAAGAAATAGGATTCACTGCTTTCATGGAAATTACAATCAAGTGGGAAGAGAATAAACAATATATAAAACAAGATAATCATGAAGGATGTTAAGGAGGGAGACTGAATGGCACATGAAGAGAGGGTGACTAATTTAGATTGGATGGCCAGGAAGTGTCCCGAGTACGTAAAATTTGTCTGAAAATCTGAAGAATAAGAGAGAGCCTACCAAACAAAGAACTAAAAAAGGAATGTTCCTGACCCATGGGACAGAAATGTAACCCTCAAAGCAGGAACAGGCTTGGCCTTCTCAGAATTTCTGCAAGAAGCCAGTGAAGTCACCTTGCAAAGATTGTAACAGTAGGAGAAGTCTAGTCTAACATGGCTGACTCCATTCTTGCTTCTAGTCTCACAGGCTGGCTGTCCTCACTCATTCCTAGCCATAGACCAAGCTCACCATGGGAGGGATTCAGTTTATAGTTTAACTTTGAAGAAAGAATGATAATAGTCCCTCTCTAAAATTGACACTCTCTTTGTCTGGAGACGGAAACCACCTTTGTAAGTCTAATGAAAATCCATAAGATTAGGATTACGGGAGAGGCCTGATTTCTGCTAAGATGTAGACATAGCTTTTACTGTGCTGGAGATCACAAGATTTATAACTTCCCAATTGCTTCTAAGATAACATCACTATTATAGAAATTAAGGTCTTTTGAGATATTTTTCAGACTTTCGTATTCTGCTGACTGACCCCACCCAGACCCGTGACTCATGACTCAACTGGTCCTGTGGCTTCCACACAGAGGCTGGCTCAGTGCATGAGAATCGTTTTCCACATCACTATGATTTCATTCCCTACCAATCAGCAGCACCCCTCTCCCAGCTCCACGCCTGTAAAATTATACATAAAACTGTTAGCCTCTGAGTTCTCAGGGAGGCTGATTTAAGTAATAAGCTTTCATCCTTCTGCTTTGCTAGCTCTGTATTTTTAAAACTCTAACTCTACTGTAATACTGCTGTTTCAGTAAATTGGCTCTATCTGCACATTAGGCAGGAAGAACCCATTGGGCAATCACACCATGTGTGCAGCTTCGTAATTGGAGGTGAGAGTGGTAGTACATAAAGTTAGAGACAGAAATAGGGCTACCTCACGAAGCTCATAAAAATCAAAGGAAGGGGTTTAGCTTTTCCTTGAAATAGGAGAAGCAGCCACAGGAGTCTCCAGCTGTGGAGTTATAGGGTCTGTTTACATTTACAAGACCACTTTGGCTGCTCTGTGTAGACTGAATTATAAAACTGCAAGAATGAAAATAGGAAAATAATGCGAAGTTACTGCAATGACATACAAGGGAGATGTTGGTGGCTTGGACCAGTGTAAGAGCAAGGTAAAGAGATAGACGTTAATGAATTTGTGATACATTTGAAGATAAAGCCAATAGTTATCAAAATATTAAATATTGAGTAGAGAATGAGGGAAAGAGAGAAACCAAAGATATTTCCTAAATTTGTTTAATGGAGGCACTGTGTTGGTAGCATGTCATTACTGAGATAAAGCTAAGGGAGTGATAAGTTTTGACGCAAAATCAAAAATTTTATGAAAAATAGGAACCCAGGAAAGAGAAAGTAATATACCAGAATAATATAGCTATCAGGTTGGAGAATAAAATATATCAGCCAGTGTTAGCTAAACTATGATTAAGCAGGAAAGAAATGTGATTCTTCTAGAGATTACCTTTTTTTAATGCACAGAGAGCTAACAAATAGGCACAAGTTCTTTAATGGGCCATAGCTTACATAGTACAATGACTGCATTTACTCTACAGAAAGTTTGGTGTCTTGTCCCTCTTTTATAGGTTCCATGGCTTAGCAAAATGGTGAGTATAGATGACGGCTGAATAGACACGGATTAAGTTTGATTGTACTACTTGTTATTCAAAGTCTGCTATTTTGTCTGTTTTTTCAAACAGGCAAATCTCTCAATAAAAATGTCACTTTTTCAATAAGCTTTTACCAGGTGATGCAATGAAACCTGGATCCACAAGTGAACATCAGGATTTGCACAGATGAAGAATACTTCTGTCTGGAAACCATAAGAACTAGTGCTGTAATTAATCTGACTGGATTCTAGGGATGATGAAGTGAACACAGATCACTGGGAAGTGGAAGATTAACAAGAAAATATGTTCTTTGCTATACAGTTATAATCTGGGAGTTTGTGGTTTCTGATAATTTCTCAATCCATTTTACACTTTTATTAAACCTGTGCTATTAGAGCACAAGTTATTAGACTTAGATGGAGCCTGTTGTACATTGCAAAACATGGCCTTCAAGTAAATGCTAATATGGCTTCTAAAGGTTAATGTCACCAGTGTCAGATTTTTCTAGGCAGCAGTTCAAAAGTTATGACATTTTCTGAGTTTCACCTGAGAAACTGCCTCTTTAAAAGTGCACCTGCTGCCAGAATGTGACACTTTTAGGAGCTAGACTCATTTCAACAAACTGAACGCCTACTATATAGTAGGCATGCTGATATGGGGGGAAAAGGAGTGCCTGCCTTTGAGACAATAGAGACAGTGATTAGATCTAAAATAATCCAACCCTAATCCCAACCTCTCCCCACTGTTTAGTGGCAAAATAGCATAGCAAGGACAGGTAACATGAGAATATAAAGCAAGAGCCCATTAGGGGATCTTGAGAGCACAGAAAGGCTTCCTGGAGGGGGCGATAAAGCAGCTCAGTTTTCAGACATGAGTCAAAATTATGGAGTATATATTTCTGACATCTATTAACACCATCAGTTAATAGTCCATTGTCTCATATTTCTTGAATTTATATTGTATCATCTTGGAACAAAAAAATATATAATCATCCCTTGGTATACCCCTGTGGACACCAAAATCCTCAGATGCTGTCACTTATATAAAATGATATTTGCTACTAACCTACACACATTCTCCTATATACTTTGAATCACCTCTAGAGTACTTACATTACCTAATACAATGTAAATGCTATGTAAATAGTTGTTATACTGTATTATTTTTTAGTTTGTATTATTATTATTGCCAACTTTTTGGAATATTTTCACTCTGTGGTTGTTTGACTCAACCCATGGTTGGTAGACATGGAACCCACAGGCACACAGGGTCTACTGTATAGACCCAGCACGAAATTGTATGATGGCACTCAGCTATAAGGTAGCCATCCCAGTGATCCATAACATGTTTGTATCAGTTGATTTTTCAGATTATCACATTATTAGCAGGCACCCAGGACTGGTTTAACAGTTACAGAATGAGAATCAGGTCTAATTACCCATAAAGGACTTCCTACAAAAGTGCCTTTTAAAAAGAGGCTCTGGGCCTGGTAGGCAGTGTCTCAGAGATAGGTAGTCTAATTGCAAGTTTAATTGCATAATTTCTTCAGTGAAAGCAGAAAGGATTCTATGACTCTATGAGCCTATGAATAATAAGGGCACTAAATAATTACAATTGAGGAAATATGGTAAATGCAAGGGAAAATACTCCAAATTCATTATATCTTATTATCAGTTACAGCTGTGTACAACAAGGCTAATTGCAAAGTGCTTAGGGTAAAGAAGAAGGTAGGTTGACTTTAGGAAAACTATCAATGACTTGTTGTATCTCTACTGATTTTCTTGCAGGAGTTAAGGTTCTTCCCTTTGGGAAGAAAGGAGGGTAAAAGGGCTGGGGGTAGGAATAAATGCAGAATCAAGCAAAAGTGAGAGAATCACATAAGAAAGAACAAGTTGCAATTTGTCTGATTTATGCAGACAAATTAAGTTGGAGCAAAGCAGATGCGAAGATTCAATAGAAACTTAAATTTATGTGTATGGTGACTTCTCTGAATGGGAGCCCAATTTGAAACCCCAGAATCCATATCCACAATTCAGGGTTCTTTCCATCATAATCTGATGGCTGCTATTTTTATGGTCATGAATTTGGAAGCTTCAGTGACGTAGAGTAAAATGTCAAAAGGGTCTTTTCAGCTCAGAGACCCCTTCCTCCAGAGAGAAAGCTGTTTTTCTTTCTCTTCTATTCACCTATTAAACCTCTGCTCAAAAAAAGAAAAAGTCAGAGGTTGTTTGCAATCCATAAAGAGTGTCTAGAGGAAAGACATGGCAGTTACTTTGGTCCAGGATTTTCATAATCTTTCTTTTTCATGCACCTCTCACAGTAATATACAATTTTTCAATTCCCCCTGGGAACTTTTAAATCACTAGGTAATTTTTACATACTAAGTTTATATATGTGTGTATGTTATGTATAATTTATACATATATGAATTATAAAGTTGTCACAGTGATCAACTTTAATCATTCCTGATTGAGAAAGGAAGAGGACCCCTTTGTCTTTGTAAATTTATGTCTTGCTTTTAGGCAAATTAAGGAAGGGCAGAGAGCTTTTCTTATATCTGCTTCTTCTCAAATGCTGTCAGCTCAAAATAATCCCTATGTCAAAGGAGTATATTTTGAGGTGGCATATTCTGGTTTCCTATAATTATAAACTCATAATTACATTTTAAATTGTCTTAATTTATAGTTATGTTTTCCCTACATATACATACAACAAAATTAGGGAAGATCAAACCTTTAGGGGTAAAATCAAAACATACTTCTAAAAGATTGTATTCCTTTCATATAAAAATTTAGTCACTTACAGGATGTTAGGAAAGACAGGCCATTCTTGACTATTCAGAGATCAGAGTGGACCTTCTTCTGAGTTTACATAATCAAATTCCTGGACTTATAAAACATAATACAAAAGTGGCTACTTACAAAATTAGTCATCAGTCAAACAACACAGAATCCTCTCTGCCTCACATTAGCCTTTATACTTCTCATTGCTTAAAGCATCAGTACCTGGACATTATGATATAAAATACAATGCAAATCAAATTCAAAGTGAAAATGCAAATATTGCACAAGATGCAAACTTTCTTAAAGTCATTGAAAGTGATAACGGAGAACTATTAGCATCAGAAACAAATAAGAATTAAACCACTCAACAGCTAAAGAGAAAAGCCAGAGCTATGATAACAAGTTAGGAGCCTCAAAAGATAATAATTTGAATATCAAAAGATTAAGAGAGGCCCTTAAGAAAATGGGGATTAAGAATGCCATGTCTTACTATAAAAAACATTGTTTTGCAATGTTACACTCCCAAACTATGGAATTTTTTCATTCATTCTAAAAATCAATATATAATTGCAGTTATAAATCAAATATTATTAAATGTAATTTATTTTCACAATTTTAATTTCCTTTTTCAAGCTAAAGAGCTATCAAATATTTTAAACTCTTCTTGTCCTTAATTCTCCTATTGTTCCTTCTTTTCCCATTTGCCTTCTGCAGTATTTATCATAAAATTTTGGCCCAGTGGTTAAGACGGTCCACTAATTGAGCTTTTCCCATTACCAAATAGTGTGAGATCATGGGAAACTTCTGTGAAAAAATCAGAAAAAACAATCAGGCAGAGCCATCTCCAATCTCAATATTTGGAAAAGGATGAAAGCAAGGTACCTTTGAGACAGAAATAATTACACTTGCTCCAAATTCTGGGCTTTTCTCAGTTCTCAATCCCTAAGCTGTCTTATCACTAGAGGAGAAAGTCTTCTAAAAAGAAAAATATAACCAGTAAAAATTTTCAGTCTATTTCTCCCTGCACCATCTTCTTCACCTAAAATCCCAAGTCTTTAAAATGAGGGTTTTCAAGCCTAAATAATATTCCTTCTATTTCTTTTTATTATTATTTTAATAGAGATGGGGTCTTGCTATGTTGCTCAGCCTGGTCTTGGACTCCTGGGCTCCAGTGGTCCCCCCACCATGGCCTACCAAAGCACTAGAATTACAGATGTGAGGCATCACTCTGTTTTCATCTTTTATGTCAACATCTCTTGGATGATCTGTTAGGTGATCATGCTACTCCATTCAATTTCCTAAATAGGAGTAGTTGTTTCTGAAGTGCTTGCCCTTCCTTTTCTGCATACTTTCTCCTAAAATGTCCTAAAACTCAGGGATCATGCTTTTGAATTGCTTATTTATCAACTGGTAAACAGGTACATTTTAGAGATCTTTCTAAATACTTTCTGACCAAAACAACAAAAAAATCATATTTTCTCCATGAAAATCACGTTTTTAACCAATCTAACATGTATAAGGTACAAAATCTCAGGAGAAGTGATTTCTTATTGTATTACTACTCTGTGGTGAATTAAAACAAATATCTTTTATTCTAGGTTTGAAACTTGATCTCTTCCCTATCCAATGTATTATTATTTTTTAAAAAGCCTAGGCATCAGAGAACCCCACCGCCTGAATAAATTTTCAGTCTCTTCCTGGCTTGAGTAATTGAACGGGGTATATGACTGAACAGCCTTGTTAATTATGATTCAGCCAAGGCCTTCCATAAAAGTGAGGAATAAAAAATATTGGTACATAACTTCCCAGTTCATTTTAATGAACTATAAATAATTAGTACTTGATCTTTTGTTCATCTCTGATTCTAGAATACATGCATAATAGACGTGAATATTAGGCATAAATTTTAGGCTATGTTTGAATCTTAAGGAGCTATTTTGGAAACTGTAGTTTTCAGATACTTTACAGTTGATCTTAATAGACTACTTTAAAGAAAATCTCACCAGTAATATAGCTCCAAATATGAAATGATTACTCTTTACAAAAACATGCCTTATACAATTTTTTATTATATTTAACTTAGTTATTAGGTAAAATGTGCTTCATCAACTTCGTTTAAAAAACAAATGCTTCATGATATTTTTCATTTCACTTATGCAGAATATGAGTAATGTATTATGGAAAAGGAGCTGCTATCCTTTCTAAAGTCATGTCAGAAAGCAATTAAAAAATGGCTTATGATTTTATTTTTTTGAGACAGTGTCTTACTGTGTTGCCCAGGCTAAAGTGCAATGGTGCAATCATGGCTCACGGCAGCCTTGACCTCCCAAGCTCAAGTGATCTTCCCACCTTAGCCTCTCCAGTGCCTGGGACTACAGGTGCATGCCACTATGCCCAGCTTATTTTTAAATTTTTATTCAGTACAGACAGGGACTTATAATGTTGACCAGGCTGGTCTCAAACTGGCCTCAAACAATCCTCCTGCCTTGGCCTCCCAAAGTTAGGGTTGCAGGTATAAGCCACCACATCTGGCCTAGGTTTATCATTTTAAAAACAAATATACAATTTTAAAGTTATTCTTTCTGTACTTAATTTCTGTAAAATATTAATTTTCACATTTTCAACTTTTATATTTTAAAAAAGGTCAAAACTTGTAAAATAATGAATACTATTTATTTCAAGTCTCTTGTAAGTATTTTAATAAATAAACCATTTATTTATTTATATAGTATCACATGAAGAACATAACCTATGGAGTTACTTTAAAACCTAGAGCCTGCAGTGGAAGTACTTGGAATATCATTGTACTTCCCTTCTTTTCCGTAAAGCTTGGTGCCATTTTTCACCTTGAGTCTTTTCTTTAGGAAGTGCATTGTTTGGTCTCTATTGAGACTTTGTAGTCAGGGAAAAAGAAGTGTATTGTTTGGAATTCATATTTCTCTCTCAGCAAGGTGAGGTTCTTTGTTGCTTTGACAGAAAATGAAGGTCTTGATTCATGTTTGCATAGAAGTAAGCTATCAAAGTATATCATATCACCACCAAAACTATTTTACTAGCTTTGTCACACTATAAATTGATTCTAAAATATACTTGTCTTACAAAGTACAAAACTGCATTACTTGTGTTTAAACACTGCATAAACCAAATTTAGTGTAAGCTATTTATTTTTCGTGCTTGCATGGACCACGTTATTTGCATTTCAGATTGTCCAGTGATCTGCAATTATTTACTGCAGAAAAACTCCTGTATTTCTACAATCTGTGACTCTTTAATCTTATAAATTTAAGAATGAGTCAGTTTAACCTTATATCGTAGTATAATAATATATTTGTATGTATGTCCTATTATGATTATATACATCTGATTTTAGTTGTAATGTATAGTGGTTTTGTTCTAGGCTTACTTTAAATTTAGGTAAAGCACAACAGAGAAATGCATGTATGTACTGATTTATGGATAAAAATTACAAACATTTCAGCTTGTGGAAAAGAAGATTTGTTCATTTTATTGTCTTGCAAGGTCTCTATTGGTATCCTTTATTTTTAAAAAGTTAATGAAAAATTTATTTAGAAGATGAATGGATCAAATATCCTTTAAACTGGTATCACCACTACTTCAAAACTCGTATGACTTGTCAACAAGTAAAACTTGACATACAAGAAATACTCAAGTAATACTTCACAATTTTTGAATAATTATAAAACACTTAGCAGAGCTAAGCTTGTCAAGATTGTTTCATCTATGAACATATCACTGCTATAATTTGATTTAAAGACACATAGTATATAAATGAGACTAGAAGGGGACATAAAGCTATGATTCTGTTGGATCCAATATTAAAATTATCCTCTGAATGGGAAGATAAATGGTTATTTTCAATATTTTAATAAATTATTCTTAGATATAGATTTTTTACTATCTCATACTGATGTTGTCCAATAAAAAAAAATTTATCTTAAGTCTTAGGATATCTTTGCTTAAATTATAGGGATTTCTTTTTTGTCTGCAGTTCACCTACGGGGACACACTGAGCTAGATTTTGTGGTTCTCACCTAATGCTTCCACCATTTATTCTGGCACCCTATAATTCAAGAAAGGAAATTTAATTCCTACTTGGAAATGAAATATAGAGGAGAAATTTCAAAGCAAGTCATATTATCTATTGATCATAATGGGAATTACACAAAACCTTGGTAGGTTTTTTTAGAGAAGGTATTTTTTTTTTCTACTGAGGCAATTGTGCACTGACAATTGAAGTTAATAATTTTGTTTTAATTTTAACAAATGTGGGGTTGGCTCAGTACCTCTTGAGTTTGGACAAAGAGAAGTATAATAACCTCTCACATGTACACTTTATAGACTGCTTTTACACAGGTATTCTCATTTGATCCTCACAGCAACACTATGAGAAGGCAATTATTATTTTTTCCATTTTAAAGTTAATAAAAGGGAAGCACAGGTTGTGAACTCTATGAGGACAGGATCAGGTCAGTCTTATTCACCCCTGCAATTCCGGCACCTAATATAGCAACTGGCATATGATAAGCTCCCAGGAGCCATTTGATGCATGAGATTAATTGGAAAGATTTTAGCATTAAATGGCTCTTTAATGCGAAGACGTTTTCTTCTTCCCAAGGTCACTCCACCTGATAAAACTTCTAATGGTTTTCTAAAAAAAAAAAAATAAATGGGAGGACCAGGGCTTGAACAAACACCTTACAGCTCCAAGAACACTGCTGCCTTCATTTTTCCTTTTTTCCTGTTCAGTAGCAATTATCCCATCCCTTTTTTTCTCTTTTATCCCCCCAAAATGCTTATAAATTCTTTTAAAAACATACACATTTAAAAATGTATTTTTCCTTTTGTTTTTAAATACTCAACATTAAAAATAGTTGAAAAACAAAGACTATTTTTCCTTTTTCTGTTCTTGGCTTTTATAATTACTGTTATCACAGCATCCACCTTCAACTAAAGCAATAAGCTGGAAACGTGAAAATCTTTGACATCAAGTCACTGAGTGTGAAAATAGAACTCTATTGAGAAGATAATATGATTAGAAAAAAATTCAGGTAATATGTTGTACCCATAAGGACTGTCATTTCTTGCCTCTGGAATGATAAGCATGCATTTCATAGGCTGGCTGGACAGTTTGGAGGGTGAGGCAAATAGAAACCTGAAACAAAACCTGAAACGACTGGTGCCCGTAACTATGTGGCCCATCTTGTTTGGGAGCAAAACGTTTCCCCTTGGGAACAGGATGTATTGTTTTCCTGATATTAAAAAATGTAAGAAAAAAAATAGAAGGCTTTCTTTAACCAGGCTTACTGAGATAAAACGAAAGATTCTATTTCAAATCTGACTCTTATAAATCTGAGCTTTCAGCAGCCACCATCTTTGCTGGCAATATCACTTTCCTAATTATTTCCAGGTTCTGGATTGCTGGGTCCTGACTCCCACCTTTCTTTTCATTTCTTTCCTCCTTCCTCCCTCCTTTCTTTCATCACATCATGATGATCTGTATATAATGTGTGCAGCTACCTCACTTGCACAAAAGACGCCCAGTGGGGCAAGAAACCTCTTCACCTTTATACTCAGTTACATAGCTAACAAGGCATTTTCCCGGGGGCCAGGCCCCCATAAATCCATAGATTTCAGGTTTGTTTCCACAGCAATACTATATTCTGCTAAAATCATTGAATAATTAAGGACTCTTGTTCTTAAAGTTCTCAGCCATCCCAATCCTGGGACTTTCTTTGGCTGTTTTTAATCGATTCAAGTCCAGTCTTGTGATTATGACATATTGATTCCTCTCTCTGCCCCACCACCCTCTTTCCCTTCTTCCTCCTTCCCATGCCTTAGTTGCTTTGGGTTTTGCTAATTCTCCTCTTAGGCAAGCGTCTTATCAAGAATTTTCCCAAACCACCTCGCAAAGAAATCTGGTCTGACATGTTAAGAAAATGATTTTTTTGGCTGGGTGTGGTGGCTCACGCCTGTAATCCCAACACTTTGGAAGGCTGAGGCAGGCGAATCACGAGGTCAGGAGTTCGAGACCAGCTTGGCCAACATGGTGAAACCCCTTCTCTACTAAAAATAAAAAAAACTAGCTGGCCGTAGTAGTGGGTTCCTGTAATCCCAGCCACTCTGGAGGCTGAGGCAGAAGAATCTCTTGAACCCAGTAGGCAGAAGTTGCAGTGAGCCGAGATCGCAACACTGCAATCCAGCCTAGACAACAGTGTAAGACTGTCTTAAAAATAAATAAATGAATTTTTTTAAACTTTTGATTTCATATACTCCTCGGTTTTATTTTTCTTCAGACAGTGGGAGGAGAAGTAGATTAAATCTGTTGGGACACAAAAAACCATATCCCCAAATATGTGCCTCTGGCAAACTGAGTGCTTTGAATAAAGAAAACTGAAAGGCCTCAGAAATAAGCCTCAGAACCAAGATCTGTCTCTGACCTTCCGCAACCACCCTGTCTCTCTGAACCTTTTCCTTGCCCAAAGCACCAGGAGAGATTCTAAGACTTCCTTATCTGACTAGGAAAGCTTCTTTCCAAAAGAAACCCAATTATCTTAAGACTTGCTTCCTACAAATCTCATCAAATGATCAGGAAAGATCAACAACTACAGAAGAAAACAGACTGGGAGTCAGCACCACGCCCAGACTTTTAATCTCTTCTCTGTTGGCAGCTCCAGGAGATTACCTATTAGACTATTCGAATATTTTCACAGTTAAGTTCATCCACTCATCATCCTGCCACCTCCCCTAGAGCTCTGAGAAGCCTCAGGTCAGGCCATTGTTCTTGGGGTCCATTCATTTCCACTGAAAATCATTTACTACTCCTCATGATTTACTATACCTCATATTTCCCTGTCTATTTTGAAGAGGGTAGCATCAACCATCTAGGTCTTCTTTGAATCTCATTTTTAAATCGTTCCCATGTTTATGCACCTTACATACATTTGTATGCCTTTTCCTCCTATTGAGGGAGGAGACCCTTAATCACCCTTTAAGCATCTAAGACCATCCCTGCCTTGACTTCCACACTGCATTTCAATAGAAGTAACCTTATTCACCCTCCTATGCAGGGATGGTGTGGAGGAATCTTCCTAGAAGGCATTGTTTTTACTTAAACAAGATCAAACCCCCATCTAAGTCAACATACCCCAGCCTACTCCATGGCCCAAGACCCTTTTACATGTAAATTCTAGAGTTGTAAGCCTTTAAAAGGGCAGGGACTTTCTCTGTGAGCTCCTACTTGGCTATTAGGCAGCTATGCCACCTTGCTCATGGCCAAGCCGAATAAATCATCCCTTCCTTCCTAGTTCGGTGTTCGAGAGGTCTGTTTCGATGCCTTTCCTGGTTCGCTATTAATCTATTTCAGTGAAACTTCAGCAGGTGGAGAGGAAGCTTTCTCTCCACCTGTACAAACCTAAGTAATATTCACAAAGAGCCAGAAAACTGTAGTCATTTTAGACAACTTAAAGGGCACAAATAATCTGGAAATCTCTAGGGGGAAGCTTTCTCATAAGAGAAAAGAGCAATTTTGGTCTAGAAATAATGCCTCAGCATCTAAGGGCCAAGCTGATTTTGACTACAGCATGTGTCTTCACCCTGTCCTCATTCATTTATTCCCGTACCTATCACATCCCTGGTGCTGTCCTGGGTACTAGGGATATAGCAATGTGCAGAAAAATTCATACTTTCTTGAAGCAAGTATTCTATAAAGAAATGTAGATAGGCCAGGCACGGTGGTTCACGCCTGTAATCCCAGCACTTTGGGAGGCTGAGGTGGGCGGATCATGAGGTCAAGAGATCGAGACCATCCTGGCCAACATGGTGAAACCCCATCCCTACCAAAAATACAAAAATTAGCTGGGCGTGGTGGCACGCACCTGTAGTCCCAGATACTCGGGAGGCTGAGGCAGGAGGATTGCTTGAACCCAGGAAGCAGAGGTTGCAGTAAGCCAAGATTGTGCCAATGCACTCCAGCCTGGCGCCTGGAGACAAAGTAAGACTCTGTCTCCCAAAAAAAAAAAAAAAAAAAAAAAAAAAAAAAGGAAATGTAGCTAATACATCACAAAAGTTGAATACATAACGTGTGAGTTGGTGCAACACATAAAAAAGCAAAAGTGGGGTAGAAGGTATTCCTCCAAAGCAGCCCCTCATGGATTTGTGATATGAATGGAAAAAGCACAATAAAACCACAGAGCCAGTTTTGCACACTACTGAGAAATAATGAAGGTACTGGCAGCACTACATTATTGGCATAGACACAAAAATTGGGAAAAGCCACACTCCCTATTTTAGTAGAGCTGTGTGGAAATGGAGTACTGTAAGGCCGGTTGTGTCGCTAAATGGACACACCCATCCCTCTCCGCGACTGATAACTACGTCATCATTCCCGGCTCATTACTCAGCATCTGGCCTTGCCACATGGCTTCCCCACACCCACCTCTGCATACCACACCCAAGTATACACTCGGCACCAAACTATGCACTCAGCACCCAGCCCACAGCTGCAAGACCCCGCCAAAACTTGCCCAATAGCAGTCTGCCCCATACGTCCCTGGCCGGCCCACCTACCGGTAGTCCCGCCTACCAATAGCAACCCACCCCGTCCATCCCTATAACCAATGAAATTGCCTTCACTTTGTTTCCCCAATAACCAATCAATCGCCTCCACTCCCTATAAAACCCCACGCCCTGGGAAGTCAAGTGCGACTTCCCTGGCCCCTTTCCCCGGGACCATGGAACCTCGCCAGGGAGCTAAATAAATTGGCATTTAATTTTCTTATGCTGGTTTCAGTTTCCTCATTCTAAACTCAGCAATAACCCTTACATTTGGTGCCAGAAACTGGGAGGAGTTGTAAGACCCCTCCTGGGGGAAGCTGACTCCTCCACCTGAAGCTGGACCAGGGGACTGCTCCGCCACAGGGTAAGACTTCTGTTGCCCACAGCCTGTCCCACCGCTTGCCTCATGGACTCCCTGCTCGTAATCGTGGCCGCGTCAGGGACTCCTTCCTGTCTCGCCGTGGGCCAGGCCCCGGCCTCATCCTGAGGACCTGAGCGTAGAGGAGACGTCCCTACACTCTTGTCTTCTCCCCATAAGGGGTTTTCTGGGGGTCAGGAATCTGAGGGAGACGTCCCCATCTTCCTGAATCCTCTCTGGCGTTCGTTAGTACAGTCCAGGACGCCTTCCGATCATCTCCGCAGCAGCGGCCAAGATTTGGGTAATCAGAAGCCCCGTTTGTAAACCCAGACCCTGCCTAACAGCAAGACCAAATCCCTGGCTTATGCTACTAAAACGTCTATCTCAAATCAGCCCTTTGGCATATAAACTCCCGTTAATTAAGTAACTGTACTTTCAGTTTCTCTTCCTAATCCCGAGTGAGTGAGTGAGTGAGTTTATGTGTAGTCCCATGGCCTAATGGCTATGGGGTTTATGTGGGCCTCAACCCATGGTCCCACAGGGACGTCATAAGGCATAACAGTGATTCACCTCAGGACTGAAAGTTCTGAGGTGACCAGGCCCGGGGGTTATATGGGTACACCTTAGCCAAGACGCCCTGAAACATCCCTTCAGGGACGTGGCCGGGAAGGCATCAGACTGGTCTCCCATCTGGGGGGCACCCATCCTTTGTCCGTCAATCCTATATGTGGTTCTGTCTTTATTGTAAATTCGCCAGTTTTGTTAGACTCTTGTTAGCTGATATACAGTGGGTTAGGGCTGCTTCCCTTGAAGTAAGAAATATTCTACAGTGGGTAACAGACCACTAGCTGCAGGGAACCTTTACTGAATTTATGCCCCTAAAAGTAACTCTGTTCTCTTTCCTTCTTTTCTACTACTACTGAGGCCTCAATTCCTCTAACTCTGCCACTTGGCAAATAGCCCTGGCCCTGTCTCTTTTTCACTTTCTCTAATTCTGCCATGTGGCAAATAGCCCTAGCACTGTCTCTTTCTATTTTCTTTCTTATTATAATCATTGTAGCCTGTAGGTTCTCTCAGTCACCCCCTCCAGGACAGGAGTATTCCTATCCATGTTGGATATAATACCTTTTTATAGCCCTTCCTCACCCCTAACTACCCCACGACAGAGAGTGAACTATGGGTAATCAGGAGTCCTGCCTAGACTGCAAGTCACCACTGGGGTGTCTAGTCCAAAATTTACCCAAGCTGGGCCTCTCCATAAAAAGAAAAGGCTGCTTTTCCTCTCCACCGTGGCCTGGCCCCAGTATCCTCTGGACAACAGGTCCAAGTGGCCGCCGGAGGGAACTTTCAATCTTGGCATTCTAACCAATTTGGACAATTTCTGTTAAAGAAATGGTAAATGGTCGGAGGTCCCCTACGTTCAGGATTTCTGGTATCTTCGCACCCGCCCGACCCACTAATTCCTTTTGCCCTTGGCCCCTCCACCATCTTCCTCCTATTCCGACCCTGACCCTCCGAAGACCTCTCCACCCGCTTGACCCACTAATCCTCCACCCTATGTGGAACCTCAACCCCCTCCAGCTCCTCCTCTTCCTGGTCCCAACCTAGCCTCTCCTGTTAGTGCTCACACTCGCTCTCACTGTGCTCCTAACAAAATCTCCCTCCTTTGCCCTCTTCACGAGGTCGCCAGAGCGGAAGGCGTTGTTTGAGTGCATGTTCCCTTCTCCCTCTCTAATCTGTCAGCCATCGAGAAACGCCTAGGGTTATTCTCCACCAATCCTACAGTTTACACAAAATAATTCTGCTACCTCACCCAGGCTTACGACCTCACCTAGCATAACACCTATGTAATTCTGTCCTCCACCCTTACTTTAGATAAGCATAACCTCATCCTTATGGAGGTCCCAGCACATGCTGATCAGGTACATCTCACAAACAATCAAATGCCTGTAGGTCAGCAGCTGTCCCCGAGGCCAACCCTAATTGGAACTGTCAAACTGGTCAAGATGGCCACCGCTGCAGAGACCAAATGCTACAATGCCTCCTGGCGGGCATGCAAAGTGAGGCTCAAAAAGTAGTTAATTATGATAAGCTGAGGGAGATAACTCAGGGCCCTACTGAAAACCCCACCGCCTTTCTCGATCAACTAACTAATGCTATGATCCACCATACCCGGCTGGATCCCGCCTCTTTAGCAGGAGCTACAGTTCTAGCCACCCATTTCATCTCTCAGTCAGTAGCTAACATTATAAAGAAACTTAAAAAGGCTGTGCAGAGCCCCCAAACTCCCATATGAGACCTGGTAAACAGAGCATTTAAAGTTTTTAATGGCCAAGAGGAAAAGGCTGAGGCCACCTGCCAGGCCCGTCTATAGCAAAAGGTAAGCCTCCAAACCCAAGCTCTTGTGGCAGCCCTGAGGCCGGCAGCCCACCAGGCGCCTGGTGGAGGCGGTCCATCGAAACTGGCCAAAAACTCCAGAGGCGTTCCGCCTGGATGCTGTTTCAAATGTGGTCGGAAAGGACACTGGACACGTCAGTGTCCATGTCCCCAACCACCTACCAAGCCCTGCCCGGACTGCAAGCAGCTTGGACGTTGGCACGGTGATTGCCCATCCCGGACTACAGTCTCACCTCCCACACCTCTGTGTGGAGGGCAGGCCAGTCCGCAGGAGGTAGTCCCGTCACTGGAACTTCTTGGCTTGCTGGACGATTGACAAGGCCCGGACTCGAGGACCCCCATCACCCTAGCCGAGCCCATGGTAACGCTGCAGGTAGCAGGTAAGTCCATTTCCTTCTTAAGTGGACATGGAGGCTACCTATCCTGAGTAGCCTTCCTACTCAGGACCTAGCGTACCTTCCCAGGTTTCAGTCATGGGAATTAATGGTAAGCCTTCCTGTCCTAATCAAATCCACCCTTTAGCCTGTGTCCTCGAGGGACACCTCTTTTCCCACTCCTTTTTAATCATACCCTCGTGCCCAGTTCCCCTTTTAGGACAAGACATTTTCCAGACTGTGGGGGCCACTCTCCAACTCACTAGCACCCCACACTCAAGCCCATCTTCTGCCCACCTCCTACTGCCACTCCTAACCGACGCCATGCCCTGTCTTAACTCCTCGCCCCGACCCCCATAATCAATGCTACACAGATCTCCAACCTTTTACAGGCCTTATCATTGCCCATGGAAGTTGCAGTCATACACTGCCGAGGACACCGGGTCCAGCATGATGCCGTCTCTGGGGCAATGCACGGGCAGATACAGCAGCAAAATCTTTAATGCCAAGTTAACCCCTACCCCTGTTCTCTTCCTTACCACGGCCACACAGCCTGTGTACTCACCATCAGAAAAACAGGCCCTTATACTAAAGGGGGGAACAGAATCTAATCAGGGCTAGATCTTCCTAAATAACAGAATCGCCCTTCCCCAGGAACAGGCCCCTAAAATTATTGCCGAAATCCACCAATCCTTACATATAGGGCCTAAGGCGTTACACCGCTTTGTACAGCCCCTCTTTTTCTCGCCAGGTCTGCAACAAACAATTGAGCAGGTACACAAGGCATGCATTACTTGCTCTAAGGTCTCGCCTCAGGGAGACTTAAGGCCACAGTTTCCTGCTCACCAAATGCGTGGCAACCTACTGGCCCAAGACTGGCAAATTGACTTCACTCATATGCCCACTCAAATCTCCACTACCTCCTAACTTTTGTAGATACCTTTTCAGGTTGGATTGAAGCCTTCCCCACCTCCTGGGAGATGGCAGACACGGTGGCCTCCCTCTTTACTCAAGAAATCATCCCTCGTTTCGGCTTGCCTGCAACCATCTAGTCAGACAATGGTCCAGCATTTATAGCCCAGGTGGTCCAGCTGGTCGCCAAGTCTCTCAACATCTCCTGGAAACTGCACATCCCCTATCACCCTTAGTCGTCAGGTAAAGTTGAACAGGCTCACGGCATCCTTAAAGACCATTTGGCCAAACTTAACCATCGAGATAAAACTCTCTTGGCCCACATTCTGACCTCCTGCTCTGGCCTGGGTCTGGGCCACCCCATGGGGGCCAATGGGCCTTAGCCCATGCAAATTGCTGTACAGCCAGCCTTTCCTGGTTTCTCACAACCTCCCTGTAAACCCCCCTCCACTGGCTTCCTACCTTCCCTTCCTCTCCCACCTCCGCCACCTGTTAAGGGAGCATGCGGACTGCTCCCTCCCCGTTGTTCCAGGACCAGAGGACTCCCACCCAGCGGCGCCTCCCCAACTGGGCAACAGCGTTCTCCTCCGAGAACTCAAACCAGGATACTTGCAACCCAGGTGGTCGGGATCCCACATTATTATCCTAACCACCCCCACAGCAGCCAAACTCCTAGGTCACACTCAGTGGTACCATGTGTCATGCCTCAAACCGGCCCCCCAAAATAATCACTAAACATCTGAACCCCTGGGCACCACTCACCTCCGCCTCACCCGTGGCCCTATCCCGTCGCCCCCTAACCCTTCAGAGCCTCCTTCCCTTTCCCTTGTGTGCCTGTCACCTTAGTCCCGCAGTTAGAAGTATATGGATGGGCCAAACACCTATCCCTCCTTCCACCTTCCCCTAATTACCAAAACAAACGAGCAGTCTTCCTCCCAATAGTCATTGGTCTCTCTCTGGCATCCTCTCTAGCAGCGGCCAGACTAGGAAGCGGCGCCCTAGGCTACAGAGTCACTTCGGCCACTCAATTACAGGACAAGCTCCGTGTGGCTATTGAGGCATCAGCTGCCTCCCTGGCCTCCCTCCAGTGACAAATCATGTCGCTGGCCCAGGAGCAGTGCTGCTACATCAATGAAAGAGGCCTTGTAGAAGAAAATGTCAACACTCTCTATCGCCTCCAAGACCTCCGCAAAAACCAAAATGCATCAGTCTCGCCTCTTAACTGGTGGCAATCCCCCATACTACTTACCTGGCTAGCTCCCATTATCATCCCCATTATCATTGTTTGTCTCTTGCTAATGCTAGCCTCTTTTTTCCTCAGGTTTTTACAAGCTCACATAAGGGAAATTTCCAGGGTGGCCGTAAACCAGATGCTACTTCACCCCTATGTCCAACTCCCAACCGAGGCACCGGCCAACTGACCTCCCCACTCCGCCCCTGTTCAGCAGGAAGTAGCCAGAAAGAAGCAGCGTCCTATATCATCAAAAAGGTCGGAATGTAAAGGTTGCCTCACCGGGAGCTAAATGGACACACCCATCCCTCTCCACGCCTGATAACTACGTCATCATTCCGGGCTCATTACTCAGCATCTGGCCTCGCCACATGGCTTCCCCACACCCACCTCTGCATACCACACCCAAGTATACACTTGGCACCAAACTATGCACTCAGCACCCAGCCCGCAGCTGGAAGACCCCGCCAAAACTTGCCCAATAGCAGTCTGCCCCATACGTCCCCGGCTGACCCACCTACCGGTAGTCCCGCCCTCCTACCAATAGCAGCCCACCCCGTCTGCATCCTGTCTCTCTATAACCAATGAAATTGCCTTCACTTTGTTTCCCCAATAACCAATCAATCGCCTCCACTCCCTATAAAACCCCACGCCCTGGGAAGTCAAGCGCGACTTCCCTGGCCCCTTTCCCCGGGACCATGGAACCTCGCCTGGGAGTTAAATAAATTGGCATTTAATTTTCTTATGCTGGTCTCAGTTTCCTCATTCTAAACTCGACAATAACCCTTACAAGCACCTTGTAAAGGCAGCAGCTAGAACTTGGAGCTCATGACCTCAGAGCGTGCCAAGCTTTGAGCTTCTTTTTTTTTTTTTTTCTTTTTTTAGAGAAGGAGTTTCACTTTTTGCGCATGGTGGAGTGCAATAATGTGATCTCGGCTCACTGCAACCTCCACCTCCCGGGTCCAAATGATTCTTCTGCCTCAGCCTCCAGAGTAGCTAGGATTACAGGAACGCACCACCACCTTCGGCTAATTTTGTATTTTTAGTAAAGACAGGGTTTCATCATGTTGGCCAGGCTGGTCTCGAGCTCTTGATCTCAGGCGATCCACCCGCCTCAGCTTCCCAAAGTGCTGGGATTATCGGCATGAGCCACAGGGCCCAGCCAGCATGTCAAGCTTCTGAGTCTAGGCAGTAAACATCGCTATGGAGCTCAGTGACAGATCGTGGGAGGAGGGAAAGTCTGGATGCCAGGTTGTGCCAACAGCACTGTGTTTGCAACTAAATGTGAAACACAGCCTGAGATTTCCATACGGTGATAAGCAGGGTAGACCGACATAATGGGTAGATACACTGATATGCTAGTGAATGTTGTACAATGAGCATTCTGATTGTAGTTGTAACATATATGTTGGTTGATACTTCTATTAGAGTCAGACAGAAGTAGTTCACCAATGATGTGACTTGTTTCCCAGTTGAATACTGAAAGAATAGATCTCCAATTTTAGGCCGTGTGTGGTGGCTCCCGCTTGTAATCCCAGCACTTGGGGAGGCTGAGGTGGGCAGATCACTTGAGGGCAGGAGTTCAAGACCAGCCTGGCCAACACGGTGAAACTCTGTCTCTACTAAAATACAAAAATTAGCTGGGCGTGGTGGTGGGCAGCTGTAATCCCAGTTACTTGGGAGGCTGAGGCACTTGAACCTGGGAGGCGAAGGTTGCAAGGAGCTGAGGATGGTGTCACTGCACTCCAGCCTGGGTGACAGAGCAAGGCTCCTGGGCGCTGCGTGTAGGCCGCACCCTCAGGCCCAATCCACAGCAGTCCCGGCGGATGATGCCAAATACAGCCTCGAAGAAAAAGGTGCCACTGATTGGGAAGAGCGGGTCGGGGAAGACCAGCATGAGGTCGATTATCTTCGCCAATTATATTGCTCAGGACACCCAGCGCCTGGGGGCCACCATTGACGTGGAGCACTCCCACGTCCGATTCCTGGGGAACCTGGGGCTGAACCTGTGGGACTGTGGCGGTCAGCATACCTTCCTAGAAAATTACTTCACCAGCCAGCAAGACAACATCTTCCGTAACATAGAGGTTTTGATTTATGTGTTTGACATGGAGAGCTGCGAACTGGAAAAGGACATGCATTATTACCAGTCGTGTCTGGAGGCCATCCTCCAGAACTCTCCTGATGCCAAAATCTTCTGCTTAGTGCACAAAATGGATCTGGTTCAGGAGCATCAGCATGACTTGATTTTTAAAGAGCGAGAGGGCCTGAGGCATCTGTCTCTACTTGTTGGAGGGTGCTTGTTTTCGAACACACATCTGGGATGAGACGTTCTACAAAGCCTGGTCCAGCATCATTTACCAGCTGATTCCCAAAGTTCAGCAGCTGGAGATGAACCTCAGGAATTTTGCCCAAATCATCGAGGCCGATGAAGTTCTGCTGTTCTAAAGAGCTACGTTCTTGGTTATTTCCCACTACCGGTGCAAAGAGCAGAACGACCACCGGTTTGAGATCAGCAACATCATCAAGCAGTTCAAGCTGAGCTGCAGTAAATTGGCCGCTTCTTTCTAGAGCATGCAAGGTAGGAATTCCCACTTCGCAGCTTTCATAGACATATTCACCTCAAACACGTAGGTGATGGTGGTCACGTCAGATCCGTCAATCCCTTTTGCTGCCACCCTGATCAACATTTGCAATGCCAGGGAACGCTTTGAGAAGCTGGAAAGAGTGGTTGGACCCAAGCACAGTTTCCTTATGCATTCAATATTCCCAAACGCTCTTTCTGAAAATTCTGAATTACCTTTTTTGTTTGTATCCTTTATTTTTATATTCATAACATCGTGTGCTTATAAGTGGGCTTTGAAGTGTGTGCTGCTTTCTCAACTTTCTCCCGTGCTCTCCAGTCTTTAAACACTGGATGCTACTTACTCAGCTACCCAGTACAGCTTAAAGCTGGCCTTTCTGAGAAGTTGGTAGGGTGTATCACTAAAGTACAGGGTTCGTGTGTGTTCTGATTACCTGGTTATAATAGACATACACATCAAAGCCTTTACCAGTATCTTCCTGTATTCCATATCAGATTGCAAAGATGGAATGTTACTATTTTATCAGTAAGGTATTAAAATGCATTTATAAATTTAAATATAAATATACATATATATAAAACGAATTTTTATGCCTATTCACAAAACAACAGTTATAGACACGACATACTTTTTAAAAATTCTGAAATGAGGCCGGGCGTGGTGGCTCACGCCTGTAATTCAAGCACTTTGGAGGCCAAGGTGGGCAGATCACCTGAGGTCGGGAGTTAAAAACCAGCCTGACCAGCATGGTGAAACTCCGTCTTTAAAAAAAAAAAAATTAAAATTAAAAATAAATAAATAAATATAAAAAAAGAAAAAAAAATTGAAATGAATTTTATTTTATTTCAATAGTTTTTGGTAAACAGGTAGTTTTGGTTACCTAAATGCTTTGCTGGTAATTTTTGAGATTTTGGTGCACCCGTCATCCAACCAGTATACACTGTACCCAATGTAGTATTTTATCTCTCACCCCACTCCCATCCTTCCTCTGAGCCCACAAAGTCCATGATATATTTCTTTTGCCCTGGCAAACACGACATACAACGAAGAATAATCTGTATTGTTATATTTTTTCCCATCTCTGTCTAGTATAAACAATCAATGAAAGAACATATTCAGCCTTAATTAAGCCTTACACCGATATTCCTGTTGTAAATCCTCTCACCATGGCTGACTTCAAGCTACCAAAGTAAATGTAATCGGTATTATTACAGTTTATTCATCTATGTCTAGAATAAACAATCAAGGAAAGAATATATGAAGCCCTAATTAATCCTTATACTGATATTCCTGGTGTAAATACTCCGACCATGGCTGATTTCAAGCTACCTTGTGAAGTTGATAAGATGTGCAAAAGCACACCATCATATACTATATTTCTACTACAGGGATAGAAAAAAACATGTAAATAACTTCAAGAGCATAATGTAAGTAATGTAAAATATTTAGAAAGTGATTTTGAATATTTATTACTTTTCCTTTAAAAAATTACTCTAAGTTCACATACTATAATTTTAAATAATGGCAACATTTAACAAACAGCTCTCAAAACTAAAACTTCCTAAAAATTTAATAAATAGTTCTTGTGAACCCACACATGCCAGCCAAGACACACCACTGGTAGATGCCAAAGCTATATAAATGTGGGTTGTTGTTAACAATGTGACTTAATATTTACTCCCTGGCTAAGTTGCCCTGAAAGGCAAGCTTTTAAAAAAATATTTCAGTACTTTAATTTTATTCTATTTGCTTTGATTGCAATGGGGCTTTTCTTTGAATAGCTAAGCGCTGTATCTCCAAATCTCTTAGGGTGACATATATGAGCAGATAAAAATCTCAGCCATTATTTATTGATAGCTGCTAGCTTCCCTCTCAGAAAGTGACTTTTCACTGATCCTTTTTCAAATTCTACGAGTTTCTTACTGCATTTAGCTATGTACTAACTATAATCACTGCTATATAATAGTTATTAGGTTGAGTCAGATGAAATTGCTGTTGTCTGACCATCTTTGACCTACAAAACCAGTAATTTTATATGCGCCAATCAATACTTTTGCTCGAGTCAAACTGGTAGCAACACTCCCCCATCATTTGTCTGTCTGCATTCTTATGATTTTGCCCATCTAAAATAATTTTCCTCCTCCCTTCTGCTACTCAAACCTCTCTAAGACTTAACTCCCACTTTTACCTGTCCCACAATGATATCCATGGTCATTAAGAATATCTTCTTAATGAAGATATTCCTATCTTCATTAAGCAACTGTAAGCATTCTCTCCCATGACCACTTGTGATACTTTATGTGGATCACAGAATTGAAAACTTAATTGTAATGCCTCATATTATTTATAGTGTATCTTGCATAGGCTTGTCAATAACTAGGCACTACTTTCTCCGAGAAGAGCGACTATAACAAACTTTTTCTGTAATTTACAATGTATAATTGTGCTGAAAATGGGTATGAACTCGTATTTCAACTGACTGGGATTTAAATAACATCCTTTGAAGCTGAAGTTAATTAAAACTAGGTTATGTATGTATGTATGTGCTTGGGCTTTGGAGTCAGGCAAACCTGGATCTATTTCCTTGCCCTGCTCTCTGTAAGCTGTATGTTTTTGGGGAAGTCACTAAATAGCTTGAAGTCCTTTTTCCTCTTCTGTCAAATGGGGTAATGGTGACTATACTATAGGGTGATTGTTGGGATTATATGATGAATCTGGATTATACAGACTCTTTTCTAGAAAATACAACCAAAGGAATATATTTTTCTCAAACATTTGAGTAAAATCAGGGAAAGGAAAGGTGACTATGGTGTTTGTCTGGTTTAAGAATAAAGAGACACAACATTATAGTTATTTTTATGATAGTATTTTTGGTTCGACTCAGCTTAAAAATCTCCCAAATTAATACCTAAAAATGGTATGTGTGTATAGTGCGTGTATATACATATACTGTATTAGTCTGCTCTCAAGCTGTTAATAAAGACATACCCAAGACTAGGTAATTTATAATAGAAAGAGGTCTAATTGATTCACAGTTCCACAAGGCTGGGGAGGCCTCACAATCACGACAGGAGGTGAACGAGGAACAAGGTCGCTTCTTACATGGCAGAAGGCAACAGAGCCTGTGTGGGGGAACGTCTATTTATAAAACCTTCAGATCTCATGAGACTTATTCTCTATCACAAGAACAGTATGGAAGAAACCACACCCATGATTCAATTATCTCCACCTGTCCCCACCTTTGATACGTGGATATTATCACAATTCAAGGTGAGATTTGGGTAGGGACACAGCCAAACCATATCATATATATATACACACACACATATATATATATACATATATACACACATGTATATATATACATAAATACACACACATATACATATATACACCCATACTGTTATTACCTTAAAAAAACTTTTCAATTTATTACCCTTAAACCTAGAGTTGTTTGTACGGTGGTAAATGCTAGCATTTATTAGGAAATACTATGTTTCAAGCACTTTGCTAAGTGTATTAGCTTATTATATCCATACAATAGCAATGAAATATTTTCAATTATCCCTACTTTACAGATGAAAAAATATGTACGCTATATTTGGAGATGGTGAGAAAAGTAACTAAAGGCGTAAGCAAAATTTTATAGACAATGTATCATAGAAAGTGACTTTATAATTGTGACTAAATTTTTAAGTCAGCCTTTTAGTTCTAAATATATTGCTAAAGGGCTGTTAAAAATTATTACCAATATGAGTAAAATGAGTCCAATACGAACAAGGCATAATTTCTAAAAGGGTATATACGGATGAAGAAAAATTAAGCTGAAATGCATGCTGTAATTGATCATTGCTTTTACAGACAATGGTATATAGTCATTCTTTTTTATTCCCATATTTATTGAGCACAAATGGTACATGAGGCATATTTAAATATGTTGGTTGCTTCTTGCTTGTGCTTGGAAAGAAATTTAAATTATTGCATGAATTTTGATTAAACTGATTACAGAATTTTGAAACACAATGGAATCCAAACTAGGGCCAATGCTCATTTCCTAAATGAACATTTTATGTGCAAACAAACAGCTGCTAGAATCCAGCAGCATTTAAAACAAGCTGTTTGTAAATTTTACTGACAGCTGTTTTTGGTGATTTTTGTCAACAGAATTTTCCTGCTTTGCATCACAGCATCCTTTTATTATAGTATCCCCTCAAAGTATAACTTGCTTGCTTTAATCACGTTTACAGAGATTTATGACTTGATGCTTATTCAGTGGTAGAGCTTCTCAACACAAAATGTCAGTAAGCCTGTTATAAATTGCTTCTGGCCTTCCTACTCTATCTTTTATTTGGCTGGGAGTATTTCCACCTGAAAGTGATAAATTCTTGTTATAACCACTTTATGTGCTTCAGTAATTACACTGTACAGAAAAAGGGGATTTCTACTGAGGTGTCTCCTTAAAAATGGCAAGCAATAAAAGGCAGTGGAATGGGCTGAACTCTGAAGTCTATTGAACAAAAACAATGACCAGTGAAATATCTATGTCAGACTGAATTTGATAAATGATCAGGAAGTACAGAAGATAACAAAACCTTTAAAGCAACTACTGTGGGGGTCATAGTAATGTAACTTGTCCTTAGACTAGTAACTTTTAAGCCTGTGACAGAAATTTGGCAAGTACCCACGAGAATGGAGTTAACATTCTTTCGAAAACAGTCTTAAAACACCTAGATTCTTCTAGAGACTTGGGTAATTCTAAACTAAATGCCAAAGTGTACATAACATAGGGACTGAGTCTATATGTACTAGTCAAAGAGACTGTGGCATGCTAAAATGGTTCAGTACAGTATACTGCAGCCAATAACTCGATCAATACATACACACAATTGACCTGAACAAGGTACACATTAATCATGAGGATATTCATGAGTGGTTTGATTCAATATAAGCTGTCTCCAATACATGGCACAAAATTACTGTTTTTAATTGCTTAGGCTTTTTTTGCTCTTGAAGCAGCTCAATGATGTAAATAAAAGATCTTCAAGTTAATGAAACAAAATTACAAACATTTTCATTGCCACGTTCTAATATTATGCCAAAGATGGTTTTAGGAATCTGTTGGTTACTTTATCTGAGATGATACTAAAAGAGATTATAACCAGTAAATAGGATTTAAGCTTCCTTTCAAGCTTATTGCATTATATTTGCATAGTATTGCTACTGCAACTATCTCTGTTCCAGCAGCCATAGAATAAGTGGTTTCTTGAATATGTACTCTTTCATAAGAGAATTTACAGGCAAGTGTAGCTGGCTTAATGCAACTCAACAGGCTGGTCCTAAAAATGGAAAAATGTGTTGCACACTTAGTGTGTTTTAAGCTTTAATATATGTATTAAAGTTTAGGGCAGCCCATTGCAAAGGGATGTTCATTGGTTGTGCTGCACTTCCGGTTTATGACAGTTTCATAAACTGTAATTCCTTTCTCACCACAACCCTTTGAGTGTGAGATTGACATATGTTAATCCTAAATTTACGAAAGACTAAACTAAGTTCCAAGATGGGTTACACAATGGACAAAATTGTAGGAAGTAGTGAGGCTAGGTTTATAATTATTTTGCTTGACTCCAGGTCACAGTACACTTACTCATTATGCCACACTGAATTTCAGAAAAAAACAGCACAAAGCATATGACTTTGCCTTAATAGCATCACACAAAGGCAAGCTCAGTCAAATGTGCAGAGCATATACCACAGTCCCAGATGCTGGGACGGTCTACACCAATTCAGCAATTACCATATTCAACTGCTCCTTATCAAATGTTTCAAACTGCATTTTTTTCGGGTGGAACTACATTTCACAAAGCGTTCCTTGCAAAAAAAATTTATATCTGACAAAAAGAATGCTCTCAGGAAGTTGAAGTGGCCAATTCCAGTGCACAATACTGTAATTAAAGGTCAGAGAAGAATTAATGTAAAGGCAGAATTTGTGCGATATCTTTACACTCCTTGGGAGTAGAGTCTAGGTATTATGCATATCCCATCTGCTTCTTACATGTTTATCCAAGTGAATATGAGGAAGATTTACCTCTTCATAATATTCTTCATAACAAAACACATAAAACACTTCATAATACAACAGAAGAAAAAACAGCATTTTGACTGTTTTTCAACAAATCATTACATAAGCCTGAAGATCAGAAAATAGATCAAGGCTGGAGATGCCTTTATAGCATAGTAACACTACAGAGGGTAACTGACAGTTGGAGGGATGAGGGGTAAGTGGGCATGGAGAGAGGAGGATGGGTAAATAAGGCTAAAGGAAGCTTATCCGTATGTCTCAGAATTCCCCCCAGAATTAGAGTGTTACACTGGGGGAGGGAAGGATCATCTTGGGAATACTGCTTACTAGGAAGAGAATAGGAGTGAAATGGAGCAACAAGACTAAACAACTATGTACACAGGAAGTCCCTGCAGGAAAAAAATGAAAAAGAAATGATACCGCTTTGCCCCTCCTTTTTTTTTTTTTTTTGAGATGGAGTCTCCCTTTGTCACCCCAGGAGGGAGTGCATTGGCGTAATCTCACCTCACTGTAACCTCTGCCTCCTGGGTTGAAGGGATTCTCCTCCCTCAGCCTCCTGGGTAGCTGGGATTAGAGGCACATGCCATCATGGCCAGCTAATTTTCGTATTTTCAGTAGAGACGGGGTTTCACCATGTTTGTCAGGCTAGTCTTAATTCCTGACCTCGCAATTCGCCTGCCTGGGCCTCCCAAAGTACTGGGATTACAGGTGTAGGCCACTGCACCCGCACATTTAGCCCTTTTTAAAGAGAGAAAATGATGTTGTTAATGTTCTAAAGCACGGCTTTACTGAGACCCTGCTGATGGCTGGATTCCCCTGCAGAACTTTTTCTCTAAGACAAGAATTCCAGCATTTTATACATTGTTGGTGTACCCCATGGGAGAAGGAATTTTCTCTTGAAACTCAGGATCCAGGGTTAAGAGGAAGAGTTGTTCAAAACAAACATCTCATCTCCACTAAAAGCAAAGCACCTGCAAGCTAAGCTGTGGCAAAGCAAGGCTGGAAGGAAGATGGAATGGGAAGTTGCACATGGGAGAGTAATCTTGCTTATTCTTTTTATGAGTTTAATTATGGCCACTCCCAAAGAGCTGCCCCAAATGTCATGACCCTTGGGGAAAGGGAAGCAGACAATGGCAGAAGAAAGGAAAAAAGGAAACAGTAGAAAGAACTCATTTCATCTGCCTCATAATTCATTTAATAGCATGGTATGAATAGGCCAGTTATAATTGTTTGGTCCCAAAGCGTTTTACCAAAATGTGAAATTTTCATTTACTCTGATCACAGTTAAATTGTGCCCAAGTGTGGTGGTGCATGCCTGTAGTCCCAGCTACTCGGAATGAGGGTTTGATTCAATATAATCAAGGATGAGGCACGAGAATCACTTGAACCTGGGAGGCAGAGGTTATACTGAGATGAGATTGTGCCACTGCACTCCAGCTTGGGTGACAGAGCAAGACTCATCTCCCTGCCCCCCCCAAAAAAAATTGTGCCCTTAGTCAAAAAATATAATTGATAAAAATGTTTAGTGTTATTCTTTAGTAAAGAAAGCATTGACAGTACTGATTGTACATAATCATCCTCAACAGTTATCATTTATTGAGTACTTATGGCGTCTGTGATTTTACATTTAATCTTATTTAATAGTCCTCTAAATCTATCTGATAAATATTATCCCCATTTTGCAGACAAGGAAACTAACGGTCAGAGAGCTTAAGGCTTCGTTTAAATCACACAATTATTTAGGGAAGGTGGGATTAGAAGTGGAACAATCTGTCTCCTGAAATCCTCAATTTACTCCATTAACACCACAGTATCTCTCCAGGTTTTAGCATTTTAAGCTTTCCTCCCTTCCTTCCCTCCCTCCCTCCCCCCTCTCTCTTTCTTTCTTTCCTTCTGACAGTCTCATTCTGTTGCCCAGGCTGGAGTGCAGTGATGTCATCTCAGCTCACTGCAACCTCCACCTCCTGGGTTCAAGCTATTTTCCTGCCTCAGCCTACTTACCCAGTAACTGGGATTACAGGCGCACGCCACCACACCCCGATAATTTTTGTATTTTTAGTAGAGGCTGGGTTTCACCACGTTGGCTAGGCTGGCCTTGAAGTCCTGACCTCATGTGATCCCCCTGCCTTGGCCTCCCAAAGTGCTGGAATTACTAGCATGAGCCACCATGCTTGACCCGTTTTAAGTTTTCTACAATTTGATTTCTCCCAGGCTCAATAAAGAATAAGCAATGGCTTAACAGGACTAGTAAGGACTAACTTCTTAGGTGCCTCTGAGTTAAAAAAAAAAATTGGATTGTGTGCTATCATAGTTTTAGTTAAAACACCTAATAAAGCCTTATTTGGTTGTACTCATTCTAACCAAGTGTGTGATTTTTGGCCAAGTCATTTAAACTACTTGAGTTTTCATAATTTAGTGGCGCTACAAGGCACAATGGCTCACACCTGCAATCCCAGCATTTTGGGAGGCTGAGGTGGAAGGATTGTTGTAAGCCAGGAGTTCTAGAGCAGCCTGGCCAACATACAGAGACCCTGCCTCTAAAAATAATTTAAAAAATTAGCCAGGCATGGTGGTGTGTGCCTGTACAGGTCCCAGCTACTTTGGAGGTTAAGGTGGGAGGGTCACTTGACCCCAGGAGTTCGCAGCTGCAGTAAGCTGAGATCGTACCACTGTACTCCAGCCTGGGCAACAGTGAGACCTTGTCTCAAACCAGCCCCCCCACCACAAAAGACTAAAAACATAATTTACTCGGACCATTAATAATCAAAAAGATCTGGGTTAATATTCTGCTGCTGTTATCTGTGCCTTCATCCTGGGCGAGTATGCTTTTCTTTTTACAAATCTTACTTTTCTCTAAAGTTGGGGGTCTTGTATGTTACCCAGGCTGGCTTGAACTCTGGGGCTGAAGTGATCCTCCTGCCTCAGCCTCCGGAGTAGCTGGGACTACAGGCTTGTGCTGAGCCTCTTGGACAAGTAAATTAAGATCTGAGAGCCACACCTGCTTCCTCTTTCAAAGAGCACTGTCTTAGTTGCTATAACAAAATACTATAATCTAGGTGGCTTAAGCAACAGAAATTTGTCGTATTTCTGGAGGTTAGCAGTCTGAGATTAGGGTGCCAGCATGACTGGGTTTGGGGAAGGGCCCTCTTGTGTTCTTGCTGTGTCCTCATGTGGTAAGGACAGAGAACTCTCTCTTCTTACAAGGACACTGATCCCATCATGGAAGCTCTGCCCTCATAACCCCATCTAAATCTAATTACTCCCTAAAGGTCCATTCCAAATACCATCACGTTTCGGTTAGGGCTTTTAACGTATGAATTTGGGGGTGACACAAGAGATACTAATGCCCATTTCATAGGGTCCCTATAAGGCCTAAGGCAGGAATTAATATAGGAAAGCCCTTAAAGCCGGGTCTGGCTTGTAGGTAGTTCAAATATTCAACAAACACTGAGCACCTACCTGGAGACAAGCACTGCACGTGCCACATAAAGCTATATTGCAAAACGAGTCACATGCAGCCAGTCTCTGGACTTTTGGAAATTTAGAACTAGAAGGGGACTCGCACATAATTGTATGTGTATGTATCTACTACACACACAGGTGATATGATGCACCTGAGAAAACCTAGTCTTGGAACTAGGAAAACCTTTAAGGAGTGATACTTGAGCTGCAATCTGAAGGATGAGGAATGGGGAAGAGTACAATTTCAGGTTCCAAAGGGAATCTGCGCAAAAGCTACGAGGCAGCAAGGTGCAGGGGCTTTTAATGACCTGAGGGAACGCCCTGTGGGGTTGGGAACATGAGGGCCAGAGGAGGTTTTGACAAGAGGCTAGTCAAAGAGCAGCGGAAAACGTTAAAGAGTTTTAAGAAAGGGACGTGCTAACATGAGTTTTGTGTTTGGAAATGTTTTAGGCGGCTACACCGTGGTCTCGGGACTGGCTGGGACCTGGGTAGACACTTGGATACCAGCTAGAAAGCTACGGCAGGAAACCAGGTGAGCATGAGGCAACTGGGGATGTTGTGGAGCAGAAACGGAGACGAATGGGTGCATTCGAGACAAGTTAGGGGGAAAAATGCAAGGACTTGGAAATTAACTCTGCGGAAGGCAGGGAGGCGTGACGGGTTGCTCTGCAGGTCTTACCTGTAAAATACGGTGACCAGTGAAAGATCTGTAGGAAGAAGGTTGGCACACGCTAACAAAAAAACATTTTTTCCCAATTTTATACAAGTCATATTTTAAAAGTAAACCAGATCTTTTCAGACATGCCTTTGGGCTATTTTAAACTAGTTAGAATAAGATACAAACTTTCCTTATTTTTACTCAGCTACTATATACGCCGCAGCTGGGGTGAGAGGGAGGAAAAGGTTGCTCTCCTAGGAATAAAGAGAGTGGTACCTTCAGTATCCCGGGCAAAGCTTTTCCAAGTTCAACAGTAATGAAAAGAGTGCTTTTTATAGATAACACTCAACTAAAAGTTTCTGCGTTTGTGGTTACTCCAACGGTTAAGTTCGGATGAGTCCTTGGAGTCGTAGCCCCCAGGAAACGGCGACTGGCTTTCCACCTGGACTTCACGGTTTCAGGCGGCCCAGAGCGGCTTCAGGGCCCGCCCGCTCTCCAGCCAACTTCTGGCTCCCGACTGCGGCCCCGCCCCTTCGGTCCGGCGGCGCGCGCTCTAGGCCCCGCCCCTGGGCCCTAAGCGTCCGGACTGCAGTTTCAGCCGTCCTGTCCCGCCCCCAGGCACCTAGGCCCCGCCCCCTCCGTCCCTCGGCGAGTTCTCGCGGCTCCGCCTCTAGGCCCCGCGCACCAGGACTTTGGCAAGTTTCAGCCGTCCGGCCCCGCCCCCTCGGTCCCACGGATCTCGCGGCCCCGCCCCTGGGTCCCGCGCGCCGGGACTTTGGCAAGTTTCAGCCTCCAGCCCCACCCTTAGACCCCGCCCACTCAGCCAGCGGGTGGCTCTTGCGGCCCCGCCCCCCTGCCGGCCCGCCGTCAGAGAGGCGGGAAGAGCTCGGCCGGGGTTGAGTCGCTGGCCTGCAGCTTCCCTGTGGTTTCCCGAGACCTCCTTGCCTCCGGCTCCCCGAGGAGCCTTTCACGCGAAGGCGCGGCGATGCCGGAGAACTGGAAGTCGAGGAACCGGCAGCCGACGGTCCGCTCCGGGAACGAGCCTTGCTCTGCGCCCGCCATGGATCCGGCCGGTGGCGGGGCGTGGGCCCACAGTCGAGCCGCGCTCCACCGCCTGGAGAAGCTGCTGCGTTGCTCGCGTTGGTAAAGATCGAGTCTCAGGGGGGTGGCCGCGTGGGCACCGGTCGCCCAGTCATGGGGGCGGGGGAATCTTTTCAAATCTTGTTTCCTCTTTCCGTTCCCGCGCTGCAGTCGGGTCGGCGTTCAGTTAGCATCTGCCCAGGGATCTAGTGTTACCAACTTTTGCCTCTCATTCACTTTCTTTTGGGGCGACTTCCCAGCCTCCCCTTGCCCTAAATGCAACTGCAACGATAGTTTTTGAATTTCAGCGGGCTGACGAACCGTCTGGAGGTGTGGCTAACCAATAGTCATCCTGGCCCCGCCTCCAGAGTTTGAATCTAGGGCTGGAGTGGCGGTAAGGCTTCTGATTACCCAGCTGCTTTCCAGGAGCTATGGCGCATTAGGCTTCCAGGCCGACCCGGAGACCCTCTAAATTAGAAGCAGCTGCAGCTCTAAGTTAAACTGGCCTTTTCGATATTTTCTCCGTGCCAGCTTTTTCTGGTGGGTTAGGATGGAGGATCGGGAACCCACCTTAGGTATAACTTGGAAATGGCAGGAAATTTCTCGTTTCCTTAGTTTGCTGGAAAGGCTGTATTTCTGGTGTCGCAGCTTTTAGTGATGCTGTTTATACTGTTTTCCTTCATGTTGTCATACTATGGGAGTCCTCTCAGTACTCAAAGGCTTTGTTTTACTTTTCATTTCTTCTAAAAAGCATTTTTATTGAGCACTTCGTACAGCTAAGTGTTTCTGTATGAAGATCACTGGCAGGTTTTTTGTTGTTTGTAAGAGTCACAAGCATATTTCTTTTTTGGACATTTTTTTTTTCCCTTTGATTTCTAACTTGCAGACCTTAAGTTACTTAGTTGCACAAAGTATAAGCAACACAACTTTTTCTTTAAAAACGAAAAGGACTTAACTGTCAAGAGTTTTGCATTTATATTTTACGAAGACTTTTAATGTCTGTGACAAAATGACATTGCACTTGTTAGAAAAGTGACACTTTTGCTAGAGTGAGTACATGAAGACATTGAGTTGTATGTTTTCCTGTAGCACATGGGTCGTCTGAGAATAGGAAATTTAAAACTGGCACTGCTAGTTGCAATAACAGAAGCATTACAGTTCACACCTTAATAGTCCAACGGAAGTTAGACATTCCGTTGGCACATATCTGTATGGAAGCATAGGGCTTCACTTATACTGTAGAGTCAGAATACCAGAGTTCAGGTTCTAGCTTTGACACTATTGAATAGGCCAAGTTATTCATCTCGCTGAGCCTCATTTCCCACATATGAGTAATACTAAAGATTAGCTCATTCTCTTGTGAGGATTTATTAATAATGATAAATTTATTGAGCACCCGTGTTGGGCATTTGTTAGTGAACAAAGCAGACAATAAATCCCAGCTGTTAGGGAGCTTACATGGAAGAAACTAAGCGAAATTTTATATGTATGTGAAGTGTGGAGTTTGGTGGTTGTGATAGAATAAATCATAAATAAGTAGGTGTCTTAATCTAAAAGAACGTGGTGCTTGCTTGCTACATGTTTTGGGAGAGACAAAATAGGTAATATATATGAGTAATCTATATGTTGTCCTTTTTATCCCTTACTAAATATTTTTCCGGTTTCTAACTGCAGTGGACAGTAAGAACCAAAGGAATGTACGTAGACATCAGTAACTAGGCCCAGACTTTTAACATGGCTCACACATTTCACTGGAGAACGCTGTTGAATGCCATTGCACTCCTTTGATTTTTTTTTAAATTACTTTGTATCTGAACCTCTGGTTGAACTAAATCTTAACTCTTTTAGAATGCATGTTTTCACATAGGGGCCTGCAGATTTTTTCAGTAAAGGGTTGGATGATATTTTACACTATGCTGCCCACAAAGAGTTTTTGTTCTTGTTATTTTACTTCTCTTAAAATTTATGTAAAAACCATTCTTTCCTAAAGGGCTATACAAAAACAGGCTGCTGCCTTGCCCACAGGTGATAGTTGCTAAACTGTTGATAAAATATTAATAAACTTAATGTCTTAAGTTTAAAAATCCTTTTTGATATACAATTTTATATCACATGTGCTGCTTTTTTTTTTTTTTTTTTTTTTTTTGGAGACAATGTCTCACTCTGTCACCCAGGCTGTAGTGCAGTGGTACAATTTCAGCTCACTGCAACCTCCGCCCCAGGTTCAAGCAATTCTCTTGCCTCAGCCTCTAGAGTAGCTGGGACTAGAGGTGCGTGCCACCATGCCTAGCTAATTTTTGTAATTTTACTAGAGTTGGGGGTTTCACCATGTTGGCCAGGCTGGCCTCGAACTCCTGACCTCAAGTTTTCAGCCCACTTGGGCCTCACAAAGTGCTGGGATTACAGATGTGAGCCACCATGCCTGGCCTTTACATGGCTTTAATATTTTGCTTTCCTCTCTTAATGTCTCTGCAACTTTGGCACTATCTATAGTGAAAGAGCATGGCCAGCTGCACGTTACCCAAGGTGGGAAAACATTCTTCCTACCTCTGCCTTTGCCCTGGTAGCCCCCTGGCATTTCTGGCAAGGAGCAACTCAGAATGGTCTGCTTCTTACGTTTGCTACCCTCCATTCAAAGCCGTGTCTTACTATTTGAAGTTGTATCAGTATGTCCTTTTACAGAGTTTCAGAGTTGAACCCAGTGGGCTAGTGATTACCCAGATTACCCTCACATTCAGCTTGCAGCTGTCATCTGTCTTGTGTTGCACATGAATCTATTTTGCAGCATGCATTACTTTCTGGTGAGGGTGAATTGTGAATTGGCTACGAAACGGGGCATCCTTTCTTGACCTTTAACGTGAATGTGGCTTCAAGGTGAAGCTGATGAAAGTGTTCAGGAGGCCAGATGTGACATTTGTGTTAGGACCAAGCCTCACAACCAGACTTAAGCTATTTAAGGATTTGGAAAAATGAGACAGGAAGACCATATCCTTTGAGAGGCTGGCAGAAAGCGCAGGAATAATGTGTTCCTAAAGGAAGCAGGAAATGATAGGAGCTACAGTGTAGAAGCCCCAGGTGTCATATGACATTGTGAATTAATTAGGTACCTCTTGGCATATTTTTGAGGATGAGAGTGGGATTAGACATCTATGACAATTGTAACTTGATCCATTTTAATCAACTTTTAATGAAAAGTTAGAAACTAATCTTAACCTTTATGATAGGTGATTTTATTTTTCTGAATTAACTTCTTGTTTAGGAGGTGATTAAGTTTAATTTTGTATTCTCCCATACTTTGGAGGCAGCATAGTGTAGATGTTAAGAGCATGAAATTTGGAGTCACATTCCCTGGCTTGAAATTCTGGCTTATTTTATCTTTTTATGCTTCCTTGTCTTCATCTACAAAAAAATGAGTTGATATTCATAAGATACCTGAAGCAGTATTTGTTATGTAGTGAATACTACATGAATAAAATTGGTAAAATAAAGGATAAGTTTTCTGAATCCAGGTTTAGCTTTTGCCTTTCTTCGTGAGTTTTGACTGTTCAGAGGCATTCTCACAGGGCAGTGATCCCCAAACGCAATGATTGTTCTCTGGCTCTAGTTATTTATTAGAATAACGAGAAATCACTGAGACACTGTGTAAGGGGTTATAAGGTGATACATGTTCTACTTCTACCTTTAAGGAGTGTATGCTTAATTGTAAGGGATAAAATATACACACAGTTCAGGTAAATTGTCATGCAAGTTGACGTGGTGCTGATGATAAGAGTACTTGGGTGGTGCCAGTAGAAGGAAGCTTCATGGGGTTTTGAATTGAGATGTGAATAGATTTTTTAAATGGAGCCAGGTGTGGGGTAGTAGGTGTTTATTAGCAAATAACAGTATTCTAAAAATAATTGTAGGATAAAGGGGGGCTGGGTCAGGTGGGTAGAGTTAAGACAGGGTCAAATCAGGGATTAGTAGCCTAACATCAAAATACTCAATTGGTTTATGTAGTTAACTTCCTAGAGAGAGCAATTTGTGTAGCTTTCCTGGGACTCTAGTTCCTCATCTAAGATGAGGAACATGGGCTCACTGGTTTGTAAAGCTCCCTCCAGTTTGCAGATTTCATAATTATTTGTATCCACTGAAGTTTAACATACATACAGAAAAGGCGCAAATCATTGGTGTTCAGCTTACATCGTATCCTCCAAATTGGAATTTATTTGTGAGATTTATTTATGGAGCATTTTAATTGATGCCTGGCTCCTTCAATTATGCTAAACATTTAGTAAAGTTTCACATTTGTAGCCACAGTGCCAGACACATAGTTTCTTCGTGTTTGTTAAATTAATGTATGAAAGAACTTAGGTTAAGGTAGGATCACATTTGAAGGGCCTTTGCAAGTGGTAATACCGGAAAGACCTAGTTAATTTACATGAATCACTAAGAATCCCCTATAGGTTCCATGTCATTATCCATATACTTTACTTGTTAAACACTTTATTCCTCTAAAGATAAACACAAGAAAAATTGTTTAATTGACTTGGTGAGCCTGCACATTTTGATGTTCAATATGTTGGTCCACAAGTTAAAAATACCTTGAGGATTCTTTCAAATGTAAGAGCATTGTGGGAGCTGTCTTGCCTAAAATTAAGTACCTGTGATATCTTATGGAAACATAGAAGAGCCATTCTGTTAAGAAATAGATCTGCCTCATTATTATAATCTCAGATGAATTTACTTTCCTTTTTTTCTTTTCAAAGAAAATTTTATATCAATAGGAACTTCTTTTAAAAAAATTGTTCTCAGTACTTAGTTCTTCCCTAAGTTATCCTCTGACAACACTGATCTTTCTAAATCAACTACATGTAAATTTACAGAAGTATGTAGATTGGGAAAGAGGAGAGCAGCTGAATTTTCAAGGAACAGAAATCCTGTTACCATGCAAATATCTTTTCTTATTTGTGTGGATTTTTTCTATGTAATATCTATGTATATCAAACAGAAAATAGGGTAAGGATAAAATAGAATTGTTAATACAAATGCATTTTTATATATAGGCTTCCATTTGGTTCATTCACTAAGAACTTATTGAAATCCTGCAGTTCACATAGCACCATGCTAGGTAGGTAATGGTGGGTTGGGGAGCTCAGTAAAAATGAAAGTCAAGATCTCTTGTCTATAGAGCTGCAATCTAGTTGGAACCAAGAAAAACAGAAAATCAGGAAGTTAAAATACAGCTGCTCCTGGACTTACGATGGGGTCACATCTGGATCAACTCATTGTAAGTTAAAAATAATGTATGTCGAAAATACGCTTAATATACCTAACCTACCAAACATCAAGCATAGCCTAGCCTATGTTACACATGCTTAGAACACTAATATTAGCACAGTTGGGCTAAATCATCTAACACAAAGCCTGTTTTATACTAAAGTGTTTAATATCTCATGTAAATTATTGAATACTATACAGAAAGTGAAAAACAGAATGGCTTCCTGCTGTGGCTCAGCATTGTACTGCATGTTGCTAGCCTGGGAAAAGATCAAAGTTCGAAGTGTGATTTCTATTGAATGTATATTACTTTTGCAGGATAATACAATTGAAAAATTATAAGTCAAATCATTGTAAGTCAGGGATCATCTGTACAAAATATTTCATTTTCAAGCCAGGGCAACATGGCAAAACCCCACCTCTATAAAAAATTAGGCAGTTGTGGTGCTGTGCACCTGTAGTCTCACCTATGTGGGAGGCTGAGGTGTGAGGATTGCTTCGGCTCAGGAATTCATAGCTCAGTAAGCTGTGATTGTGCTATTCACTCCAGCCTGGGTGACAGAGTGAGATCTTGTCTCAAAACACAAAAACAATCCTCCCCTCTACCCCGCCAAATATTTGGTTTTCGACATTGAATCCTAGATCCCCAACTAGATCCTGTCTCTCGGTAACTTCTGAGCATGTTGCACATCTCTTAAATCATATTAATTTGGTTTATGTACTTAATTGACCAGATTATAAGTCCCTTAGAAAAGAGTGGAACACGGTCAGCTTTGTTCTTTGGATGTTACATGGCATGGATTTTGCAGAAGTGATGGCGTAGAGACTAAAATCCAAGAATTCCTATGCTAACTGGTTTAGTATCATGTTTATTATATCATCCTGAACAGTGTTTGGATAATGTCTTGGCTTGAGTAGTTGTTGGGGAGAAGGGACTGTATTCGAGGCTGGGGAGCATGACCTGCGTGAAGTCACGGGGCTGGAGTTGGACATAGGCAATTTTAGCTGCAACAGATACTGGCCTGACCATAGCAGAGTTTTTGTTGAGGAGCAATGAAAGAAAAGGTGGTGTGGCTTAGGTGTTACAGATTGTGAAGAACTTTTCAATATTAATTTTGTTTTTAAATGGTAGTGTGTGAAAAGAAAATCATACAGTATATGGCCATTCAATATTTGTTAAATGAACGACAGGAAAGTGTGACTTCTCTTCTTCAGTAAATCATAATTAATGTCTTTTGTATCCTTTAAGAGGTTGCATGTTCATGAATGCATTGTACTGCCTCAGATGAGCAGATACTAAACATCATGTAGTTGTTGCATGATTCATTTAACCATTTCCTTACTGGTAAAAATTGAGGTTGTTTATGGTCTTTTGCTGTAACAAGCAGTGCTGGAGTGATATTGATGCCACGTGCTTTTACATTTAATGTCTTTAAATAAAGTTGTTGACAGAGTCCATAGGACAGCCTATTAATGAAAACATTCTTTACTTCATCCTTTGTCACCCCCAAATTCTATGCTCCAGAAACATCTTTTGTCCTTTTTTTTTTTTTTAGTTTTACAAGCAGGTACCTCTACATTTCCAAATATGTTTATATTGCTATTTCTTGTGCCATTTTTTCCCCCATTTTAGACATTATTGACTTCCTAACTACTCTCAAAAATGAATTTTCTTATTACTGTTAACTTTGACACTGGAAGTTAAGTGGATATAGAATTAGAAGTATAAAATAATTTTCAATAATTATTTTGAAGGCCTCATTTCACAGTTCTGTAGCATTTCATATTATCCTTGAGAAGTCTTATGCTATCCTGATTCCTTTTTAAAAATATATATATGACATTTAATTTTATTTTTTAATCTGGATGCTTTTAGAATCTTGTCTAGATGGCTTTGATGTTTGAAAGTTTCATTTTTGCAAGTATCTAGTTGTGCTGAAGGCTAAATTTCTGGCAGTGGAATAGCGAACTTAAAGTTGGATGCATTTACATTCTTGACAGGTATCTCCTAGTTGTAATAAGTTAAAAAAAAAATTCTAAAGATAATGTGTTCTTGCTATGTTGTCCAGGCTGGAGTGCAGTGGCTCTTCACAGGCATGATCACGACACGCTACAGCCTTGAACTCCTGGGCTCAAGTGATCCTCCTGCCTTGGCCTCTTAAGTAACTGGGATTGCAGACCTGTGCTACTGCACTTGATTTTTTTTTTATTCTGGTATATCTTCTCAGCTAAGCACTAGCCATCCTCACAAAATCTAACTTTGGCACAGATCAGTTCAGTTCACCTTTTGAGCTCTTCCATTGAAATTCTTTTGAATTTGGCACTCCCCTCTCTCTCAGCCTGGCTCTCACACTTCCTTCCTTGTTCCCTCCCCAATACACACAAGTGCACATACTTCTCATTCACATTTCCAGTGTCTTTCCTTATCTATTAACAGCAACACAAATATATATTCTAGCTCGCTAATTAGAATAATTAGTACAACTGATGAGTTATCCCCAAATATTAAATCATTGCTAAAACATGATAGCATCTTATTGCTAAAATGACGAGTAAGAGCTATAGGTAAAGAGTTCAGTAGGAAGAAAATTTAAGGTTGAGAAACAGAATCAAGGGATAGAGTCAAGCCCAGAGAAAGGCAGAAGGCTATGGACTATGTCCTGGGGGATATGCCTACATCGAGTGGTAGGAAAAGCAGCTAAGGAAATGCTGAAATAAGCAGATAAATGTGCAGAAAAATATTAAAATTCAGTGGAAAGAAAGGTTTTGGGAAAGAAGATGAGATTAATGCTGTTTCCCTGAGTGGTCAGGGAGAAGGGAAGCAAAAATGCTTTGGAGAACAGTTTTGGCAGAGTGGAGGGGGTTAAAGTGAGGAAGGTGAGGTGATGGAAGTAGCTGGTTTAGAGCACTCGGTTCAAGAACTTTTATCTGGTCAAGAAAGGGAAGAGCTGGAGCAGAAGGTAGAATGGGAGGTATGATCAAAAGCAAGCATTTTTTCTGCATTGAAGGAGAGCTTACCTGTATTTGTGTAGATGCAAATGGGAGAAGGCAACTCTATGAATATCCAGTACTTTGGGAGACAGAAAAGATATGAGAACTCGAGATAGAGCAGCACATTTTACGAAGAGTGATTAAAGGAGATCGAATTTTCCTCTGAGACTCTAGGAAGGGTAAGATTTCTGATGAAGAGATAAAATGGTGGTAAAAAACTCACACTAAGCTTCAGTAAGGTTAATGAGATAAGGAAGCATAGAGATTGTTTTGAATAGCCATTTATTCATTTGTTTGTTTACTTACAGAATATCAAATATGTCTGTTCGCTAGAGATACAAAGATGAAGAAGCTACCAAATATATTTTATGCCTATTTTATTTTATTTTATTGAGACAGAGTCTGGCTCTGTCACCGATGCTAAAGTGCAGTGGTGTAATCTCGGCTCATCTCAATCTCTGCCTCCCGGGTTTGAGTAATTCTTGTGCCTCAGCCTCCCAAGTTGCTGGGATTACAGGCGCGCACTACCACACCTGGCTTATTTCTGTATTTTAAAAAATTTATTTATTTATTTTTGAGACAGGGTCTCGCTCTGTCACCAGGCTGGAGTGCAGTGGCACAGTCTTGGCTGACTGCAGCCTTCATCTCCCAGGTTCATGTGATTCTTGTGCCTCAACCTCACAAGTTGCTGGGATTACAGGTGTGTACCACCACACCTGGCTAATTTTTGTATTTTTAATAGAGACAGGGTTTCACCATGTTGCCCAGGCTAATCTTGAGCTCTTGGCCTCAAGTGATCCTCTCACTGCAGCCTCCCAAAGTGCTGGGATTACAGACATGATCCGCAGTTCCCGGCTGCTACCAAATAAATTTGTAGACAGAAGCTTATACATCTTTATTTCTTTTTATAGTGGTTATTTACAGCCTGAGTGGGCAGGAAAGAAGTGGACTCTGGGACCTACCGAGCATTATAGATTGGCATCCGTGAGTGTCTAAGAGGTCAGCAGAATTAGATAGTGGTGAAAATGACTTGGAAATAGTTAACTGTGGCCTGGGCTGGATAGGGAATCCAAGGTGTTAGGAAACTGAATGGAATTCTTTGAAGGTAGCAAGCAACCTGAAGGTGAAGGTTTGGCCAGGGTGATGTAATAAAAGAGATAGAGAAAGGATATCGTGATAGGAGGAGGTAAAAGAACACCACTTTTGAGCTCTTAAAGACAGAGCTTGCCATGAAATATTCAGTACGCCTGATGGGGAAAAGGAGGTTAGGTTTGGTAGGTTAAATAACAAAAATTAGAGGCGCAGTATGAATGTTAAAAGAGATCATGTTAATTGCCAGAATCACAAATCGTATTTTTATCAGTATGTTGCACATACTGTGATACAATAATCAGACATGGTGAGTTTTTAAAAACTAATAGGTTTTATAATGTCAGTGAGCACCATTTTTAGTATCTTCAGAATAACATTGTGGGTGTGTACTCTGTTTATAGCAGTCTTTCCGAAAAGCTCAATTTCACTTGACTGTTCATATCCATTAAGATGTGCAGTGTGATACCTTAGATCTTTCAAGAAATGTGGAGAATTGTTTTTATTGATACATGGTATGTGTACAGAGGTAACTTGATAATAACAGTGTAAAGACTTAAAGCTTTTAGAGTTAATATAATAAACCACGCACAAAAAGTGCTCATCATTTAAAGGGATTTACTTCTCTGGGTACATTACATCCACTGAGGATAATGGCTTGGTGTGTATTTATTAGTATCATTACCTTCTTAGGATTAACAAATGTAGCAGGTATTTTGATGGGCAACATTAGGAATGTTTTGTTTATGTGTCTCTTTGCTCACTGCAGGGAACTTCATTCCATCTGCAGACACACTGCCAGCCTGATGATTTCAGTTTGCATTTGCTTAAAGAACAATAAACTTTCTGTGAACTGAAAAGAATGGCTGCATTTTTCACAATGTATCTGTGAAAAATAAATGGCTACTTTACAGTAGTAAGAAACACATTTTTTTTTTTTTTCTAATTGGAAACCATGGATTCTTATGGCAAAGAGACTAGATACTCTGGTTTGTCTGGGGCAGTCCTGGTTTATTCCTAGTGTCACAGTATCATGTTCAATTATCACTCCTCTTCGCTCTCAGAAGTTTTCTCATTTGGACAATATGTTATATGGTCATTCTACTTGTGGGTTACATTTTGAGGTATATGGTCTGTGACTCATACACCTTAGTAGTTGAAAGAAGAAGCCAGTAGTTGGTTTTGCCTTAAGAGGTTTAGAGATACTTGAACAAATTTGTTCCTTTCTCCAACTTTCTAGAAAATACATTTTAAAATATATTATAACTTGTACTGAGTTTGGTAGTTGCTATTTAAAATCAGCAGATATGTTATGGTATAATATTTAACCAGGGAGGAACAGCCTTTCAGATGAATACATTCTTAATACCTTCTGCTTTGAGAAAGTGAGAAATACAGTAGTGTTGGGCCTTGGATGAAATGATGGGTGGGTAATGTTCAACAATGACTTAAACCTTGATTGTTTTAATTTCTTCAAACAGCACTAACATTCTGAGAGAGCCTGTGTGCTTAGGAGGATGTGAGCACATCTTCTGTAGGTAAGTAATTATAGCTTGATGTATATAGGACAACTATATTTTTTACTAGATAACAATCAGGTAGTCTTGTTGATAATTATAGTACTTCATGTCTGTGTAACTTTCAAAGTCTGCAAAGTAACATACTGTACATTATCTTGGTATTTATAACTGTGTTTTAATTTACAAAGAAGAAAGAAAAACAGCTCCAAGAGGATGACTTGTCCAAAGTCACAAAGCTTAGTAGACAGCTTTGCCAAGTTTGAGGAAAAAAATTAATCTTTTGTATAATGTATGTTTTTAAATTTTCCAGCTAAGTTTTGAATCGACTCAAAGTTATGAAAGTATAGTTCTTATAGTTATTGCATTAGTTTCCTAAGGCTGCCATAGCAAAGAACCAAAAACTGGGTGGCTTAGAACAACAGAAATGTATTTTCTCTACAGTTCTGTAGGATAGGTGTCTAAAATTAAGATGATGGCAACGTTGGTTCCTTCTATGGGCTTCAAGGGAAAATCTGCTCCATGTCTTTCCCCTAGCAATCTTTGCTGTTCCTTGACTTTAAGATGCATCACTCTGGTCTTTGCTTTTGTGTATACCTGGCATTCTTCCTGGAGTGCATGCTTCTCTGTGCCACATTTCCCCTTTTTATAAGAATACCAGTTATATTTGATTAGGGCTCACCCTAATGATCTCATCTTAATTTGATCACCTAGAGTCCCTGTTTCCGAATTAGGTCATATTCACAGTTACTGAGGGGTGAAGACTCAAGCATCTTTTTGGGGGACACAATTCAATGCATAACAGTTATTGTGAAATTATATCCATGTGATGGCCGTGGCTTGTATGTCAGAAGACTAAACTTTTATCTCCTATTTCTTGTTCAGGAGAAATCAGTTGAGAGATTAAGTGTCTTAGTTTAATTGTTTAATTGCCTATGAGACAGGGTAAATATAGCCTCCTTTGAATTAATCTTTTAATTATTTCCAGTTATGATTATGTTACTATCTGGCATGAACAAACTGCATTCGGAAATTTGAGCATATATGAAAATAACCTTGTGTGTTACTTCATGGGCTAAGGTCGTCTGGGAGGCAGCTATGTTTTGGGTCCCAATTTTTGTTTCTGAAAAAATAGATCTGTTAGAGATATCCAGCTGGAGGATGGGATAGGAGATGATACCTGTTGCCTACCAGATACCTCTGTTTGGATGATGAAAGAAAAGGCATTTTAAAGTTGGTATGTTCAGAGCTGATTTCTTGATCATCCTCCTCTTCAGTCTTTTCCTGCCTAGGTAATCTTCATCACAGTAGAGGGTACCACTTATGGCTAAGTTGCTCATCCCACATCACTAAGTTCTGTCCATTCTGCCTCAAAATGTGTCTTGAATCTCGAATTTTTCTACCTGTTTTCTGAATTTGCTACAGTTTATTGTTTGTTCCAAGCCATCATTATACTACCTCTGCTCATCCTAATGTGATAGGTTCATAACTGGTCTTCCCTTTTTGGTGTCATCACCCCTTCCTCATTTTGTATATTCTCGACAGTGATCTTTGAAAAATCTCAATAATGTTCATATCATTACCCTGCTTAACTCTTTAGTGGCTTCCTAGTGCAATTAGAATAAAATCCAAATTCTGCCCTGTGGTCTGCAAAACGCTGTATGGGACCTAGACCCTGTCTGCCTCTCAGACCTCATTTACCTCTGCCTCTCACTGTTCCAGAACTTCTCCTTTTAGTTCATTAAATACACCAAACTTACTCCCGCCCGGGACTTTGTCACTTGCTATTTCTTCCACACGGAATGTACTTATGCCAGATTTCCATGAGGCTTACTTTTTATCAGTTATATTTCAGCTGAAATGTCACTGCCTCCAAAACGCCTCCCATGGATTTGCTTACGAAATGATACCCACTCCCTCTCTCCACTCTGTAGCAAGCAGATGTATTTTGTTTCAGCAGACGGACGACGGGTTTGCTTACTGTTTACAATAGGTCTGCTTACTGTGTATGATAGGTCAGTCACAAAGCTGCTAGAGCGTGATGAACTCCATGACATTTTTATGCAAAGCTGGTTTGTGTGTGTGGTCGGGTAGGGGATCCATACTTTTTAATCAAATTCTAAAAGGGATTCTAAAGGGCGCTGTGACTTAAAACAGCCAATAAAAGGTTAAGACATGAGAACATCTTAAAAGAGAAAATGATTATGTGTATATGACAGCATAGGAAAGAATTCATTCAGTGAAGTTTTGATGTATTTTGATTATATAATGCCAAAAATTATGCTAGTTGTTTTTATTCTTTGCAGATTTTGAGTTAAAATAAAACTGCTAGGCAATGAGGTTTTCAAATGATTTTGACACAGCTCAGTCCAACTGATACAAGTAGTTCGTCTACTCTCTAAGATACAGTTCGTTTAAGACATCAGGGTTGCTCAGATATTTTGGTCTCAGATCACTTCACACTCTTCAAAACTGAGAACCAAGAGCTTTTGTGTGTACATACGTGTGTGTGTGTATTTATCCTACAAAACTGAGACTTAAGAAAAAAGAATTCATTTAAAAATAATAAGCCCATTACATATAAACATAAATAACACTTTTTTAAGGAAAAAAATAACAATTTTACAAATCAAAGAAAAAAATAGAGTGGCACTGTTTTGCATTTTTGCAAATCTCTGTCTTGCTGAATAGAAAACAGCTACATTCTCAGCTTATGTATTCAGTCTACTGTGATAGGTTCTTTTGATTGAAGAAAATCTGGCCTTATACATATTTGTAGTTGGAGGAAGTATTTCAATAGCTTTTACTTTTTTTATTTTCTTTCATTTTTATAAGATTCAATTCAGGCAATTTTTTTGTTTTTCATTTTTTTTCTTTTTTTTTTCCAATAGCTTTTGAAGATAACTGTGGCTATTCCTTAATATTACACCAAAACTTGACAAGTGCTTTTTTTTTTGAAGACAAGAGTCTCTGTCACCCAGGCTAGAGTGCAGTGGTGCGATTGTGGCTCACTGTAGCCTCAACTTCCTAGGCTCAGGTGATCATCCCATTTCACTTACTGAGTAGCTGGGACTACAGGTGTGCCCCACCACACCTGGCTAATTTTTGTAGTGTTTTGTTTTTTGTTTTTTAATAGAGACAGGGTTTTGCCATGTTGCCCAGGTCTTGAACACCTGAGCTCAAGTGATCCTCCTGTCTTGGCCTCCCAAAGTGCTGAAATTACGGACATGAATCACCATGCCTGGCCAACAAGTGCTGTTTTCTTTGGGTTCATCACAATGTGGAGTCTCCAATTATATCAATAAATTTTTATACTCGGTTATGTGAAATTCCATTGGTTTATCTAGTACTTGGAATTTATCTTTTACTCAGCATGATTTTAGAACATCTCACATGGGTCATTTGGGAAATACTCGCTCATGGAGCTAAACAGATCTACTGAACAATGACATATTTTCAGAATTCTGAATTAATGTGTATAAAATAATTTGGGAATAGTTTATAAAATGTTACAGAATATGTAAGGTAATAGTCTGATCTGAGTACCAGTGCAGTGCAGGGCAAGTGACTTTAACTGGATCCCATTTTCTTCAAAAATGAGGTGGTGGTTCTTGATCAGTTGATTTCAGATTGTGTTTTACTAATAATTAAGTCTTGCACAAATGATTTAAATTGCCTGAGTAATCAGGTTTACATATTTTTTTTGTGTTCATATTCCAAGTTAGAGTTTTTAACTACTAGCAAACAAATGTATAGAAGATCCTTTGCTAAAGTTGACATTTATTGACCCCCATGACGTTTTTTGAGTCAGATGGTCACAAAACCTTCTGCCAGCTCTAGTATGGGTTACAGATTCATTTTACAACTTTTTTTGAGTTCCATTCTTTCAGGAATCATGCTAAAAGCCAAGGATATAAAAATTAGAAATGGCATAGGTTCCCCTCTGCCTGCAGAGGATTGGGTCTAGCAAGGAATGTCCTGTAGTGCTTGGGGAAGATGTGGCTTTTTCAACTGTTATGTTACTCAGTCTTGCTGGAACCCATCTGGTGGGGCCAATGAAGGAGTAAATTTATAGAATTCTTATTCTGAAATTCACAAATGGGCTTGTCGGGGGGGAGATTTTGATTCCTTCTTTTTACATGAGTACATACATGTTTTCATCAGATTTGCAAAAGGTTTGTAAACCCCAAAATGAGAAAAACCCTTCTAACTATGAAACTAATGCTTAGTTAACCCAGGTAATTGAGACTATAGGTTATAAAATTGTCTGAAAGAACCAAAGATCTTTTCTCAAAAGCTACTTTAAAGCCTTGAGATACTAGTCCAGAAACAAAACAAAAGGTCTTCCCCAGTCTCTGCAGTAGTTTTCGGTAATTATTTTTATGGAATGTTAAGATAGAATAAGTTAGGATGCATGGCTACTATACCTTAGATATTCTATCTTTCTGTTACATCTCTGTTATCTTTAGAAGCTACAGGTTTATTTGCAGGAAAAATTATACAGACTAATGTCAGGCTACATAAAGTCACTTCATAGCAGATTACATGAGCAATTCTAGATTTGATGTGTGTGTGTATTTTACTCTTTCAAACAGTATTTAACAAGTGTATTACAATTGACCTTTTAATACACTTGTTAGAATAACCTCTGCTCTATTTATTTCTGTTCAAACTGTTTAATTTTTGAAATTTAGATTCTGCCGAATGGGCTGATTTTTTTTTTTTTTTTTTTTTTTTAATTTTTTTAAGTAATTGTGTAAGCGACTGCATTGGAACTGAATGTCCAGTGTGTTACACCCCAGCCTGGATACAAGATGTGAAGATTAATAGACAACTGGACAGCATGATTCAACTTTGTAGTAAGCTTCGAAATTTGCTACATGACAATAAGCTCTCAGGTAAGAAGTATCCCCGCCTCTCTTAGTTAAAAACTGGTGAATTCATATTCGTCATGTAAAGTACGTAAAACATCTGTCTGGAATTCTGAATGATATATTTCAGATTTTAAAATGTGGAGTTTTTTTAACAAAATAGCCATGAGTATCTTTATGTTGTCCAAGCCAGACTTGAACTCCTACACTTAAGGGATTCTCCCACCTCAGCCTCCTGGGTACGTGCATGTGACACCACACTCAGTGGTTTTTTAGGAGATCATTTTGAGAAATGACAGAAACCATAGCGATAATTAAAGTCTAATCCCCTTATTTTATTGTTGAGAAATCGAAGTCCAGAGAGGTGAAATAACCTTGCCTACAGCCACATGTGTAGTTAGTACCAGAAGCTGGAGAAATAGAGCCCATTTCTGATTGTAAATCCAGGAACTTTTTTGCTGCTTTTACACTGCCTGCTTTTTACATTTATGATAACTTCCGTGGAATATATATGGCATAGTGATTTTGGCCTTAATAGCACTTAACTCACTTAAATACACTTTCCCAAGATAGAATACAATACTCTTCCAGGGATCACTTTTCTAGACTGAATTAATTAGATTAGCACATTTTGAAAGAGCAGAAATCTAATAATCATTTTCTTTTCTATTTAAGTGGGGGTTAACGTTTTTCAAATTGTCCTTAGACTCTGTGTATTAACTATATATCTTTCCGTTGTGCTTTCTGCTGAGAGCTAATTAACTGTGGAAAGAAAGTAAAATATTTTGTATCTTCATAATTGGATATTGGGATTGTCTTTTTATTGGCCAGATCATGCCATTTTAGTGTGTGTTTGTAGAAGAGCCTGTTCTTGACTGGCAGGATGCCATGGAAGATTGATAATGCTTATGTAAAATTGTTAGATTTCTGTTTTTAAATCTTTTGTTCTTAGAATTTTGCCATGATGTCTTACTGTCATCTACTAAAGATGAAGTTGAGTGTACAAAATAAAGAAACGTGGCAAAAACTTTGAGTCGTACCACAGGTCTGTGTTTTTAAGAATTAGAACTCACATCAGTCTATACCTATGAAAAATTTCCTGCAGCTACTTATCTGCATCATTGTATTTGACTCCATTCTTTAAGATAAAATGTGCTGTAGTGCAGAAGTTTTACTTACTTTCAGATGTAACTATACACACATTTTTAAAAGTTGCCCTGTTTTAAAAATGATATTGTAGTTGTAATACACAACTACAGTGTTTTAAGAACACACTGAAGAAAAAAATTGTCATTAGGTCATCTAAACTATTCTTATTCAGAGATAATACTGATAATTTTTTTTTTTCTAGTTAAAAGATTGGTATGTGATCTAGCTTTCTCTCCCCACATAGATACCATGGGTCAGTGCAGGGGTTCTTAATTAGGGGCCCACGCACTTTTGGCAGTGTTCAGAGTTGAAGTGGGTACAGGATCAGTGAGCCTCTTGAGTTAATTGTGCAGTATAGAAACTGTTCATGTTTGTGTGAAAGTGGCTTCTGTTAGATTCTTAGAAGTGTGCGATCTGTTAGGATTATTGGCTTTGCATTGAAATTTGGAGTGCTACTTTGGGATATGTGGCTATGATGATATTTTGATTTGGTTCTTCACCATTTGCTGTGAAGTAATGTATTCATTCATTTGCTAGAACTGCTGTAACAAAGTATCACAAACTGGATGGCTTAAATAACAGAAATTTATTGTCTCACAATTCCAGATACTCAAAGTCTGAGATCAAAGTATATGCAAGGTTGGTTCTCTGTTAAGGACTGTGAGAGGGAACCTGCTTCAGGCCAGTCTCCTTGGCTTGTAGATGACCATCTTTATGTTTACATGGTATTTTCCTTGTTTGTATCAAATTTCCTCCTTTAACAAGGACAGGAGTCATTGCATTAGGAGTCCACTGTATTCCAGTATAGCTTCATTTTAACTAGTTACATCTACACTGAACTTATTTCCAAATAAAGCCTCATTCTAAGTTACTGGGGGGTTAGGACCTCAACAAATGAATTTTGGTAGAGGAGGAACACAATTTATAACAAGTAATATAACATTTTTCATGGTGATAAACAGAGAGCAAGGTAACCCTTGATGGATTTACTGCTGTCAGTTCTGGCATACTATAGGGGCGCAAAGAAGAGTGAAATAGACTAAATAGAAATTTTACTCTGGCTAGTGATGTTTGAATCATTTATATTTTGAGGACTATGGAATATGAAATGCTTTCATATTTCATCATTAAAGATATTTAGAAAACTGAGTTTAGAACAAGTTTCTGAGGCCTTTTAGAATGTAGTCTTTCTCATCTACATAGAGTTGGAGATGGGAGAGATCATTCTACTGATTAATTTTCCAAAGGCCATTTTGTGTTTGTTTTCCTTATTATAATTAAGAATAATTACTTTAGTTCTTACCAGACTTAAGCACTGCTGCCTTCAACATGACTTACGTTAAACTGAGTTGAATTTCACTGTTTAGATAACACATATTCCAAAATTTAGAAACAAGAAGATCATCTTTAATTCCGTTATTCTGTAGGTAAGGAAACTGAGGACCTAGGCTACACAGGCAATTGTGTTGTAAATTTCTTATTTACTGTTTTTCTATTTTGCACAACCTTTTGGTTAGAAGTGTAGGTATTCATTATGTTTGTTGAATTGAGTTGGATAAAAATTGGCAATGCTAATTTATATCTTAGAGACTAAGCTTAATTAAAATGATTTATTTATTTTGAGACAGACAGTGTCTTGTTCTGTTGCCTAGGATGGAATGCAGTGGGGCCATCATGTCTCACTGCAGCCTTGAACTCCTGGGTTCAAGAGATCCTCCCACTTCAGCCCCCCAAGTAGCTAGGATGAGAGGGATGCACCACCACACCCAGCCAATTAATTTTTTTTTTTTTAAGAAGAGATAAGGTCTTGCTGTGTTGCCTAGGCTGGTCTTGAACTCCTGGCCTCAAATGATCCTCCCACCTCCGCTTCCCAAAGTGCTGGGATTATAGGTATAAGCCATTATGCCTGACCTAATTAAAATAATTTTAAAATACATTCTTAGAATTTGGTTTAAGTAATTCATTTTATAATGGTAACATCTATGCATTCATAGGCCTTCTTAAAAATGATAATGGTAATATCTTTCTTTGCTACTTTGATAGAAAATTATAATAAATTTAGAGTGTAAACATACTGAATTATAACATTCTGCCAGATCTCTTAAGTTCCATGGTGCAGAGGTTTTTCTACCTTAATATAAGTTGCATAGTCACCAAGTTTTCATCCCAAAGTCTTCCCAAAACAAACTAGCCTTGAAGGGCATTTCAGATTTTTTTTCTGGAACGTTTCCTTTGTTTCTTTGATAGTTTGTTCAGTGTGTTTTATGCAGTACCTTTGTGGTAGTTGATTACCTAGTAAGTACTTCTAGAACTAAAATGTTAGATGGCAAACTATATACCAGGAACTGATGGTTGGGGACAAATGACGGTCTTCTTTATAATGAGAAGACTGGAAAATGTTCTCATTAAGATAAGAGTATTAGATTAAGTGATTCCTAAGCTGTCCCTCCAAGATCGTATGATTCTGTTAAATGGTCATGTGTAAAAGATGATGAATTAAGTGGAATGGTGAACGTCTCTGCATTTTCTCTTTTAAAAACCCTGTAGTTCACAATTTATCTTTTAAATGAACCTTGTTACTTGGATTTACTATAATATATATAATTACTCTAATTAAGGTGGGCAATTAGGAAGAATTTGTCAAACCATGGACATAGTGTATGGTATGCTGGAGATAAAGAAGCCTGATTTATAGTAATACTTGCTAAAATGAGCTTCTAAATACTCGAACACGTTTTTCTCGGTTCAGTGTACTTTAAAAAGGAGATTGTCACATTTTGCTGACAACCATTTATGGATAATTTTACGTTATCCTTTATGACATAATCTTTTTACTAATGGAGTTAAACTTAAAGGTTTTCATTTTCTCTTGATCCCTGTCATATTAAATCAGACCTTGCAGGTGCCAGTCAGGTTCTATGAAACATGTTGGTGTTGGTAACATTAAAAAAAAAATACTTTGATTATGCTTTTATAGTGTTACAATTTCCCTTTCTGTTTCTGCTTTAGAGAGAGATGCTGGTCTTTCTGTAACGATTACATAGTGTTTCATATATGCATTGACTTCTTTGTAATAGATGAAGATGAATGTTTGAATAGCGGTGTTGCCATTGTTTTTTTTTTAAATAGAGCTAAATGCTTCCTAACTTACAAAATAATCATTCTTCAGTGAAGGCGTTAATGTTGCACAGATGGTAGCAAAGGACTTTCCTTTGATTTTTAATAAGGGACTGGTTCATTGAAGAGATTTCTCAACTTCTGTTATGAAACCTATAATAGAGAATAATTAGAAAGGCACACAATGTACATCATTATAATCCTTTGATGTAGATTAATGATAGCTAAATCACATTTTCTAATTGCTTCTTTTTTCTATAGTTGATTATTAAATTTTAAGAAAAAACTTGGCTAAGCAGCTCCTTAGTAACACGTGCATCTCTGTTCCTCAATATTTTGTGATGTACTCTGAAATTCAGAGAATAGAATTTTTAAATATTATCATTAAGGAATGTACTGTGCAGAGGAAGGACCAATATTTTTCTTCATGAAATGAATATGATGATTTATCATGCTGAGAGGCAGTCACCCATAAAAACTGTTGGTAGTTGTTAATAACATGATTTATGTTTCAGCAGTAGTGTTTTGTTTTTTACAGTCTTATCTTAGATATTGTCTTAGATATTCAGAATATCTGATAAAATTCGGAATATACAATCATCTTGTTGTCATGCTCCTTTTTTAGTTATACAAGATACATAATTAAAATCTTCTTGAGTAAAGTTATTTATTACCAGATGAATAATAAAATTGTGTTCATATCAATTACATTGAATGTGTTATCTTCATTTACTCATTTATAAGGTAGGATATATGTACACCTGATTATGAAATTTGGTGTCTTTTTAAATTTAGGTTTTTTAGTCAATCGAGTATATTGCTGTTCTATATAAGCCTTAACTTTCCTTTGAAAGCTCAGTTCTACATTTTAAAAGTTTTCAAACATTGAGAACCTCAGGATTTGACATGGTTTTAATTGAAAATGTCATCTGTGTTTAAAATAATTTTTAAAAAAATGAAATACAAGTTATTACAGACTATCAGAGGATTAACCTTTATGTCTTTGTAATCCTGAGCCTTTCTTGAAAGGTAATCCTGGTAACATTTCATTTTGACCTTTCCTATAGACTTGAGATTATATCAGAAATGACTTGGTTTTGAAATCTGCTTATCACTGCAAAGAAAAGACCTTGTTGAATCTAGACATAAAGTCTCTGTGAATGGATACCTCATTGTGATACTTTCCAAGATCCTGTCTTAGTAACACTTTGTGGACCAGGTCATGTTCAGCTATGACATTTAAAGGGTATGTGTAGGAGAGTCTGCCCTTATTCAGATACATACTCCTGCCTCCAGCAGATTTATCAGTTTACTGCCTTTTCAATGTAGTGCTTCCATCTCATCAGCAGGAAGTGATGGCTGCACTTTAGAGTAGAAATCTTTACTCTTTTGCTAGGCAGTGATCATGTCTGAAATTTCTAGAGTTAAGTACTAATTAGTTTTCAAAGCCTGTTTTCACATTTCTTCTTACCTCTTTAAGGTTCTTTTACCTGGTAGATGGTTTTTTTAGAGGTAGGACTTTTATACTCAAGAAAAATAAGGTGAAAGAATAGGCAGAAGAAGCGATTTTGAACTTGAAAGAATTGAGATTATCATTAACAATCTTCTGGTGTATTAATTTTAAGCTGATACAACAATAAAACAAGCTGTTGTGTGTGAATAAAAAATGGCTAAAAGGAAATAAAAAATTGATGATGTACTTTTCTTTTGCTAATAAAGGCATGAGAATGTTGAAAAGAAATTTATTCCCCAAAACAGTAAGAAAATGAAATTAAAATAATGTTGTGTCTCTTAAGTATTAAAAGTTCTTGAGAATAATCACCATCTTAAAATGTTACTGAACACCTTAGTAACATCAGATGTTTATTTTCTATGTGGTGGATGTTGTAGCCCTTAGGATCAAGTCTGGTGACCATTAGTTTTCTTCTTAAAGTACCTTATGTTTAGAACTCCATTCCATTAAAATTTTTCTTTGGTTCTGTAATGTAAGTAAAGTTTTATGCAGAGTTCTTTACAATTTGAATGAAGAGTGACTTCTAAGGAAGAAAAAAAAATTTGGCTAGTTTCTTTTTCTCTCTCTCTTTTTCTCCTCTTTTTTCTTATAATAGGAATAACAAAACATTGTAAGAAGCCTGGCTGGTCAGAGGAGATTATCTATGTTACCCAGGAGAATGTTTCTCAGGCAGTGTGAAATCATTCGTTAATTATTATTGTTGTTAATCTTATCAGGTTTTTGCTGTTTTTTCAACTTTCCTTCCTTTCTTATATTTTATTTTTTATTGTTTTTTTCATTTTCTGAACCTGAAATTACCTTTTGATAATCCAGTTTGTGTAGGGAGATAGAGCACCAGATTAGGAGTTAGGGAACTCCTCCTTTCTTTTCATTTTAACTTTAGTCCTTCATTGTTAAAATGAAAGAATTAGACTCAATGATTTTTAAGTTTTCTTCTAGCTCTTAAAATTAATTTTAACATATCTTACATAAACACTTGTAAAGATGTAGGAAAATATAATCTATTCACTAGTACTTACTGAGCACTGTCTGTGAGCTCACCCTGTGCTGGGCTGACCTAGGTTGATTTTACCTATGTTTACATTGGGTGGGAGGAGAGAATTATAAGGGATAGTTTTTTTTCTTTGAAGAAAATGAATAGCCCAAAGACAAAAACAACGTAAGACAGCTTGAAGCAAGTTGATTGTCAAAATCACAAAAGTGGTTGACTTGTACAATTTGTTAGTGAAGAAAAACGTTACCCTCTTAGGTTCGTTGTATGGGGGCCTATGAATTAAACTGTGAAAAAGATTAGCAAGAGAGAAGATAGATTTTTATTTATGAATGTACATGTGAGTTCACAAAAAAATGTGGCTCTCCAAACAGGTGAAAATGGGGGTTCATACACCTAATTTAATGGGAATAGGTAGAAGGAAAAAAAGTCTTCGATGGCTAATTTTTGTTTTTTTTTTAATACTTTAAGTTCTGGGATACATGTGCAGAACATGTAGGTTTGTTACATGGCACATACATGTGCCATGGTGGTTTGCTGCACCCGACAACCCATCATCTATATTAGGTATTTCTCCAAATGCCATTCTTCCCCTAACTCCCCACCCCCAACAGGCCCTGATGTGTAATGTTTTCCTCTCTGTGTCCATGTGTTCTCATTGTTCAACTCCCACTTATGAGGGAGAACATGCTGTGTGTGTTTTTCTGTTCCTGTGTTAGTTTGCTGAGAATGATGGTTTCCAGATTCATCCATATCCCTGCAAAGGGCATAAACTCTTCCTTTTTTAATGGTTACATAGTATTCCATAGTTTATCTAGTCTGTCATTTGGGTTGCTTCCAAGTCTTTGCTATTGTGAACAATGCCGCAATAAACATACATGTGCATGTGTCTTCTTAGTAGAATGATTTATAATCCTTTGAGTATATATCCAGTAATGGGATTGCTGGGTCATATGGTATTTCTGGTTCTAGATCCTTGAGGAATCCCCACACTGTCTTCCACATTGGTTGAACTTACACTCTTACCAACAGTGTAAAAGCATTCCTATTTCTCTACATCCTCTCCACCATCTGTTGTTTTCTGACTTTTTAATGATCACCATTCTCACTGGCTTGAGATGGTATCTCATTGTGGTTTTAATTTGCATTTCTCTAATGACCAGTGATGATGAACTTTTGTTGGCCACACAAATGTCTTTTTGAGAAGTGTCTGTTCATATCCTTTGCCTACTTTTTGATGGGGTTGGTTGTTTTTTTCTTGTAAATTTGTTTAAGTTCTTTGTAGGCTCTAGATATTAGCCCTTTGTCTGATGGGTAGATTGCAAAAATTCTCTCCCATTCTGTAGGTTGTCTGTTCACTCTGATGATGGTTTCTTTTGCTGTGCAGAAGCTCTTTAGTTTAATTAGATCCCATTTGTCAATTTTGGCTTTTGTTGCCATTTCTTTTGGTGTTTTAGTCATGAAGTCTTTGCCCATGCCTATATCCTGAATGGTATTGCCTAGGTTTTCTGCAAGGGTGTTTATTGTTTTAGGTCTTATGTTTAATTCTTTAATCTATCTTGAGTTAATTTTTGTTTAAGGTGTAAAGAAGGGGTCCAGTTTCTGTTTTTTGCATATGGCTAGCCAGTTTTCCCAACACCGCTTATTAAATAGAGAATCTTTTCCCCATTGCTAGCTGTTCTCAGTTTTGTCAAAGATGAGATGGCTGAAGATGTGTGGCATTGTTTCTGAGGCCTCTATTTGTTCCATTGGTCTATATATCTGTTTTGGTACCAGTATCATGCTGTTTTGGTTACTGTAGCCTTGTAGTATATTTTGAAGTCAGGTAGCGCGATGCCTCCGGCTTTGTTCTTTTTGCTTAGGATTATCATGGCTATGCAGCCCCTTTTATGATTCCATATGAAATTTAAAGTAGTTTTTTCTAAATCTGTGAAGACAGTCAGTGGTAGCTTGATGGGGATAGCATTGAATCTATAAATTACTTTGGGTAGTGTGGCCATTTTCATGATAATTGATTCTTCCTATCCATGAACCTGGAATGTTTTTTCATTTAGAACAAATGGCTTTCTAGGGGAACATGCGAGATAAGAAAGTTTGTAATGATGTTTGTTTATGCAGATGTGAGTGGTCTTCTCTGTCTTTTTTCCAATAAATCTCCCGTGAAAGGGGATGTCTGGCCGCCTTAACTCCCAGAAGTTTCTGTCTTCAGTCAGCTAAGAAAGGTCCAAAAAGTCTTTGGTCTTTATTCATTTAATCTCAGATGTCTTTTTAGTTTAAAATAATCTTCATAGTACCTCTGGAAGTCTAAGTGGTCCCCACAAATTTATATATTGTTTCTTAAGCGTCTAGTAATGCCACCTGACTTACATAAAAACACTTTCGTGTTTTTCCATTGCTCTTAGTTTGAGTATGGAATTCCTTAACATTACCAGCAAGACCTTGCATGATCTATTGCCTATTCTCATCTTTTTTTTGTTGTTTTTTTGAATTCAAGTTCTGGGATACATGTGCAGAATGTGCAGGTTTATCACATAAGTATACATGTGCCACGGTTGTTTGCTGTACCTATCATCCCGTCATGCATTAGGTATTTGTGCTAATGCTATCCCTCCCCTTGCCCTCCACCCTCCAACAGGTCCTGGTGTGTGATATTCCCCTCCCTATGTCCATGTGTTCTCATTTTTCAACTCCCACTTATAAATGAGAACATGAGGTTTTTGGTTTTCCATTCCTGTTTAGTTTACTGAGAGTGATGGCTTCCAGCTTCATCCATGTCCTTGCAAAGGACATATACTGATTCTTTTTTATGGCTGCATAGTATTCCATGGTGTGTATGTGCCACATTTTTTTTATAAACCACTTTCTTCCTTGATCTCTGTAAGTGAGGTGTATTGGCCATCCTTTAGTCCCTTAAATTTATTACAGTTGCCCCTTGAACAAATAGGCTTGAGCTACATGGGTCCGCTTACATACAGGTATTTTTCAGTCAAATGCAGATGGAAAATACAGTATTCATGGCATGCAAAACACAAGTATATGGAAGGTTGACATTTTCTATGCACTGGTTCTCCAGAAGTGAGTGCAGGAATTGAGTATGTGGGGATTTTGATATCTGAGGGAGTCTTCAAACCAGATCCCCAGTAATATGGAGGAACGACTGTGTATGCTCTGTGCTATTGGGCGTTTGAGCATTTTATCATCTCCCTCTTGCCTCTTGGTCTAGTTAACTTGTGATCTTTTAGAATGCTTTTTGCCATTTCTACTACTACAACACTTGTCAGGGTCAATATTATTTCCTATTGGATGATAGCCACATAATCGGTTATTGTTTCTACTCTTTTCTTTCTAAAGTTACTCCACGTGGCAGTCAGAGTGATAATTCTAAAGTATAAAACATGATATCCCTTTTCTGCATTGTATGCGAGATCCACAGGACTGTTTCCTTTTCATCATTTACGTCTCAGCTCAAAAATCGGCTTCTTCTTAATGCATTCCTTGATAACCTCAATTAAAGTAGCAGGTGATTATAAAGAAGAGTATCTCTCACAAAATGTGGCACATTGTCTACATACAGACAATTTTTTTTTTCTTTTTTAAAACTCTACTGAATCTTTGTATATTCTGTCTACTCTTAATAGAATCTTTGTGTTTTAATTCTTGATTATAATTCTATATTTTTAAAAAGTGTTTAGAAAGTATTTTATATATATGTAGAAAATGTATACATATGTTTTCTAAGTGTATAGTTTAATGAATTTGCACAAACTGAACTCACCCAGAACAAAAGCAATACCCTGGAAGCCCCTCTTGTGCCCCCTTCCAGTCACTGCTTCTTTTCCCTATAGGGATAACCAACTACTCTTCTGACTTAACACATTAAATTAGTTTTGGCTGTTTTATATTTGATGTAAATGAAAACATATAATGTGTATGTAGCTTCTTTTGCATAGGAGTTTATGTTTGAGTATGTAGTTATTGTTCATTCATTCTTACTCATCTCTGGTTACACAGCTTGAAATGTAAGATGTACCTAAAGGAACATGACTATTATCTTTAATCCCCGGGATTCATTTTGTCCTAGATAAGTCTTGAAATCAGATTGTATGAGTCCTCCGACTTTGTTCTTCAGTATTATGTTGGCCATTCTAAGTCTTTTGCCTTTCCAAATTATAGTACCTTCCTTTTTCCATGTCAATTGTGTAATTGCTTGTTGAGTTTTACAAGCAAGCATACTCGAATTTACATTGGGATTTGTTATATCTGTAAATCTGTTCAGAGGAATCGGCATCTTAACAATATTGTTATAGTTCATGAACATGGTGTATCTCTCCATCTGTGTAGAATTTCTTTAATAAGTATTTTATAAATTTTAGCAAACAGAACTTACCCATATTCTGGTAGATTTGTACTTAAGTATTTTATGGGGTTTTTTTTTTTTTTTTTTTTTTTGGTACTGTATTTGGAATATAAGTTTCATGTTTTGTTCTCTGCGCTATCATCAGTCTGTAAGATACAGCGCAAAGTCTTTATTGAATGAGTGTCTGTCTGCTGTCAAAGAGTTCATACTCTAGGAGCTGAGAAAGAAGTACACAATTAAAAGATGATACAATTTGACGGAACTATTAAAAAAAATTCTGTGGGAGCTCCAGGTGGGAGCAATAAAGTTCATGTAACAGATTTCTTTTTCTTTTTGCTTTCAGATTTGAAAGAAGATAAACCTAGGACAAGGTTATTTAATGATGCAGAAAACAAGAAGAATTCAATTAAAATGTGGTTTAGCCCACGAAGTAAGAAAGTCAGATATGTTGTGAGTAAAGTTTCAGTGCAGACCCAACCTGAAATAAAAAAAGATGTAAATGCTCAGCAAGACTCAATGTATGAATTTGTTTCCACAACTCCTCCTGCAGATGTTTCTGAGAAGGCTAAAAAGCCTTCTGCAAGATCTCTAAAAAAGCAAAAAAAGAAAACTTTAGCTGAAATCAACCAAAAATGGAATTTACAGGCGGAAAAAGAAGATGGCAAATTTGACTCCAAAGAGGAATCGAAGCAAAAGCTGGTATCCTTCTGTAGCCAACCATCCGTTATCACCAGCCCTGAGATAAATGGTGAAATAGACTTACTAGCAAGTGGCTCCTTGACAGAATCTGAATGTTTTGGAAGTTTAACTGAAGTCTCTTTACCATTGGCTGAGCAAATAGACTCTCCAGACACTAACAGCAGGAATGAAGTAGTGACTCCTGAAAAGGTCTGCAAAGATTATCTTACATGTAAGAAATCTTTGCCATTAGAAAATAATGGAAAACGTGGTCAAGACAATAGACTTTCCATTCCCGTTTCTAAGAGATGTAGAAGCAGCAATCTGAACACCAGTGGAGATTTTGTTAAGCAAATGGTGCCCTCAGAAAATATTCCATTGCCTCAAAGTTCTCCAGACATTAAGAGCAAGAATGAAGTAGTGACTCCTGAGAAGGTCTGCAAAAATTATCTTACATCTAAGAAATCTTTGCCATTAGAAAATAATGGAAAATGTGGCCAACACAATAGACGTTCCAGTCCCATTTCTAAGAGATGTAGAAGCAGCATTCTGAGCACCAGTGGAGATTTTGTTAAGCAAATGGTGCCCTCAGAAAATATGCCATTACCTGAAAGTTCTTCGCCACCTTCACGCAAACGTAAAGTTCATGGTACATCGGGGAGGAAAAACAGTAATATGTCAGATGAATTCATTAGTCTTTCACCAGGTACACCACCTTCTACATTAAATAGTTCAAGGTACAGACAAGTGACATCTAGCCCCTCAGCAATGAAACTGTTACCCAATATGGCTGTGAAAAGAAATCATAGAGGAGAGACTTTGCTCCATATTGCTTCTATTAAGGTAGGATGCTTACTCTGAAATACCATCTCAGAATGAGGCCAACTATAAAGCAGTTTCTTTGCAGTTTGTGAAAGAGGGCGTAAGATTGCTAGGATAATTAACCTTTCACAGGCATGATACTTCCTCTGAACCAGAGAAGCAAAATTCACAGGGACAACATTTCTACTTCAGTTGGAGCAGTGGCCCCTGAGTCTGGACAGCATGATTTTGTAGGAAAAAAACGATATTTGAATATTTCAGCTTCTACTTTGCCAAGTGCTTTTGCTTTTGTCTATTTTATCTTCAGTTTTTATCATTTTGTTTACCTGGTCTCATGCTTTATGAATGTAGACAATTGCTAAGTTATTACAGGCAACAATGTTTACTTAATAAAAGAGCCCACTAAAATTTGGAAGGTTGAAAGATGTGTTCTGTACATTTCTCTAGTGACCTGGACATTTGACTATTAGAAATGGCTACTCTGTTTAAAAAAAAAAAAAAGAAAAAGAAAAAAGGCCAGGCATAGTGGCTTACACCTGTAATCCAAGCACTTTAGAGGCAAAGGCGGGCAGATCACCTGAGGTCAGGAGTTCAAGACCAGCCTGACCAACGTGGTGAAACCCCATCTTTTAAAAAAAAAAAAAAAAAAAAGAAATGGCTACTCTGGTTCACCACACAGGAGCTGTTTTTTGCCCTACAATCAGCCATTTCTTTTTACTGACCCATTCATTGACATTAATTCTCTTTAATTATTGCCTCAACACCTGGGATATGGCAGCGTTTTTTGGAACCTGGCCTGTTTTCTGAACACTTGGCAGTAGTTAATCTTTGAAATTGACATAAATACTACAAATTAAACAGAGCAGTAAGCACCATAGCTTTATAGGCTTTGCTCTGTGATTTCATGCAAGTTTTAGGAAAGTGTGATATGGTGGACCCCTTAGTACTAAATTACGATAGCTTTCATGCTCTCTCAGTGACTTTACATAGTAAATTCACCCAGGAAATCCTTTGGTCTTCTGGATGGGTAGAGAACTTTGGGATGTCTGGGAGGAACCACCTGGAGGCCCACAAATATAAGACTGGTGGGCAACATTAAACATTTGGGAAGAACATGGAGTAGGAGTAGACATTGAGTATGGTCTCAAGATTTCTGTATTTCTGTCTGGAGAAAGAGCATAGTACAAAATGAGCTTATCATAACTGCTGCTGGTTCATTTTTCTTGCTTTTCTTCCAGATTAATGAGAAATACAGTCAGCTCTGTGTATCTGTGTGTTCTGTGTTTATGGAGTCAACCAACTCCAGATCAAAAATATTTGGGGAAAAACCAGTAACAATATGTAATAAAAAGTAATGCAAATTTTAAAATATCATGTAATTATTTACATAGCATTTGTATGATATTACTTATATAAGTAATAGGTGATTTAAAGTATACTGGAGGGTCTGTGTAGGTTATTTGCAAATACATCATCTTATGTGAGGAATCTGTGGATTTTCGTATCTGCTGGGATTCTGGAACCAATTCCTCACAGATACTGAGGCATGACTGTACTCTATTTCTGATACCAGTGAGGCAGGGACCTTACAATATGACCACATGTCCTTGGGACAACTTGAATTTTTGAACTTGTCTCTGGTTGTGTTTTAGTTTGATTTCTCGAAACCTTGACTTGCAAAATAAGACTTTTTTTGTCATCTTTGTTATATATATGCATATTATACATACATATAAGCTATTCTAATCTTAACAAAGTTATTAATGCTTCGTAGACGTAAGTAGCTAATGTAATTATTTTTGTTCATTTTTCTGACTAATATATAATACTTTATATATTTTGCTTTCTGGGAATTTTCAGACCATCAGGTAAGCATTTACTTATATTGGTGGAGACTTTTTCTTCTAACTGTAAGAATAATTTATCTCTATTAATCAGGATCCCTAGGGTCTAGGCCAGAGTTTTGTAAATTCTTTCTTAAAGGGGCAGTTAGAGTAAATATTTTCATCTTTGCAGGCCATGAAGTCTCTGTCATAGCTATTCAACTCTGCTGTCATAGTGCAAAAGTAGCCATAGACAATATGCAAACTAGTAATTTTTTACATACAAAATCGGGTGACTGGCTGACAGGCCATAGTTTGCCTACTCTTGGTCTAGGCATGGGAAGAAACTGTAATAGAATATTAAATCAGGAAAAAATGATAGCATACTCCTGTCTTGGTGAATTTTCTTTATTGATATGTTCGAGATTGCTTCATATGAGTTTTGTCAGTTTACTTAGAGTTTTGCCAGAATTAGAATAATCCATCTTTATTTCTTTGAACTTAATTATTAAATGCAATTATTGTCACTAGTTGTCAGATTATGTTATGGTACATTTTTAAAAAGTTAATTGATTTTTATTGTTTGTTAAATCACCAATTAATAGTGTCCTTTAAAATTTTTTTTGAGTTGAATATATGCCTCTTACCTTAGCTTTATTTTAATAGACAGATTCTTAAAATCAGTAGATTTGTTAGTATGTGTGTGTGTATATATATATATATATTTTTTTTTTTTTTTTTTTTTTGGAGAGAGAGTCTCACTCTCACCCAAGCTGGAATGCAGTGGCATGATCTTGGCTCATTGCAACCTCTGCCTCCTGGGTTCAGGCAACTCTCCTGCCTCAGCCTCCCGAGAAGCTGAGATTACAGGCACCTGCCACCCCACCTAGCTAATTTTTATATTTTTAGTAGAGACGGGGTTTTGCCATGTTGGCCAGGCTGATCTCTAACTCCTGACCTCAGGTGATCTGCCCACCTCGGCCTCCCAAAGTGCTGGGATTATAGGCATGAGCCACCACATCCAGCCAGTCTTTTTAGATGAGATGTGAGGGTTGTTTCCAGGTTCTAGAGATTGTCACATTCCTTAGTTTGTGGTCTTCTTCTTCTTCTTTTTGTTTTTTCTCCACTGATAAGAAATGTCTCCTGCCAGAGGTCCTCTTCTTTATCTTCAAATCCAGCAGCAGCAGACTGAGCTCTTCACACATCTCATCTTTCTGACATAGCTAGGAAACACACTCTGCTTTTAAGGATTCATATGATTAAATTGGGCTGCCTAAGAAATGCAGAATAATCTCCCCATCTCACGGTGTGTACCCTTAATTACATTGCATTGTTCCTTTCACCATGTAAAGTAACATATTCACAGGTTCTGGGGATTATTAGTGTGGACATCATAACTTTTTGACCACACCACTGAAGTAGCTTTCCAATTTCTTGCACGAATTTCCCTTTGTATTTCCTGGAGTCAGTTCTATATGTAATAGCCAGAGTTACATATGCAATCTGACTGAAGTCAAAATTGTCATTTCTCTGCTCTCCAATCAATAACTCGTTTTTCTATTCCTCTTCCTATTTGAATATCTTCTTAACTCATGTTCCTATTTGAATGTCTGCATCACCTGTGTTAAACTGCTATTGAAAACACTGTGTGATGAATGGGAGATTTTTATGAGAAAGCATTGTGCCTAAGTAGAAACTAAGATAAATACTCATCATTTATTCTTCTGACTTATTGCCACAGTTACTCTTGCACCAACCCAAGAAAAAAACAAAATACTAAAGACATAGAGAAAATTTTCTATTTTCTATTTGTCACCTTTGCTTGAGAATTTATACCATACTGACCTTCCCCTTTTCCTCCCCCACATCCCCCCACCAAGTTCTCTAGCACAAATTCTTAAAATGGCAATGATCACTCATAATTTAAGCCCCAGCAATGACTTACTGTGGAATAGAAGAATGGCTTGAAGATGGCATATCATGATGTATTAGTGATGTGGACATAGTGGGTAATGTTTTGAAGGCAACTTGCAAGCATGGTATGCTTAGAACAAATCAAAGGTGGTGAAGATCCCCTGGGCAGGGAGAAGATCCCTTGTGAAGAGTCTCATTCAGAGGTTAACTTTGTAGTTTATTATACTGTAATGCAGTCATGTTATATTGTGTGTGTGATTATGTATCCTTCATGGTAGCTTCATGAGAAGGTAGCAAAGGACACAAAAGCAGCCTTGGCATATGTGATATTTTCAGGAGTTTAATCTCTAAACACCTCTTGGAGTCAGTATCTGTTTTTTCCCCTCTGTCATCCCCCACATATGTAGAAGTCTGCTTTAGTAATACCAGTAACTTACTGTACCATTAACTAGGTTATCAGAATTATCTGTTAAATTACAGGCATACCTCCTTTAATTGCACTTCACTTTTTTTGTGCTTCGCAGGTACAGTTTTGTTTTTGTGTTTTTTGACAATCCTGCATTAAGCAAGCCTATCTGTGCTGGGTTTTTTTTTTTTTTTTTCTTTTTTTTTTAACAGCATGTGCTCAGTATGTCTCTGTGTCACATTTTGGTAATTCTCACAATGTTTCAAATCTTTTCACTACTCTTGTATCTGTTACGGTGATCTGTGATCAGTCATGTTTGATGTTACTGTTGTAATTGCATTGGGGCACCACAAACCCTACCCATGTAACGCGGCAAACTTAATTGATAAATGTTGTCTTTTCTGACTTACTGGTAGTTCTCCCATCTCTCTCCGTTTGAATCCCTATTCCCTGGGACACAACAATATTGAATTTAGGCCAAGTAACAACCCTACAATGGCCTCTAAGTTTTTAAGTGAAGAGTCGCTCATCTCTTCCTTTATATAAGAAACTAGAAATGAAGAGTGAGGAAGGCATGTTGAAAGCTGAGATAGGCCAAAAGCTAGGCCTCTTGCCAAACAGCCAATTTGTGAATGCAAAGAAAACGTTCTTTAAGAAAATTAAAAGTGCTACTCTAGTGAATACACAAATGAGATGAAAGCACACCCACCTTATTGCTGATATGAGGAGAGCTGGATGGTCTGGATAGATGATTGAACCAACCTCAGTATTTCCTTAAGCCAAACCTTACTCCAGAGCAAGATCCTAAATCTCTTCAATTCTGTGAACGCTGTGAGAGATGAGAAAGCTATAGAAGAAAAGTTGGAAGCTAGCTAGGTTCATAAAGTTGAAGGAAAAAAGCCGTCTCCATAACATAAAAATGCAAGTTGAAACAAGTGCTGATGGAGAAACTGCAGCAGGCTATCCAGAAGATCTAGCCAAGGTAATTAATGAGAAAGTGGCACACTAACCCACAGATTTCAGTGAAGTTGAAACAGCCTTCTATTGGAAGAATATTCCATCTTGGTCTTTCAAAGCTAGAAAGGAGTAGTCAATGCCTGGCTTCAAAACCTCAAAGAACAGGCTTTCTTGTCGGGAGCTGATGCAGCTGGTGACTTGAAGTTGAAGCCAATGCTCATTTACCATTTGAAACAACAAATCCTGGGTGAGAGCACATCTTGACAGCATGGTTTACTAAATAATTTAAGCCCCCTGTTGAGAACTACTGCTCAAGAAAGAGGCAAAATTTTACTAATTGACAGTGCACCTAGTCACCCAAGTGTTCTGGTGAAGATGTATGAGAAAATTAATGCTGTTTTCATGCCTGCCAACAAAACATCAATTCTATAGCCCATGGATTAAGGAGTCATTTTTACTTTCAAGCCTTATTACTTAAAAAAAAAATACATTTTATAAGGCTATAGCTGCTATAGATGGGTCCACTGATGGTTCTGGAAATGATTCACTTTTCTAGATGCCATTATCATTGGTGATTCATGAGAGGATATCCAGATGTCAACATTAACAGGAGTTTGGAAGAGAGTCGATTACAGTTTTCATGGATGACTTTGAGTGGTTCAGGACTTCAGTGAAGAAAGTTACTATAGATGTGGTAGAAATAACAAGACAACTAGAATTAGAAATGGAGCCTGAGGATGTGACTGAGTTGCTGTAGTCTCATGGATGAGGCATTGTTTCTTATGGATGAGAAAGCACGTGGTTTCTTTTCTTCAAATGGAATCTACTTCTGGTGAAGATGCTGTGAACATTGTTGAAATTGACAACAAAGGATTTAGAAAATTACTTAATCTTAGTTGATAAAACAGCAGCAGGATTTGAGAGGATTAGCTCCAATCTTGAGAGAAGTTCTACATGGATAAAATACTACCAAACAGCATCACATGCTACAGAGAAATCTTTAATGAAATGAAGTCAGTCAATGTGGCATACTTTATTGTTGTCTTGTTTTAAGAAACTGTTGGCTGGGCGTGACGACTCACGCTTGTAATTCCAGCACTTTCGGAGGCTGAGGTGGGTGGATAACGAGGTAAAGAGATCGAGGCCATCCTGGCCAACATGGCGAAACCCCTTCTCACCTAAAAATACAAAAGTTAGCTGGTTGTGGTGGCATGTGACTGTAATCCCAGCTACTTGGGAGGCCAAGGCAGGAGAATTGCTTGGACCCTGGAGTTGGAGGTTGCAGTGAGCAGAGATCACACCACTGCACTCCAGTCTGGCAACAGAGTGAGACTCCATCTTTAAAAAAACAAAACTGTCACAACCACCCCAACCTTCAACAACCACCTGCTTGCTTAGTCAGCAGCCAGCAGCATCAGGGCAAGACCATCCACCAGCAAAAAGTTTGTCACCATTTTTTAGCAATACAGTTATTTTAAATTAAGGTCTGTTCATTTTCTTTAAGACATAATGCTTTTGCACACTTAGGAGACTACAGTATAGTGTACATATACCTTTTATATGCACTGGGAAACCAAAAGATTCGTGTGTCCTGCTTTACGGCAATATTTACTTTATTGCAGTGGTCTGGAACTGAACTGATAATGTCTCCGAGGTATCCCTGTATTTTATTCAGCAAATTCTGACTAAGAAGCCAGAGAAATATTTAACATTTTTAGAGCTTCATTCCAGATGGTTAATTTTTGTTTGTTTGTTTTAATGGCATCTTTTGCGAAGAAGGGAAGTTTTAGGTTCCTGGTTGGTTCATTTACATGGAAAAGCTTAACCATGCTGGGAAAGCCATTTGTCTTGTACTTGTAATGTTCTGTATTGTCTTTAAGAAAGAAGAGCTAACCTTTATCACAAGGAAAAAGTTTTGTTCTTGTATGTGTGTTTTTGGGAATTTAATTTATATTGCTGGAATATGCGTGGATCTGTAGTATGTACAAATGTGTGAAGGATCTTTCCTTTGAAAAATAAGCAATAAAAGATTCAGTGGGACACACTCATAAAGACTCTTATTTTCAGCCTTCAGTGTATTACTTGAAAATACCAAATTCATTTAACATTTTTAGTAAGGCTTGGCAAATACTTTCCTTAGATAAATTTTTTTTGCTATGGTTTAAGAAAAGTTTAATTATTCTTTCAAGTTGTGAGGAGCCCAAAAATCAGTACTTGAAACTAATTGAAAGAAGCCAGAATCAAAAGTTAATTTATTTCCTGGCTACTTCGTATCAGTTCAAGCTCATCCAGTTACTGTAGACTCTATCTAATTATCATAATTTTATTTATGAGCATGACATTAAATTTACATGAAGTAGAAAGATGAAAATACGACAAACTTTCAAGTACTAGAGAGGAGAAAGCAGATTGGTTGTAAAAAGCAGGCCGTTTGCGAATCAGCTATACAGTTCAAGAGGTGGGTAGAATGTTAACAGAAGACACTTTGATAATATGAAGAGGTGACATGTAAGAAAAATAGCAACGGTCTGGCAACCTTGAAAGAGAGTCTACGTTTATTCTTTAAATTGTCACTCTGTTTCTGTTTGACTATTTCCATGAGACTCTTCCATTTCACAATTGTGTTTATATTATTTTTTGATCTTCTTTAATATGTTTTTTCATTACCACGTAGAATTAGAATGGGGAAATGTTTGAGAAAGTTTTTTTGTGTGTGAGTACTTTCATGTTGAACATAGGGAATGTGTGTGGTTCTGGTGGTTTATCTGCTCACTTTTTACGGGATTGTTATTGAAAAAAATCAAATTTGTATCTTGACAGATATTCCTGCATTCATTTGTAACTGATATGAATATAAAGCAAAAGTTGCAGGGGCTCACACCTGTAATCCCAGTTATTCTGGAAGCTGAGGCAGGAGATTGCTTGAGTCCATTAGTTTGGGCAACACAGGCCCCCATCTCTACAAAAAATAAAAAAATAAGCCAGGCTTCGTGGTATATACCTGTAGTCCCAGCTACTACTCAGGAGATTGAAGCAGGATAATTGTTTGGGCCCAGGAGCTTGAAGTTACAGTGAACTATGCCATTGCACTCCAGTTGCTAAATATATGATAACTTCCTCTAGAAGTATAATAAAATGTTCCTTTTTAAATTTTTTTCCTTGAAACTGGGGCAATTGATTTGAAACCTATGATCCTTTTATGCCCATCGAGCATTTATGGTAATTTTGTTAATTTAGGAGTATAAAAATATATGTTGCATGTGGATTTACTTTTTTAGAAAACTGAAGATTTGCTATATTTGAGAAGCACCCAGAGCATGGAAACAGAGACAATTAGAAATAAAAAGCATTTTTTTTTTCTGAGATGGAGTCTCACTCTGTTTACCCAGGCTGGAGTGCAGTGGCATGATGTCAGCTCACTGCAATCTCTGCCTCCCAGGTTCAAGGAATTCTGCCTCAACCTTCTAAGTAGATAGGATTACAGGTGTGCACCACCAGGCCCAGCTAATTTTTGTATTTTTTGTAGAGATGAGGCTTCACCATGTTGGCCAGGCTGGTCTTGAACTCCTGACCTTGTGATCCACTGACCTCGTGATCCACCTGCCTCGTCCTCCCAAAGTGCTGGGATTATAGGCGTGAGCCACTGCACCCAGTCAGTAAAATTTTTTAAAAAGAAAAAATCAAATGTTAGGAGAATTAGTGATTTCTGCATTGTCAAACCAACAGAGGAAAAAAATCATTTCAGAAAAGAGTACTAGGGGTAGGGGTGGGAGGGGAGAGATTTATTCACTAAAGAAGCACTTCACAAAACTCTTTGAACACAGTGTTATATATGTAACTTCTGTCATCTATGGCTTTTTTTCAGTCTTTTTTAAGAGTACCCTCTGCTAGCTATTTTTGCCTTAATCTTCATGGACTTAGATATTGTACCCTCTCCTGTTATTCTAAAAGAACTGGTTTAGTTATATTTGCAGTGACTGGTGATAATAGTGTAATTTCAAGAAAATTTTTACCTTTGTCCCATGCCATAAATGCCTCCTTCTTCCTGTAGCCTGACATTATTTTACAAAGGGGCGGTATCTCTTATTTTACAGCTAGAGAGTTTTAAAAAGCCTTTAAGAGTTAACTGATACTTAAAACATAATATGTAAGTAAATATAAAAGGCAGATGTCAGATCTTCCCACATTACATGAAGGGAAGAATTTAAGAGACCTTGGTATTAGATAGCTTAAGGATTGTGTGTCTCACTTCTAGGGAAAGGAATAAAAAAGGAGAGAGAGAGGGCAGACTACCTGAGACCAGTTCCCCAGACTTAACTCCTTTGCCAGAGTCTACCTTCACTGGAGGCCGGCAGCAGAAGGAAGCTGTTTTATTTCCTACTTCAAAAGACAGCTTTAAAGTGACCTTAAAGGTCCACTCACTTGTAGTAGGATTTAGTTGGATCATGACACACAAGACACAGAAAGTTCAAAACTGGGAAGGGGACTTTAATTTTAATGCTGTTTAGTAATTGATAATGTCTTAATATTATAAAAGCCAAATTAATATTGTCTGCCTTTATTTTCCTTGCCTTGTGCCTTATTTTAATTCACTTATTCCCCAGATCTTTCTCATCTCATACAAAAAGAGGTGGTGAATTCTAAAGTGAAGTGATTGTACTTGTTACTTTACCCTCATCTTCCTTCTCTCTCCACTGCATTGGTATGCTACTGTTACATCATTGTGTAGATCTCCAGAGTACTGGAATAGGGAAATAGAGAGTGAGAAGTTGAAAACCATTTGTTAGAAGAGATTTGTAAGGTTACATCACGGATTTGCAGAAGCTCTATTTCCTGTAGAGTCAGTTGATAATGGGTGGTGATCTTAGTCTTGAACCGGGCAGGGGGCAGGGGATAAAAATGTAATGCTGATTCCGTGGGCTGGTTTGAATAGGTTGCTACTGATCTCGTCTGCCATTTTAAACAGAGCAACTGTTGCTTTGTAGAAATCGTTGAACAAATAAGGTGAATATAAACTAAATGAACGTATTAGGATGGAGTAACTGCCAATAAAATTACAGTTTTTGGCTGTTCTTTAACTTTGGTTTCACTGAGTAGTCTTCTGGGCTAAACAGTTTTGTCTGTTTTAAACAATACCCAGAAGCCATTGACATATATACTCAAAAATGGTTTTTTTCACAAATAAAATTATGGCTTTTAAAACTTCATTATGAGCAGATGATCTTTAGCTAGTGTCCTTTATTTGTTACCGTGAAATGAATTTTGAATATGGCTTGCTAATAGATTTTGTAGTCTGTATTCAAGCATGACCATATTTCTTGATATCTCAGAATAATTTATGCATAGATAATTTCTTTTTTTGTTTGTTTTATTATTTTTTTTTTGAGACGGAGTCTCATTCTGTGGTCCAGGCTGGAGTGCAGTGGCATGATCTCCACCCCCTGCAACCTCTGCCTCCTGGGCTCAAGAGATTCGCCTGCCTCAGCCTCCCAAGTAGCTGGGATTATGGGGTGGTACTACCATGCCCAACTATTTTTTGTATTTTTAGTAGAGATGGGGTTTCACCATGTTAGGCTGGTCTCAAACTCCTGACTTCAGATAATCCACTCACCTTGGCCTCCCAAAGTACTGGGATTACAGGCGTAAGCCAGCACACCTGGCCTAATGATTTCTTTATTCACTTATGAACAGTAGCCTTAAGAGACAGTGATTTAAGTTTTACTTTATCTTGAAGATAGCATTTGAAAAATCTCAATATTTTCCTTTCTTTCCTTAATGCTTTTTAATTTCTTTCTATTTTGTTCATTTTTCTAGGGCGACATACCTTCCGTTGAATACCTTTTACAAAATGGAAGTGACCCAAATGTTAAAGACCATGCTGGATGGACACCATTGGTATTTGTCTGGTTTTTATTCTCATTCTTTTTATGTTTTACAGTTCTTATATAGTTATGTAGTTGTCTATATATCATCCTCTGCCACATATACTCTTTTTAGTCTGAAGAATTTATGTTTTCATCAAGTATGAGAACATGATTATTTTCCTTCTAGCTTTTCATTTGTGACAGGCAAGAAATTGGTTACCTTTTGACAGACTAGATTTAGGAATCTACTTGTACTATATTGCAGAATTTAGCTAATGTCTGGAGATTACAGCTACAGCTGGCATCAGGCTCCATTGTGTAGCACTGCATGTCACTGGAACCAAATTTCTTGGAACAAAAAGGGGTCAGAGGAACTGGGTATAGGAAAGTGATCACAAGGAAGTAATTCTTACTGAGGGTCTATCTCAGCCTCACTTATACCCTATCCAATTGCAGAGATATAAGGCAGTAGAAATCTTTGCTTACATTAAACAGTTTTAAAAGTCTTTGCTTATTATTAGTAAAAGTGTGAAGCATAATCTGGAAACAGAATGACACAAATACTTGGAAACAATTGCTACGTAGGCTAATTACATTAGGAAAAATAAACGTGAGATTTGAATGCAGCCACAGAAATGTCAGCAAATGAAGTAGATGCCTTCATCCTGTAAACTAGAAATTCAGCCCAGAAATTAAAAAGCTGGGACGGTTTAGTCTGGATCAGTCACTTTGCTGGTTGGACTCTACTGGCCAGCTAACCTTTTCAAAGAAAGGTTAATTTTTTTTCTTCAAAGCTACTAACAAGTTGTAGTAAAGATTGGTTAGTGATTTAGAGGGTTTAATGCCTAATTAGGATTCCTTTCTCCTAAAAATAGACCTACAGATGTTGAGTGTGGTATCACCTATTATGAATTGAAATAGATGTACTTAAAAAGTATAGAATACGAGAGATCTAGTAGAATACAAATTGTTAGTAGTTCATTAAACATAAGGAAAGATTTGTACCTAAGGCATCTTTGAACATTCCATTGTTACCAGGTCAGTCATTCAGCAAGCCCTTTTTGTATTCCTACTCATGTTATTTCTCTTATTAATGACAGCAGTCATACAGCTCTCCGTAGGTTCAGCAAAGCACTCCTTCACAGATACTTTGTTGCATGATATGTGTATGTACTGGTACAGATTTTTATGTATCATCTTGTTATTAAATACATAGTCTTTTTTTTAATGTTTTAAATTTATTGTAGAACAAGGAGCTAAAGTTGGTTTAAAGCTACATTTTCTAGTAAAAAAAAAAAAAAAAAAAAAAAAAAAAAGTGGGCTGGGCGCAGTGGCTCATGCCTGTAATCCCAGCACTTTGGGAGGCCGAGGCAGGCAGATCATGAGGTCAGGAGTTCGGGACCAGTCTGGCCAACATAGTGAAACCCGGTCTCTACTAAAAATACAAAATAAATTAGCCAGATATGGTAGTGTGTGCCTGTAATCCCAGCTACTCAGAAGGCAGAGTCAGGATTATTACATGAACCCTGGAGACAGAGGTTGGGGTGAGCCAAGATTGCACCATTAAACTTCAGCCAGGGCAATAGTGCGAGACTCCATCTCAAAAAAAAAAAAAAGTAAACGTGCTTGACCCAAGGCTCAAATGAATTGCCTTTTCTTTTTTCATGAATTACACAGATCTTTATCAGAAAGATCAGTTAATAGTAACTTTCATTCTGTCAACAACTTAACAGTCTTCATGAGTATTTAGGTAACAGTAAATTTACTGCCTGACATTTACATTTTTCTTTTCTTTTTTTTTTTTTTTTTTTTTCCGTAGAAAGTGATTTATTTAAAGCAGAGGGTGAAAAAGGAGAAGGAGAGAGAAACAGCTAACTCTCACACTGAGTGTGAGAAAGAAAAGCCGCTCTCACACTGAGTGAGGAAAACCGGAGAAGGAAAGTTCCCCTCACACTGAGTGAGAGAATCCAGAAAGATGGAATCCAGGAGAGGGAAGGCAGCTTCCACACTGAGTGGTAGGGAATTGACAGAGAGAGATGGAGTTTAGGAGAGGAAAAGCAGCTTCCACACTGGGTGGAAGTGGACCACAGAGGGGAAATCTGGGAGGGGAAAGAGAGCTCCCGCTATGTGGGAGGGGAGTCCAGAGATCTGGAAATCCAGGAGAGAGAAAGACAGCTTCCACGAAGGGAGTGGTCATAGGAGAAGACCCAAACTTGGAGTCCCGACATTTACATTTTTCTAAAGTATGATATAATATCATTCATTGCTCTTTCTTATCACTTCTTTCACTTATTTTTCAAAAATGTAATTAGCATGAAGCTTGCAATCATGGGCACCTGAAGGTAGTGGAATTATTGCTTCAGCATAAGGCATTGGTGAACACCACTGGGTATCAAAATGACTCACCACTTCACGATGCAGCCAAGAATGGGCACATGGATATAGTCAAGCTGTTACTTTCCTGTGGAGCCTCCAGGAATGCTGTGTAAGTAGTTCAACTTAAAAATTATTGAAAAAATTGACTTATATTCTTGAATCAAGGTATGTGATAAAGCAGAGACTTTAATACTCAAGTTGATGACTTTCTTCTCTTTCACAGCTAAAATTAGATGTGATCATCAGATTCTGCATTTATAATCAGCATTCATGCCCTTTTTCTTTATGATACAATTGGTCCTTCATATTCTTGCGTTTCATATTCGAGATTCAGCCAACTGCAGATCAAAAATATTGGGAAAATATTAATGACAGATTGGATAAAAAAATGTGGTACATATACACCATGAAATACTATGCAGCCACAATAAAGAATGACATCATGTCTTTGGTGGGCACGTGGATGGAGCTGCAGGCCATTTTCCTTAGCAAACTAACACAGGAACAGATAACCAACTACCACATGTTCTCACTTATAAATGGGAGCTCAGTGATGAGAACTCATGAATACAAGTTAAGGAGGGAACAACAGACACTGGGGTTTACTTGAGAGGAGGGTGGGAGAAAGGGGAGGAGCAGAAAAAATACCTATTACTTACCGGGTTCAATACCTGGGTGGTGAAATAATCTGTACAGCATTCCCCCACTACACAAGTTTACCTATATAACCTTCACAACTTAAATAAAAACCTAAAATAAAATAAAAGTTAAATAATAGGGAAAAACAATAAAAAATAATAATTAAGTGAAACAATATAGTATAAATATTTATACAGCATTGCATACTGTTAGGTATTATGAGGAATCTGAAGATTATTTAAAGTATATGGGAGGATATATGTAGTTTACAAGTAAGTACTATGCCATTTTTTATAAGAGACTTGAGCAGCTGCATATTTTGACATCACAGGGGTTGTGGAACCAATTCCCCATGGATACCAACAGGGATGACTGTGCTGACATCTTTGGAGGAGATTCACTTTCTTAATTCCGAAACAATTGTCAAATTAATTTTGGAAGCTTTCATTTAATGGAAAAATTCACTTAGTGTTTATATTCTATAGATTGATTTATTCTTTAATAACTAATTATTGTAGAAATAATTATTTTGTATGCTTCCTAATAGTTTGGAATTATTTTAAATATTTCATTCCCATCTTATTTTTCTGTGTGTGTAATAACAGGTAAAGCATATAAAAATTTAATATTGGGCAAGGGCAGTTGAATTATTTCTTAGATTTTTCACATCATTCACATGCAGTTCTGGGTAAACTTTTTGTGGCAGGACACAGAGATGCATTAGTGAATGCCAGCAGGTGGGTTCTAAAATTGCTGTTGTCAAGAGTATCACAAGTAAATGCTATATGTGGATTTTGTATCTTTAATCTGTAACTTGATTCATGTCTCCCTATGTATTATTTTTTTCTTTTCAGTTAATTAAGTTTATTCTTTTCACTTAATTTCATTTCATTTGAAATGAAAATGCAGGCATTGCCTTTCTGTGCTCTTGTTGCTTCTATAGGTTAAAAAAGAGCACAAAAAAATCAGGCTTTCAATGGTAACAGATGTAAATAAGTTATAAAATGCAGAGCTTCTAGGTTGTAATCTTTATTGGTAACCATTTAACATAATTGAAAACCAAAGTAAGAATGTACCATACCTTGGTGCTGTTAGTTTCAGTAAATGTGTCTAATTTCTTTTATCTCTGATCACAGGTTATAAGATAATTGGTGCAAATTCAGGGGATGTATATATATATTCGTGTGTGTGTGTGTGTGTGTGTGTGTGTGTGTGTGTGTGTGTGTGTGTCTATATACATGGACCTAACAGAGAAAACTATTTCTTTATAAGGACCTAACAGATATGACCCTCCTGTATGTGTAGCAAGCCATTTGGTAAAGCAAATCATTGCCTAGGTCAAGTGAAACTGTTTAGTTTTCATTCTAGCGTTCTTAAATCAGCCATGACTACTTTAATGAATGGAGCACTGGTCAGGTCGTTAGGGAATCTGGCTTTTATTTGTGACTCCATTATTGACTTTATAGCTTGAGGCAGGTTAATTTCTGTGCCTTGGTGTCCTCACCTATAAAACATGTGTGACACCTGCTGCGTTTCTATTTCTTCAGAGCACAGTGAGGATTAATGAGCCAAAACACAGAGCCTGTCTTGTGGTTCATACACCATGATTCTTCACTGCACTGTGAGGGCTTATTAATATGCAAAGAGGGGCATGAGACAGTGAGTGAAGGCACAGGTGCCTTCAGTGTTGTTTTAAGTAGGCCTTCCTAGTGAAGTGGCAAATTTAGGTATATCTGTAGCACAGCACTGTCCAGTAGACCTTTCTGTGGTGATGGAAATGTTTATACTACGCTGGACATTGAGTAGCCACTAGCCACCTCTACTGTTGTTCACTTGAAAATTAGCTATTGCTACTGAAGAATAAATTGTAAAATATATTTTAGTTTAACCACATGTGCCAGTGACTACTGTGTTGGACAGCTGGTTGATACAGCTGGATATAGGGTTTATTTCTCACAAAAGAGGTTGGGACCAATATTGGATAAAGGATAGTGGGGCAGATGAAGGTATAGATTTAATCATAGGCTACAACAGTGTGGTAGCTGTTTCTAAAAAATTCTTGTCCAGACTTTCAGTACGAAGGTCTTCATACTTAAGTATTTTCCTTTGTTTTTTGCCTTTTGAAAATTTTGGTGGTCATTGTTCATCTGATTGGCTTTACAAATTTCCTAACTGGTCTCCTCCTTTTCAGGTTACTTTTCTTTAATTCACTTCCCATACCAGCCAGAGTGCCTTCAGAAAAACACAAGTCTGGCCAAATCATTTATTTGCTTAAAACCCTTCCGTGGCTTCTTTTTAATGTTTTAAAATAAAGGTTAACCCCCCAAATGTGGTTTATAAGACCCTGGATGGTCTGGTGCCACTGTCCTCTCTGATGCCATCTGTCTTTGCACAGTGTCTCCTCTTCCCCTTTCCTTCAAGCATTTTTTTCACCAGCTTTTCCGAATCTTTGTTTCCTTAAAATGTGCCAGGCTGTTTTACCTCCTAGCCTTTGTACATGCCTTCGCATTGTCTAGAATATTTGTTTCTGGTAGCTGGTTTCTCATTTGAGTTTCACCTGGGTTATCCTGTCCTTTTGGCCACCTTTCCTGATATGGGGCTTCTCTCCATTCATAGGACTTACTATTTCCTACCTTCTCGTGAGGTTGTATGCTCTGTGGGCCAGGGAGCACATGTGTCCTCGCTGGCTCTGCCAACTGTCTAATGTAGTCTTTACCCACGTTTGTTTATAGAGTGAAATAGTGTTTGAATGAATGAAGATTATGGTAGACTTTTTCCTCTTTTTTGATACAAGGTCAGATGACATGAAAATGGGAATTGCCTCCTTCTGCCACTACTTTTATTGTGTGACAAGATGTCTAAAACCAAGTTTCCCTTATCTTTGCCTTTTTTGGGGTGATAGAACTGGTTCCTGATAGCTTTTGCCCAATTGGCATCCGTGGTATGTTACTAATGACTGTGGCTACCCAAAGTCATTCCATTAGCCTTGACACTTTTATGCATGCACTCTCTCAATGTTCTAGATACTGTCCTCTAGAATTAAGTAGTAACAGGTAAGAATACATGATATTTACTGCTGCCCTTTCTTCCATTTCTTAAGGAGATCATGGGAACAGGCAGGGCCTGGAGCATGGAGACTATGGGATTCTTAACTACTCTTATTTTTCTTCCTGAAGCTCTTATTCCTTATAAGCCATTAACATCTCAGATTCTGGATTCTGAGTTGGCAAACGTTTCCTTTTTCTTTCTCTGCTTACTATATCTCTTTTACTCTTGGTGAACTCTTTTCTCAATAACTAGACCTAAACTCTTCCCATCCCTAGAAGAAGGGTAAGAACCAGCAAGGACAAATGCCATTCTGTCTGTTCCTCTTTAGGGTTTGGTACTTTGACTGATGGAAGAAGTAAAGTCCTTTTTACTTATTCTAAATTTCTAAATGGCCTCCTTTAGCTCTAGGACGGACATTTTGGCTGTCTTCTTCATTACCTCAAGGTTGAAGTTTTCTCTTAGATGCCCTCTGTTCCTCTTAAGTTTTCTCATAGTCCCTCCATTACTTCTCACCTAATCATCTCCTCAGTTGTCTGGCTGCTTCTGTTCTAAGAGGAGTGAACAGACTGTTAAAGCACTGATTATAGAATGGCGTGAGGCAAGCCTTTGCAGCAGGGTGCTGACTGTAGTATGAAAATCTTGACTAGGGCTACAAGTAAGACCAGAGGAAGTCACAAAAGGCTTTCTGGAAGAAGAAGAACTTCGAGTTTTGAAGAAATAGAATGGGAAGATGGGCTTTTCAGAAAGGCAAGATACAGGTGCTAAGGTACTCAAGGCCAGACTGCTGCTTCATTCATTCTAGGAACTTCTATTAGTGATATAAGTGGAAAAAAAAGGAAGGAAGAGGATGAGATAAGAGGCCAGGGCAGGGACTTTAAAAGGCTGTGCGTGCTAAAAAGAGTGCCGATTTTAAGTTGAAAACCTCCTCCCCCACACTGGGCCAGGAACTCAGTTAAGAGGTTTGTCCAGTAATCTAGGAAAGGAGAGATGAGAGTCAAATCAAAGTAGTGATAGTGGTGGGAGCGGGGTGGAATGGAGAGTTAGCCACATTTATTAATTTGTTCTTTCAAATGAAGTTTGATTTACATTTTACAGTTTCGAAAACACCATATTAGAATGCTTTGAAGTTGAGTAAGTACATAGTTGTTAGTAGAATACCAATTAGGATGTTGATTGAAATTGGGGAAGTCTGTAGGTTACAGTGGATTAATAAAGTTGGTTTCTATCAAATGGTTTGATAAACTTGACTTGGTGTCATGTATTATTTTTTAAACAAATACTTTACATCAGTTTACAAGGATTTTATTCAGGAATTTTGCATTTTAAAACTTAGAGTGATTTGTGATTTTATCTTTCATTTTTTGCCCTTAGATTTTGATATCAAAATTACACTCATAGCTTCTAAAAAGTAATCAGGACCAAGATACGTTTCTCCATTTGTTTAAGCATTCTGTTTTATATACATATATATATATACACACATATAAAAGTAAAGTTTTTAGTCTGTTTCGTATGTATGTATGTGTGTATACACATGCATATAACTATTAATTGAGGTTATTCTGGGTATAAGCTGAGTATCCCTTGCCCAGAATGCTTGGGATCAGAAGTATTTTGGATTTTTTCAGATTTTGGAATATTTGCATGTATGTAATAAGACAAGACTAAATGTAAAATTTATCTGTGTTTCATAAACATTTTATATACATAGCAGCCTGAAGGTAATTTTATACAATATATTAAATAATTTGGTGCAATCAAGAAAGGTTTTTAACTACTGGGTTTGTAATTTTCCACTTGTGGTGTCTGTTAGTGCTCAAAAAGTTTCCGACTTCAGAGCATTTCAAATTTCAGAGTTTTGGATTAGCAGTGTTCAACATGTATAATGTTTGATTATTTGTTGCTAATAAACTGGGTATCCTGTAAATAAATATAATTTGTTATTCAGGATATATAGGAGAGCTGTTGATTTTAGTAAATTTCTATCCAGCCAACACCTAATTCTAAAGATTTAATTATCATTTATTAACTTCTGTTTTTCATTGCATTTGTCAGTACTTCCAGAATGATATAATAAAAGAATGGTGACAGTTGACTTGCTTGTTTTCTTCTTCCTTTTTTAGAAAAGTACTGACTGTAGAGTTATAGTTAATATTACTCTCCATCCTAAATATAAAGATTAATGTTCTTTATTGCCCTGTGGAAGCTTTCTTCCCTTTATTATTTTCTAACAAGACTATATTTTATTTTATTGAAAGATTTTCAGCTTCTACTGAGATGATCTTATACTTTATTTTTTTTTTTTAAGGTAGGATATCACTCTGTTGCCCAAGCTGGCCTTGAACTCTCGGGCTCAAGTGATCCTTCCACCTCAGCCTCCCAAAGCTTATGCTTTTTTTTGACTGTTAATGTCATTAATATGTTTTTAAATATTAAATCATGCTTATATTCCTGGGATAAACTTGACTTGGTGTAGTATGTTATTCTTTAAACAAAAATTTTACATAAATTTGCTAGGGTTTTTAGGTATTTTGCATTTATGATTATAAGTTAGAGTGATTTGTGATTTTTATCTTTCATTTTTTTGCCTCAGATTTTGATGTCAAAATTATACTCATAGCTTCTGAAAAGTAACCAGGATGCTTTTTTTTTTTTTTTTTTTTTTTTTTTCCCATTTTCTTTTTACCTTTTCTGTTCTCTGGAACATGAATAGTATATCTCCTGGAAATATCCTGCCCCCCTGCCAACGTGGCATAACATTATCTATTTTAATAACTCACATATAATTTTTGGAGATCTCTCCAGTTTTGTTACTGGTATACTAATGTATTAACAATAGAATACAGACACTGAAGAGAAAATAGGCTTTTTAAAAATCCCATTAAGTTCTTCATTAAAAAGTCTCTGTGGACTGTCAGAATTTTACCTATTTTGCAGTTTTGTCTGAGGCTGTGATTTTGATTAACTATAATTTTCCTGTTACTGTAAGAATATTAGTTTGAATTAAAAGAGTAAATATTTTTGTATTGTAGCTCTAGGAGAGAGAAGAAAAACTAAGACAAAATCTAGCCTGAGAGTCAGTCTCCGATGTCATTGGGAAAGGGGAAAGCTTGTATAAGAGGGCTTAGTAATCCAGGTTTTATCCTGATATGTTCTGGTATTATTAATAAGTTATCATGGGCCAGGCGAGGCATCGCATGCCTGTAATCCCAACATTTTGGGATGATGAGGCAGGCAGATCACTTGAGGTCAGGAGCTCAAGACCAGCCTGGCCAACATTGTGAAACCCCATGTCTACTAAAAATATAAAAATTAGCTAGGTGTGGTGGTGTGTGCCTGTAATCCCAGCTACTCGGGAGGCTGAGGCACAAGAATCACTTGAACTCGGGAGGCAGAGGTTGCAGTGAGCCTAGATCACACCTCTGCACTCCAGCCTGGGGGACAGAGTGAGACTCAGTCTCAAAAAACAATAAGTTATCATGAATGGTGCTAAGTAAGACGTGACTTTAAATATTGGAGTCCAGGCTTAAGAACTATCTTTTCAGTAGTGATTTATAAATTACAAATATAACTGAGAGCTTTTTTTGTAGCCCAGCAAGTGGGGAGAGTCAACAACTCAGTCATATAAGTTAGGCATTGAATGTATATGGAAGACTAGACATAGGAAAAAAGATAGAGTGTTATCTGCTGCAAAGCCAAGCAAATTTTAAAGCATCCTGTTGAATACTGGTGGAGGGAAATCTTGAAAGCTTTTAAGGCAAGGCACAATAGCTAAGAATTAACCATATTGCAATATGAATTTAAAGTCAGTGATACTCTTTGTTTGCCATCTTCACTGTTTAAAAATAAATGAGCTTTCATAGTTCACCAGTGAAGTCTCTCAACCCTATTTTTCCCATGGAGGCTATGTTCTTTTAACTATTAATTTTCATACTACAATATTTTTGGACCCTAAATCTTTATAATTATGGAGGATTCGAATATAGAGTGGAAAGTCATATATCTACTTTGTTTTGATTTAACTTGAATATTCTGGCACCTTACTGTTTAATGTGTCTTGCATTTAAATAACAGTATTAATTCATTTAACTCTGTTTTTTGCATTAAAAATTCACCTTTTATGAGCTAAAAGAATATCTAAGAAAGAAAATCAGTTCTGTTTTAACCTTAGATCATGAGAAAATGGTTTATATAGTCTATAATATTTGTCGTCTGGAAATATTTATAACTGTTCAAAACATCATTGGTAATCTGTCTTCCCCACTGCCTTCTGTACCTCCCGGTGTGAAGCTAGAACTACAGCTCTAGCTTCAGTTGGTCACACCAGAATCATTTTGAATGTGTGGAGAATAACATGTGCTTTTTTTTTTTTTAATGGATATGTAGGATTTTAGAGTGTGGTACTTGATCTGCCATTAACAGAGTTTTCCTTAGAAGAATGTTGAATTCTGAAGTAGAAAATATTATATGGACCATTGGACCTATTAATTGTCCCACTGCCCTAGGTTAATTTCAAAAAATTAATTGCCTACAACAGAGATAATTTATGTTTTATAGCTTTAAAAACCCACGTTGCTCTTTTGAATTACGCTGCTTTTTCCTATTCCATAGCAAGCAAAGTGACTTGAAAAATTAAATATGTGTGTTTGCAGTTTTGTAGTTGTTCACGGAGGATTTCATTCATGAACTCTCTTGGTATACTGTCATGCATGATAGATTTAACATCAGTAAAAATGCCTTTTTGCATATGTTTTTGCAGTTTAGATGATCTGTACATGCAAGTAGAAGTTTAAATTTGCCCATCTCTTCTTTCTCTCTTATTAGTGGTGTAATAAATTCAGGGCACCATTGTAGGCAGGTGTCTGTCCTACTATTACTGAGGGAAAGGATATGAAAATATTATACTGCATTCTGAATGCAGCCTTTGGGACAAAACTGAAATATTAAACACCACTGTTTAGCCCTTTCGTAAGTACTTCCTTTTCTTCATCTTCAGGTTAAGAAAGATTCCTAGTTAGGAAAGGATTTTCAGAGTCATGTAGTTCATCCTCTTTAGATCGTATCATATGGGAAAATGAAAATAGAGTGTTGTTAAGAAGACATGGCTCTATACTTTCCCTAAGTAAATAAACATCCAAATATTCATGAAAAACATGCATAAATTGTATCAGAAAATTGGGGAAAATGAACATAAGAGGTTAATGCCCCCGACATAACTTATTTTGTTTCCTTATCTTCATTCTGTATCTATCTTCTAAAAATGCAAATCTAATACAGTAATACCATGGCAGTTATTGAGCTATTGCCATATTCCAGGTACTGTTTTAAATGCTTTTGATGTATTCATTTGGTCCTGGCAACAATCCTGTAAAATAGGGTATGTTATTATCTCCATTTGGTAGATGAGGAAGCAGGCACAAGTGGTTTAAGTAATTCATTAAAGTCATCCGACTTTTGAGTGGTAGGGCTGAAGTTTAAGAAGCTGTTCGGGGTTTCTTATTGCCCTTAGGAGGAAGGCCAGTACTTTAACACTTCGCATTTGTTATGACCATAGCTTACAGTTCGAGAGCACCTCATATTCCTGTGGTACGTTCCCTCTCCCTCTCTCTCACTTTCCCTTTCTTTTCACTCTCCCTCCCCCGCCTTTTTTGGTTTTCTTTTAATGGTAGTTATAAAAAGTTCTAAGTGCTATCTCACTTAAAGTCCTTCACACATTTTTCTCTCTGCTAGGATAGTCTTACTCTGTTAATGTACCCACTTCTCTTCCTCACCCTTTCAGGTCTGGGGAGCTTTATCAGACTGCAAAACCTTTTCTGTGTGTTTCTCTGATTTCCTCCCCTAAGCTCTGTGAGGACAGAAACTGCCTTTTATCTCATTATTTCTTTAGTGCCAAAAGTTGTTGGTGCTTTTTTTTTAAAGTACTTGTTGAATGATGAATATTTTTCAAGCTGATTATAAAACAGTGTTTGTGACTTTTCCCCTACATGTTTTTACAAATATACTCATTCCATGTGTGTTAAATAAATAAATGATTATTACTACTTCTTATATATGCATTATGTATATCATGCATTTTGTATATTAGTACATCAATCCATTTTTACATAGAATCTACTGTCGTCATCAGTAGCAAATCATCCAGTATTTTATACTACATTCTAGATAACAAGAAGCAATGACACATAAACCCTGGATTGTCTGTTCAATAGTTTAAAATTTAAAATCTCCAGTTACACCTTTAAATATTTTATATGAAGTATATTTTCCACATTATGATTTAAAATCATAGATAAAGGAATAGCACAAGAATACATTAGAGGAAGAAAAACTGGTAAAAATCTGCCAGTGTACTGTGCTGTCAGGGAACAGAAAAAAATTAATGACCTTGTAATTTTTAGAATTCAGTATATGTATTAGTCCATTCTTATACTGCTATGAAGAAATACCTGAGACTGGGTAATTTATAAGGAAAAGAGGTTTAGCTGGCTCATGTTTCCCCAGGTTGTACAGGAAGAGCCTCAGGAAATTTACAGTCATGGTAGAAGGCGAAGGGGAAGCAGGCACGTCTTACATGGCTAGGGCAGGAGGAAGAGGTGGGAAGGTGCTACACCCTTTTTATTATTTATTTATAGTTTTTTTATTTCCATAGGTTTTTGGGGAACAAGTGGCATATGGTTACATCAGTAAGTTTTTTAGTGGTGATTTGTGAGATTTTATTGTACCCATCACCTGAGCAGTATATACTGAACCCAATTTGTAGTCTTTTATCCCTCATCACCTTCCCACCTTTTCCCCCGAGTCCCCCAAGTCTGTTGTGTCATTCTTATGCCTTTGCATCCTTATAGCTTAGCTCCCACTTATGAGTGAGAACATAGAATGTTCGATTTTCCTTACTGAGTTACTTCACTTAGAATAATAATCTCCAGTCCCATTCCTGTTGCTGCAAATGCCATTAATTCATTCCTTTTTATGGCTGAGTAGTATTCCATTGTATAAATATACCAGTTTCTTTATCCACTTGTTGATTGATGGGCATTTGGGTTGGTTCCACATTTTTGCAACTGCAAATTGTGCTGCTATAAACATGTGTGTGCAAGTATCTTTTTCGTATCATGACATCTTTTCCTCAGTAGTATGATTGCTGGATCAAATCGTACTTCTGCTTTTAGTTCTTTAAGGAATCTCCACGTTTTCCTTAGTGGTTGTACTAGTTTACATTTCCACCAGCAGTGTAGAAGTGTTCCCGGTTTACCACATCCATGCCAACATCTGTTATTTTTTGATTGTTTAATTATGGCCATTCTTGCAGGAGTAAGGTGGTATCCATTGTGGTTTTTGCATTTCCCTGATCATTAGTACTACACCCTTTTAAACAACTAGATCTGTTGAGAACTCAATCACTGTCACAACAACAACAGCAAGGGTGAAATCCACCCCCATGATCCAGTCACTTCCCTCCAGGCCCCTCCTCCAGCATTGGAAATTATAATTTGACATGAGATTTGGGTGGGGACACAAATCGAAACCATGTCAGTATAGGTAAAGTATGTTATCTATATATAATCATTTGCATTTCGCTGAATTCGAGACTCTTTGATAGGGCATTAAAATAATTGACTATCAAAAGTGGTACGTGTAAAAAGATACTAATATACCGTCATGTACTAGATGTAAATTCAGCAGTTAGGATCATGACATTTTCATATATTCCAAATAGTTTTAATTACTTTGGTGTTGCGTTGATCCATATCATTTATGTAGTAGACACATGTGCCTTTCCATTGTCACAGCGACATACACTGTTTCTAATATTCATTGTTTTATACCTGATTCTTTCATTAGTTTTTCCATACTGTTTGGTTTCTACACATGAGCACACAGTGCTTAGAAGGTTTGATAGAAGGCTTTCTTCCATCAGTTCCATACATTTCAATAATCATATTGCTTATTCCCTGCATGGGCCCTTAACATTTAACCACCATATTCCAGTTTCTAGTCCTAGGCTCAAGGCCATTTAAATCCATCTTCTATGTCACCTCATTACTTGTTTGGGTTTACAATACCTGTTTGTTGAATGAGTGTTTATCCTCAGTAGGATTATAGGCAAGAACAATGTTTTCTAAGTCTCACATATCCCTCCAAAACACCTAGTTTGAGTGGTAAGGCTTTAGTTTAAATCATGCTAGAAAAGAGATAATTTACTGTATTTAAGTATAATTAGAAAACGCCTGTATTTATAAGCTTCCCTGGTAACCCATTCTAATAAATAGCAAATCAAGTTTTTGAAGTCTGTTTTGAGTCCATGATGTAGTAAATCTAAAACAGTCTTCTTCCTTTGTATGGTGATGAAGAATAATGTATTTATCACCGCCTTCTTTTAGTAATAACTCATATTAATATTTCCTGATATATGTTGTAACATGTAACTTTTCTTCTATGTATTTCCTATTTGTTTTACAAAGGGAATGAAATATACCTCAGCGAATTTTAAATTGATTTTTCACACTAATTCTCTAAAGCATTAGTCTGTTCAAATGTATCAGTGAGAAGAAAGCACACATTATTTTGCCGAAATAATAAAAAGTCTTCTTACACGTGCCCCATCTTCTCTTGCTATGGTCTTTGAAGGTCCCACATGTAAACTTATGTCTGCTTCCAAATTTTAATGGTTCATACAAAGCAGAAGCAACGTGACTGGATTTAATAGGCTTTATCTCCCATGATGCAGGACTGAGGTTAACTGATCATCTTTCCATCTGTAGCACTTATAATGTACCATTCAGTTCATTAGCATTACAGGAGGGCTAAGAGTTTAGTGAATTGTATGTGAGCAGAAGCCATCCATAATCCAAGCAGAGAAACCACGTTTTAAGACCATGTGAGATAGTAAGCTTTGTATAGTAAGGATCCTAAATGTAAATTGGAACTCAGGTAGTCACTTTATAAAATCATCTTACTGGCTTAGACCATGTGTTATTGGTTGATTTTTGGTTTAAATTCCTCCCTAGCTGATGATGGTACTTTGAGAAACACTATAACAGTTTTTCATGTTGTCATAGTGGACTTTTATTCATATATGTGTAAAATAACTATGCTAATGTGATTCAGTTGCTGTGCATTAAAGTGCACTTGATTAGGCTCTTATATTTTATTTTTTTGATGTGTAAGATCTATGTTTGTCTCTGTTAAAAGTCCTGTTTATGCACTGACTTTTTTGCCCCTCATTTATTCTTTTCATCAAAACAGTGCCTTGCGCATGCTGGAGTGCAGTGGTGCAATCATGACTACAAAGTTTTTGTTTTTTTTTTTTTTTTGATGGCGTATAATGTGACATAATATTTTTGTTATGTTTATTCATTTTTGTACTTGGTTTAAGACCTAGAATATTGGTACTTCAACTCTCTGATTTCTATTTTTTGATTGTCATATGCGTAGCATGTATGTGTGTGAGGAGATTGAGTAGCTGGTATATGAGCGTAATAATTTAGAACATGAATTAGAAAGTATCAAGAGTAGTAGATGAGTTTCTTTTAAAACACGCTGAGATTTTCTGCTGTAAATGTAAACAGTGACATGTGTCACTTTGTTTAAAATTATAAAGCTGAAGTGCAATCAACTGTGCTATATCTTGGCTGGAGAAAGACTGTTGCCAGGGGGAGGTTGTTGGACTTGGACATAAAGGGGAGGCAGAATACAGACCTGTCAGTGTTTACCAGGACTGTCCAAAGAAGAAATAGCAACTGGACCTGATAGTCACGAATTGCAGTCATTAGAGAAACATTTGCTGTGGCTTATTTCTTATTCTAATCCATGAGGTTCCTTTTCCCACTCTGCCATCAAAACAGCTTTCACCAAGGTCATTAATGACCTTGTGTGTGAACTGAGTAGATCTTGTATCCCTCATCTGCGTGACCTCTATGCAGCATCAAACAAGATTGGCATTTTATACCTCCCACTTTCCCTAATGTTTCTCTCTGTTTCCTTCCAGATCTTTTTCTATACATTTGATACAATTTGCAGAATTGGTATTATACCATGTTTATAACTTTACATCGCATTTACCACATTGCATTTTCACATGAACTTCAATGGCCATTATATGAATATAGCATAATCTTTAAAAAAAACATAAAAGACTATAAAAGAATTACTCATTTTGAAAACTTACTGCCATAGAATAGTGTATTTAAATCATATTTTGAAACCATATGTAAGGAAACAGAATAGTAGACAGAAGTTCTATAGTTCTAACAAGCTACTTAAAATTGAAAAATTAAGGCTGAGCAATATTTAATTTCAGTGAAATTGAACAAGGAGAACATGACCTTAGTTAAACCATTGGAACCTGTTCTTCTCTCTTTGTTTTCTTATCTTTAAAATAACAGGATCAAACTGATCTCTAAAATCTCTTTCATTGTAACATTCTGTGACTTGTGAATTAGTACATGCTAGAAGTTTGTATCTCTCTGGTCCATAATAGTTTGTTCTGCGATGGTTGTGATTATTATAGGTTATTGTATGCATACATGTTTAAATTAATTTTTAAAGTACCCTGTTAACTACATTATTGAACTGTTATATGGGATGATTTTCCTTCTAGTAGAACCAAATCTCTGTCCTGTGAATTTATCTAATTTTGTATTGATTTATATAGACTGTAGGGCCTATAATAGCTATAGTAAATGATTTTTATTGACATTTGAAAGTCTGTCACTCATAGTGATTAGTGATTATGAAGCCATATTTTAATATAAGAATACAGAATATAGTGAAAAATTCATAATACTATATTCAGTAAAAACGATCCTTATAATCTGATGTCAAACTGAAATTTTGCATCATTTCTCCTTTGAGTTCAGCAGCTTTTGATTCTAGATTCTTCTGCCTAATGTGAGTTCTGAGTAATTTATTTTAATTAAAGTTGTTTACTATTAAGGATGTTGAAAAATTGTTCCACTGGTGCATTCATGTAGTTAAGAATCAAGTCACACATTTGACTTACTTAAACACATCTGCACTTACTTTACCAGTAACATATTTGGTCTGCGGCCTGTGGATTATACAGATGATGAAGATATGAAGTCACTATTGCTGCTACCAGAGAAGAATGAATCATCCTCAACCAGCCATTGCTCGGTAGTAAGTATGAATTTAGCTTTGGAACATTTATATATTTAATTAAAATTGGTTATGAAAGGAACATAAAAGAAAAATTTCCAGTTGGCAAATTGCTTATATTCACAAACAGTTATTGAGCATTTCCTGAGTATTAGCTACTGTGGATTCAAAGACAGAGTGTGACCGTCTAGAAATACTTATTGAGCCCTCTGTATTTTAGGCAGCAGTCATAAAACAGTGAATATGACTGATAGAACTCTTATTCTCAGGGAAGAGCTTACCATCTCGTGAGAGGTAGGAAAGAGACAAAATGTAAATATGTGGACTAATATAAATAAAATAATTTCAGGAACTTAGATGTGATTGCTTTGAAGATTTGTAGAGTGTCATTGGATGGAGGTTGTGGGCTTCTGCAAGGCCATTGCTTTAGCAAGGATCACGGAGGAGGAGCCTTAAAGCACTGATTTGAATTGAAACCTGAATGTTGAAGTGAGGAGGTTGCCAGGTGACTCTCTGGAGGACACAAATGTATAAGGCCCTGCAGTGAATGAGGCTGGTATGTTAGAAGGTTAGAAAGAAGTTTGTTATTGCTGGAGACTGGTGAGCATCTAAACAGGACTTTCAGATGGATTACATACGAAGTGTGGGAGAAGAGTGGAATTAGTATGACCTTAGCAATGAAGTAGATGGTAATGCCATTTGTTGCCATGGAGGAGGAAATCAATAGTTCTGTGTGCCAATTTGATATCTGTAAAACATCAAATGGAGATGTCGAAGAGATCACTGGATATAAAAGCCTGGAGCTTAGGAGAGAGGTACAAGCTAGAGATAAAGTGGAAAGAATGCCTGTTTCTTAGAAACCCATAGCTTAGCAGGAATTTCAGATGTCAAAACTTTTACTGTACATTGTAAAAAATTTGTAAAATCAGCTATAAAAATATGCAGTAGAATCAGCATAAGTAGAAACTACAGGAGAGGTCTGGAAAATTTTCACAGAAAGGCCAGGTATGGTGGCTCACACCTGTAATCTCAGCTCTTTGGAAGGCTGTTGCAGGCAGATCACTTGAGGTCAGGAGTTCGAGACCTGCCTGGCCAAAATGGTGAAACCCCATCTCTACGAAAAATAAAAAACTTAACCGAGCATGGTGGCATGCGCCTGTAGTCCCAGCTGCTAGGGAGACTGAGGTACGAGAATTGCTTGAACCCAGGAAATGAAGGTTGCCTTGAGCTGAGACCATGCCACTGCACTCCATCCTGGGTGGCAAAGCAAAACTATCTCAAAAAATAAATAAATAAATAAAGACATTTTCATAGAAAAGGTATCTTAAGTCTTTCAGGGTAAACACTTTAGCAAAATGTCTAATAGAATCCTGTTGGCTGCCAATAACAGAAAACCTTTCCTCAAATGCTTGAAGATAATTTATTACCTTATATAGAATAATCCCGATGCAGGATAGCTCTGCATTTGTTTAATTTAGCACTTAGTGGTTGCAGCAAGGAACCAAATTCTTTGTATCTCTTTACTTGCCATCCTCAGTTTGGTGGATTTGTCCTCACTAAGAAACTTTCTTTAGTGGTTATAGGATGATGGTTGCCACAATTCTAGATATGACAGTGGCTGTGAAAAAAAGACACTGAAGTCTTTTGCAGAAGCCTTGCCATGGACTTCCCCTGTGTCTTAGTGGTCAGAGCTGGTCTGAAATTCGTTTTGATGTACCCTGGGGCTGGAGATAGGGTCAGTCTTTGAAAGTGGGGCTACCTGAACAAAACTGGCCTTCTGTTAATGTGGAGGAAGTGAGCAATCGATTTTGAGTGGACAGCCAACATTCCCCACTGCAGTCAGGTGTACAAAGTGAGAATGGCAGCCCAAATTTAAGGAACAGCTGCTCAGAGACAAAGAGGCATAAAGGACCTAAGGAATTTGAGAAACTATAGCGTTTACTGTACAGGAGCATGTAGTGTGTTAAAGAGGGATTCAGGGCTAGGTTGGGACCAGATTGTGAAAGGCCTTAAATTCTCCAATACAAGTTTAGACTTAATAGGGCACCTTCAGTGAGTTTTAGACTGAAATAGGACTGTCTGCAGGATAGCTGGAAGTGAGAAGAAACTGAAGGCTGATTGGATAGGAGGCTCTAGTAGTGGAATCCAGGTTTGAAATGCTGAGGACTGGAATTATAGATGGTAGTTACATGGGGATGGAGAGAAGAAGAGGGATTTTCAAGAGAGTTGTTAGTCTCACCATATCACAGTACTGCTCAGATGGAGGAAAATAACAAAAAGGGATGAGCTGAAGCCAAGAATCATTCCTAAGAGTAGTGGTAGATACCACTGTTTAAGGAGGTAGCCTAAGGTAGCTACAATTTGATACTCTCATAGATGCTTTCATGGGCTAGCTACTTGTGTATCTTGAAAACCTCATGTCTTCTGCTTTAGACTTCAGCCTTGTAAACGTATTCCAAACTATAGTTTTGGTAATGAATTGGAAGAGGAGCTAGAGATCAGCAGTTTAATTTCCTTACTTTACAAATGAGAAAATTTGTAAAAATAAGAGGCTGTGTTTCCCCGGGGTTAACAAACCATTAAAAATAAAAGGTTGTTTTTTTCTTTATTAAAGGACCAGTTAGAACTCACATTTCTTAAGCCTTGGGTCAATATTCAACTCAGTCCCACCAAACTCAGCAACTATAAATTGTTTTCTTCATTCACATTGTGTTGCTTTCCCCTTTTAACTAGAATATAAATGGTGTGAGGACAGGGACTTGCTCTTTTGTTTTCTATAGTAGCCCTAGCATTGAGAACAGTGTTTGGCACATACTGAATGTGCAGTAAGTGTGTGCTGAATACATGTATGAGCATTAGAGTGTTCTTTATGATACAATCTTGCCTCTAAAACAAGCACAAGTGCTTGGTAGCTTAGTCTGGAATCCTTTAAATCAGTGATGTCCAATGAGCTGCTTTAGGGAGCATCATGCAGAAGGGAATGGGTTTGAATTTCTCTACTTCCTCTTTAGAATTTTTGTGTTTCAAGTTAAATGTAGCGGCTATTGGAAAACTGCGTTGGAAAGCAACCTCTAATCTTCTAAAAATTTAAAAAGCTCCTTGTCATTCGTTTGAGACTTCTCTGCTCATGTTTCATTCTGAGCAGCATGTTTATGATTTTAACTTTCTAAATTTTTTAACTCCATTTTTGATGAACTTATTTGTAAAAACTAATGATTTTATCTAAGAAAAAGTATTCTAATCTTTGAATTTATTGAATGGTAATGAACATAGTATCTAATCTCTGTAAAATCAGAGTATTAAACCCTTGGAGTGTGTTTTGCACCTCTTTTGAGCCTTATGGGTGTGAGACCTATGCTTATTCAAGTGAAATCCCCAGCCCCCAATGCCACGCCACCCCAAATCAGACATGTGGCTTTGGCAGCTGTTTGCTTTATGTTTTATTATAGCATTCTTTAACTATGAGAAATTAGTGCCCATTTCTATTTGTATACAAATTTTAAAAAGCATGATAGGAAAATACTTGACACACTTTGGTGCTTTCCTTGGGTTGACAGAGATAGTATTGTATGCTATATTTAGAAATGATATCTTTTTCACTCGTGTTTTGTGCAAAGAACTAATTTAGCTCAAGTGGAGTTATATACATTGAGAAGTAATGTGTTCTATTTAGAGCTATTTTATGGTATTTGTGTAACTTACAAGAATTTCTAAAATATTGTAGTGTTTTTAAATATTAAAGAGTAATTGAACAATCCATAAAATACACTGAACTATTTATTTTCATGTGAGGAGTGTTTATAGCATTTAGGTTAGATGTGGTTACATCATCTTACAATTTAGTGACTAGGAAAGATTAGCTGAACTTTTAAGTGCTGAATTCTGTCATTTACAAACACTTTTATGGAAATATATATATATATATATATATTCATACATATACACACATACGAAAACACACACCCATTGTTTCCTTGAGTCTTGAACTACTAAGCTTTAATGCTATCCACTGTTAGCTTCTCCTTATTTTTGTCTTTTTTGTCGTCTATGAATTGTAAGCCTAGATTTTAAAGTGAAACTATTAGTCTTTGTTAGAGTACTTCTTAGTCATGAACTGCATGGACTTCTTACTGTTTATGGGTCTGATCTCCTAAGTTTTGAATTAACTTGTCTGTTTTTATCTTTTCCTGGTTTTGAGGGTGTTACTATTTTGATGATGAAAATTTGTTTTCTGTCTTTGGGGTCAGCACTGTTCTAGAAGCTTTGGTATTCTTTGGTTTTTCAGATAATCTCAGTTTAAACTAAACAGACCTTTTGAGTTTAACTCTATTGGGACAAGTTAGTGGAGGTGGAATAGGGAATTGCTCATTTTAAGTGAATATTTTGAGTTACTTGGGGAAAGAAAAAGACTTAGTGGTGACAGAATGAAGTAAAACCCTAGAGAGACACAATTTAAAATTGAAGAAACAAGATGCCCTGGGGATAGAAAGCTATCTCGATTGACATTTGCTTGAGGGAAAAATAAAGAGACAATTATTTAAAAGGTTCTGGGTGTAGATTCAATGGAAATCATTGAGAATTATTAGTAGAGTAAACAAAGTAATGAAATTCAAGCTTATATCAAGTAAAGGTCTGTTTAATGTCTTTGTCTAGTCTTCTAATGTTTTTAACACTTGGCATCTCCTTTTGTATTAACAGATGAAGACTGGGCAGCGTAAGGATGGACCTCTTGTACTTATAGGCAGTGGGCTTTCTTCAGAACAACAGAAAATGCTCAGTGAGCTTGCAGCAATTCTTAAGGCTAAAAAATGTACTGAGTTTGAGAGTACAGGTGAGGATTTTGAATTTTGGGGGGGTAGAAAAAAATGTTAAATAGATGATCCCTTTGGAGAAGTACCTTTGATAATTTACATATGTTTTAACCCTTGGGAGATGGCTGTGTACTTTGCATCTTGTAATAAATCTAAAATAATTTTTTCACTAATAAACTACTTATAGACTTAATGTAGTTAGGAAATGTAAAGTTTAAAGTCTGCATATATTTTAGGACAAGACAGTATTTGAGAAGAGCAAATTTATGACTTTGCTAATGACAGATAAATTGTAGTGCAATGTAATGTCATAATCACTTAGCTATAATTTGAAAATTAAATAAAAACTTGTGTTTGCTAATATGGCTTTAAGATACATGGTTTATGATCTGATTTTTCATATTGATGGCCAGGTTGTAGAACTAGGTACCAAATAAAAGAAGTCTTACACTTGAGTGTAAAAATTCTTGCCTTTGAAGAAAATTCAGATATAAGTTTACAAAATCTAGATTAGTTATAAAAAGCAGGCCAAAGAAGTATTTTGGCTTATATCTTTGTTTCTCTTACTGCTTTTTTTGTATTTTAGTAACTCATGTTGTTGTTCCTGGTGATGAAGTTCAAAGTACCTTGAAGTGTATGCTTGGGATTCTCAATGGATGCTGGATTCTAAAATTCGAATGTAAGTGTTGGATTTGAGAGAATTACAAAATGAATTAGACTAGTTTTATTTTTCATGGTTATTGATGCCCATGATTAAGGAACTTGATGTTAGTTTCCTTACCTCTGGTTAGTCACTGCATTTTGAAAAAGCTTCTCATATTTATGGTGTCATTTAGATGTCCTTAGTAAATGTATACACATATGTTCTGGTTTTAAAGTCTTTTTTCCTATAATACCAACTATTTCAATGCATGGTACAATTTTAAGCCTAAGCAATCCATGTTACTGTTAAATGATATATTGAATTTAATAATACATGTTTTAAATATACTGTGTGACAGGTCTGTGAGATGAAGGCAATTAATTGCTTTTTCTTTATGATTACCTACATAACACCATTTTGGTCTTGGTTAATTTAATCCAGTATTTTTAGGAATCTGTTGGGAAATTGACTGCCTTGTACTGCTTGAGTTGGAGTGACTACGCCAGCTATCTCGACCTCCACTGAAAATGTTTTCCTGTTCCCTTCTTGCTGATAGTCAATCCACTGACACCTTCCGAGCTGCCTGTCACCTTGCCTCCTGTCACTTGTTTAGTTTTCTTAACCTCAGATTCATTTGGGACTTAAAACAAAATGAAAAGAAAGCTAATACACCATTATTTTCTACTCCTTAATCTTTAATGTATCTACTTTTGACACTATGGCTAACGTAGAACTGTGGATTGACCTTTTTTGTTTATTAATTGTTTACAAAAGATTAGTAGTTACAAAAGATTAGTGGTTACAAAGGAGTAACATGGGGAGCAATACAATTGAATATCTTGATGTTAGTGATGGTCATGTAACACGACTACCTGAAATAAAATTACACAAATAAGTGCATTTATAACTAGTGAAATCAGGCTGGGCGCTGTGGCTCATACATGTAATCCTATCACTTTGAGAGGCTGAGCAGGCAGATCACCTGAGGTCAGGAGTTAAAGACCAGCCAGACCAACATGGTGAAACCCCTAGTGGCACATGCCTGTAATCCCAGCTACTTGGGAGGCTAAGTCAGGAGAATTGCTTGAACCAGGGAGGTGCAGGTTGCAGTGAGCCAAGATAGTGCTATTGCACTCCAGCCTGGGCAACAGAGCGAAACTCCATCTCAAAAATAAATCATTCGATCAATTGATTGATCGTTAGACAGACAGACAGACAGTGAGATCTGAATAAGCTCTATGACGTATTGAAGTCAATTTGTTGATACAATCGTGGTGTGAGATGTTAACATTGGACACTGGAAGAAAGGTACATAGGATGTCTCTGTTCATGCCTTTGAAACTTTCCGTGACTAATTATTTTTAAATAAGATGTTAAGAAAGAACAGTGGGTATATTTAATGAAACTTTTTTATGAAGCAACTGATGGATTAAAATTAGTTTATAAAAATGGTTTTATGGCTTTGTGCTTTGAAGGTTTTATGGTAGAATGCTTGATTTATCAAGATCTTATATTATTAATTTAATCTGTAGTTTGAAGTTGATTTGGTTTGTAAAACAGTTTCCTTTCATCAATTGGTATTCATGTCATTTTTAAATACAGCTTCTACTTCTTTTCTTGCAATGCTAGTCTCAACCGATGCAGTCTCTTCCAGCTAAGAGGCTGTGACTAGCAATGCCACTCCATCTGTTCTCACCAGTCTCTATTAATTAGTCTCTCCTAGTTAGGACGAGTTTGAGATGTATAAGTAATTGGACTAATTTGTCTCACTTAGTTTTGAATTTTCTTTTTCCCTTTAAATCTATCAAAGTCTTATTGAGCCTCAGTGTCTAAAAAATTCATTTAAAATGGTTTCCTGATTAGGGATTCTTTTGTATCAAACCTGTACCAGAAACCTTTCCAGTGGTTATAGGAAGAAATAGAGTTTCTTCATATTAAGGTCGCAGTAATAAAGAAGCCATATGAAATTTTGAATGTTAAGACATTTACCACTTAACTTTTGAGTCTAGTTCTTATGAATATACTGAACTGGCATTTGGTTACGTATACAGGCTACATGATTCATTTCCATAAAATCTACCTTCTTTGGGAAATGTAAGTTTTGTCACTTTAATATCTTGGCTTTGTCATTTTTATAGAACCACTGATGGACTCAGACTAACTTAATAGTGTGCTAGTTAGTGATTCTCACAGTAGTGAATAACATCCTCCAATAACGATGGTTCCTTTAGGAGAAAGGATGGATGGAATCCCTTATTGAAGTTCGTATCCTCACATTTTTTAATATAGAGTCCAAAGAGAAATAGGTTCAAAGTTTGAGACAATTCCTTTAAATAGTCACTCGATTTACAAAAAGGAAGCAAGAACCTTCAAATACGTCTTTCCTATTATATATTTCTCATAGTTTCTATACTGACTGTTCTCAGTGTCAAGCATCTCAGCTTTACTCGTTTGTTTTTTAAGGGACGAGGTCTCTCTCAAGCAATCCTCCAGCTTCAGCCTTCTGAGTAGCTGATACTACAGGTGCATATCACTGCACCTGGCTCACTTTGATATTTAAAAATGTTTCAGAGCTATTCAAAACTATCTGAAAACCATTCATATTAAAAGATGATAGGTGGACCAAAGCTTTCAAAATTAATTGTAAAGATGTATGACTTTTTAAAACCAGGTCTAGTGTTTGAGTCTGTCCATTAACTTGTTGGTTAATCCAGTAAAACACACAACTTTTACTGGATTAACTTTCCAGAAACTTTCGTATTAACCTTTCATGGGATTTTTCATAAACCAAATAGATTCAAGAGGAATTTTATTCATAATTTTCTCTGTAGATGATAAACTCATTTTACAAACTAAACAGTTTAACAAAAAGAATTATACAAAAGCTTGGGATTCACTGGGTCCAAGTTTACGAGAAGTTTTCTGTTGAAGTGTCTGTCTTAATTGGTTAATATCTCTTATTTTCTTACATTATATATGCATAGTATCTTACAGTGCCACAATTAATGGACTTAGCATGAAGATTCTGAGACTAAGCCATAATTTTACAGACCATCCAGTCTGTCTTAAATTGCTTTTACAGATATTTTACAGAATGATAGTTTTCATATTTTACAGAAATAGGAGCTAGGGCTAAGAAAAGTCCCTTTTTCAACATCAAATTTGTGGGGGAGACTCTACTTTAGTCCTAGTGTGGGTACTAATTTCTCACAAGCCATTAGTAACTATCCTCATACAAGGGTGATTTTGGTATTAAAGAGGTGATAAGAATGAAAGAATAGAAGGTATATAAATAAGTCATTTTATTAATCTCGTAGAGTATGAGTAAGATGAAACTGTATCCTAAAGATGTAAACTAGGCCAAGATAAAATGTTTTCCATTGATTTGTTCTTTGAGTACACTGCTTTCAAAATATTTTTTTATCCTGGCCTTTTTTCTAAAAGAAATCTAACTCTGTATCCTCTCTTTTTACCTTATTATAAAGAAGAACACAGATGGCTGTCATCTTTTCTTTAATAATCTTTCCCTCTTCCCCACTCTCATCTAAGTTTAAATAAAATTGCAGCTGTAGAAGTTGTAAAATTCTCCAGCACCTAAGGGAATCACTGAAGGAATGTGCCAGACATTTTACACTAGATTTATGTCAGTGAGATGGGGGAAAAGCTAAATTGAGTGTTTTTTCATTTTGCTTTAGCTGAGAAGAGATGGACCCTAGAAGGCAATCATTACATCATCATTTAATAAATAACCTCATAATCAGGCTAACAGATTATTGTTTTCAAACAAATTCTAACAGTTTGCTTCTTTAATTGGATACTGAGAATACTATGGAATTTTAAAGTTAAATACAACTTTATTCTATATAAACTTTGCTAATTATCAAAAAACAAAAAAAATACCAAAGCACCCCTATGAAGATTGATTAGGCAATTTATGCTGACAGAAGGCCTTCGCCAAAGATTGTCTAAGAATAAAAAAAATTAACATCCTTTGATCTGATAGTCCCAGTTCTGAGAATTCACCCTAAGCAAAAAATACAGATGAAAGAGAAAGGATTTGCAGTGTTACTTCTAATAGCAAGAAGTAGGGAATATAACCTAAATATGAAAGATAAAGAAAATTCTGAAATGCTTAAAGATTTCTCTGGAAAAAAATTCATATTTTTATATGATAAATGTTAAGACTAAAAGATTACGAAAAATAAAATTGTTTAAATTTTAAACATATTAAACAATTATATCTTCACATTCAAATGTATGTAAATGTGTGCATGCATGTGAGTAAAAAAATAATCAAAGAGAAACAGCAGTAAATTGTTGGGTTACTAAAGATTAGGCTATCTGTTTATAGCAGTTTTAAAAATAATGTGTGCCTGTTAGATCAAATTTAAATTCTTTAGGAATAAATTAATACATTCAAATTTTCAAGTTGTAATAATAATTGGAAGTATTTTCACTTTTCTTTTCAAGATTAATTGGATAGGTTAGGGCTTTGGTCTTCATTAGGGAAATTAGAACCTGCATGTGTTTATTCTTCCCATCTGATATACCAGGTCTTTTATACCTGTTATGCATACCCAACAAATACATTTGATTATGGTGATTGTCCTAGTCAGAACAGAAATTTTTACAGGAAAATTTGATCTTCTAGTATATGAGAAAAAAGAACACTGAGCATGAGTTTCTAATAATTACGAGAATTTTTGGACATTAGACTGTGTTTGGTTTTTAACCATACCTTTATAGAGACAGATAATTTTGATATTATTGTTAATAATACAAGAGACAGACTATTTTGATATTATTATTCATAAGACAGCATCTTAGAATTGATACCCAAGTTTTGCCTAAGAAAAATTTATGATATCATAATATATTTTTGCAATAGTTTGACCTGATTCTCAATGCATTAAGTAAAATAGTAAATTACACGTATTGTCATGTGAAGAAATACGTTTTTTACACGTAAATATGCTGATAGTTAGAATTTGAACTAAAACATAGTCAAAAATAAAATATTGCTACGTGATATTTATATGGAGCCAGAATCTAATGATCTGCCACAGTATTCAGTGAGATATCTCGAATCTTAAATGGGAACAATTTGCCTTTTATTTTATATTTTCAGCCTTTATCGCATTGTTCTTTCACGTTTTGCTGTGGGATTTCAAATATTGGACTCATTTCTCTGTTCTTTTACTTAAGTTTTTCAAAAATTGCAGGGACAGTTTTTGTCACTGTAATGTGACAGTGTGTAACAGTAACAGTGTGCTACTGTTTTTCCATTTTTGTCATTGTTGTCAGTTTCCTATTGTGATTTCATTTTTTACTAAAGTTTAGTGCTGTTATAGTCTACTTGACTAAAGAGTCTAAAAATCATTTGCAAAACACTTGTTTTGTTTTACGGTCTAGGTGTTGTTTTTTAATAGAATCAAAAGAGAAATTCTTTAATATTTATTTTACTTATATACTGTTATCTTGAATGACACAAATCCCTAGTTTAGATCTAATCACATATTTTATTAGAACTTTTGTTTTCACATAAAGTAGTGATATCTGATTCTGTATTTTAATTTTTTTTAAAGAATATTTGGTATTGACTAAGAGTGATTAATTCTGATTCCCATAGCTATTTCAGTTACAAATAGCCATTAATTCCAGAAGAATAGCAACCCTTTTTTCCCTCCCTCACTCTGTCACACAGGCTGGAGTGCAGTGGTACAGTCGTAGCTCTCTGCAGCCATGAACTCATGGGTTTAAGTGACCTTCCTGCTTCAGCCTCCTGAGTAGCTGGAACTATAGGCACTTACCACTATACCTGGCTAATTTTTTTTTTTAATCCTTTTATTTGAGACAAAGATCTCACTTTGTTGCCCAGGCTGTTCTTTAACTCCTAGTTTCAAGCTATCCTCCTGCCTCACCCTCCCAAAGTGTTAGGATTACAAGTGCCAGCCATCACGTCTAGCCTAAAAATTCTTTAAAATGTGGATTTGTTTACTACTCTGGGGTTTGAAGAGAGAAAATTCTATGTATGGCTTACCAGGCAAAGTTAATTCTACTTTGGACATTTAACAGATCTCCTTTTTGAAGTTTTCTTCCATCTTCATTGTATTCTTTCATTTTTGTATGACTGTGGATTCAGGAACACCCCCCCCCCCCACCCCCTTTTTTTTTTTCACTTCCTTTCATTTGTATTCTTTTTTTTTATTAGGGAAAAAGTAAGCTTAATATAAATCCATGACCATCATCAGTGGTCCATGCAGCTAAAATGGAAATATACAGAATGCCTTCTGTATAGTAGAAGTTTCTTTACAGAAAATTGTTGTAGCCCTGGAATTCATAAGCTACATTAATATGCAAAAATTTCAGGTTTTGCTAAGGTAGACAGAGATACCTTAATGACTTTGGGTAAATCAGTACTTTGGGGATGGGGCTGCTTACCTATATGTAAAGAAGAAATAAAATCTCAGGGAAAAAGGAAAGCTTACATGAAATGGAGGACATGATCAGGAATATACCTAGGCTAAAAGAATCTCTTAGTTTTAATAGATAAGTAGTTCATCCCTTTATTTCTGCAAAGTTGATAGCTTCAGTCAAAACCTTCAACTATAATGGAACATATGAAAAGTAACAAAGATGAAATAAAGCATACATTTTGTAAGGATAGTGGCTTGACACATTTTCAAGTATGCATCATTTTGGCATATGCAAAAGTTGTGTTTACATAAATAACTTATTCATGCAAAGTAATTTTAGTAAGGAAAATATTCGCCAAGAAAGCTAACTAAAATGTAGTCTTGTATTTTTGTTTCTTTTTTCTTCAGAAGGAATTGTAAGAGTTCATTTTTCTGCTGAATTGTTTTAGTGGCAGATAGTGGAATAATCATGGATTTTATTAACTGTTTATTACAAATATAAAATAGTTTAAATCTTAAGAAGTATCTGTGTTTTAAATGGAAAATAGGTTAAGAATTCTTGCTGCAGATTGCTTAACTTTTATTGAGTAAATAAAACCTTAAAGTCTTAGTCATTATTTAGGCTTGTTAATTAGGTAATGTTTGGCTGGTAGATTCTTCCATTGCATTGATAATGTATCACCATTCGAATTGCCGAAATTTTATTTTAAAGCATTTTATTCTTATTTTACTTTTTAGTAAATCAACTTAATTGATTTTTCTTAAAAAAGTCTCAGTAGGAAGTTGATATGAATTTGTAACTATGGTAATATCTATGGAGTGTGTCATTCTGAAACTCACAGGGTACAAATTATAGAGTGGCAACCTTAGCACGTCAGATTAAGTAAACACATTGATCCAACTAAGAATGAACATGAAGAAAACTTGATCTATGACTTGGAGGATATTTCCATTCTCATCTCAGTTATGTTGTTGAGAAAGCCACTTAAATCTCTTAGGACTTCAGTTTTTTTTTTTAATCTATAAAAAAGGTTGATTATACAAAGCATCAGAAGTTTCAAATCGGCAGGCGAAGGAGTCTGAGGGCTGAAGCAAATACTGTCTGTGCTTTTGTCTAGCATAACTATTTAATTTTTATGTCTTTAGGTTTGATGTTCGTTACATTCTCCATAGCTTCCTACCACTTCACACCAGGTTTCTCACACATTTTTGTAATCTACTTGGCTTTTGTAGGCATTTGAGTTACAATTCTTGGAGTAGATGTCACTCTCAGCTTTGAAAAACTTCTTGAGATTTTCTATGCTTTGACAGCAACTCCATCAAAACACTTGTCAACATTCAAATGTAGTGATAGACCTGGAAACTTCCTTAGTTTTCAGGAAAAGAAAAAAAACTACTTTCATTGTAGTTGGTCATAGGTGGCATAGGAATTTTGCAGATTGTTGCTTGGAGTGAAAACATATAAGAGGAATGTATTTCTTTAAGTCAGTCATTGTGATTAGAGCATTGGATTTGTCTTACTTTGTAGAAACTTACTACACAACTCCCATGACTGAATATCTAATGAATTCAGGCTTACGGTGTCTCTTTCCCATGGAAGTACTATGCTGCCCAGTTGGTATCTGCCATCTCATTTTTCTTGATGCCATACTCATTGGATTCTAGTATCTATTAAGGTTAAATTCTGTTGATTGACTAATGTCAGGAGCAATAGATATCATTTCAATATATTTCTTGTAAATAATCAGTCAAATAAACCCATAAAATGGATAAGCAGCCAGCATAAGCACAGCCCACTTTCTCAATGCTGCAGTTAGACATTAGCCATTCATTTAATACAGTAGATAATCATAGGAGTGTTCAGTCCTCAGCTTTATGTGCCACCATATTCATTCAGTTAAATATACAATTACAAATGCTCTGCAAGTATCATTGGGAAGGAGATTTGGGAAGGGGAATATGTGCTTAAGTGATGAAGAAAGTAAAGAAAAATCACATGTAAAGTCAACGATTTCCCAGGATTGCTGATGTTTTTTGGTTTGGTGTTTAATGTAGAAACTGTCTATGACATAATTCCAGCACACTGGCGATGCTTCTAGTATGGTATTTTGACTTAGTCCAGAATTTTGAGTCTTATTTTCAATGTACAATGAATATTTTATATTAGCTTTGTTAGAAAGGTAGTTTTTAATTCAGTGAGTGGTTATTAAAATGTATGCCCTTTTTAGAGTATAATTTTTATTATATGTAAAACAATATTCAAAGCACATATATGATAAGCTAAAATCATAGGATTCAGAAATTCAGCTTAGCAAACTTGGGTGAATATGATTTTTATAGTAAAGACAATGGGGGGGGAGAGAGAGATGAGCACCAAATAAAGCACAGGTAAAGCTAACAAATTAAGATTGACATGATGGGTAATTATAGATGTCCTGAGTGTGAGTGTTGAATTTGAATATGCATTAACGTCCCAATTCAGGAAAGACTCAGTCTTTTGACAAACCTCTGCTTTCGGAGCAATGAAGTACTCAGGTGTTTAAGTCTTCTGACCTTTTTATAATAAAAAACATCTTGGAACACTCGATTCAAGCAGCTTTTAACTATTTGACATATTTACATCATGCTAAGTTAATACCCAAGGTTTATCTTTTGTACCAAGGAGTTATATTTCATTGTGAAATAAACAGCCTTTAGAAAACTAAGCAGATTTAAGTTCAAATTCCCATTCTGCCACTTAATGGCTGAATGGCTTTAAGCAAGTTAAATTATTTGCATTTCCGTTCCCTCCCCTGAATTGGAAGTAATATACAGTAAATCCTCATTGTTTGTGGATTCTGTGTTTGTGAATTTTCTTACTTGGGAAAATTTTTTTGTAATCCCCAACTCAGCACTCACAGTGTTTTTGTAAACATGTACAGAGTAGTGAGGAACTTTAGTTGCCAAAGAAGTATGTCCCCAGCTGAGGTCAAACAAGGTGATACTTTGTCTCCTTTTTTCAGCTCTCACACTGTAAGCAAGTGGCCCTTTCAGCCTATTGATGCCATGTTTTTTGCATTTTTGTGTTTTTGTTGTTTTTATTGTTTAAATAGCTCTGTAGTGCTGACATACCATTGTGTGTCCCTAAGCTCAAGAAGATTGTGGTGTGCCTTTCAGAGAAAATATTGAATACTGTGTTAGCTAGGCTTTGTCAAGGCCTGAGTTGTAGTACTGCTGGCCCTAAGTTTAGTCTTACCGAGTCAACAGTATACAATCAATAATGTGTATAAACAGAAACATACATAAAAAAAAGTTAAGTATTGATCAGTTGATGAAAATGCTGGAAGGAGAGGCTCACAGAAACCTAACCCTGTATTTCCTTTAACAGCAGTGGTTCATTATTCACTAATTCGGTGTTCACAGCATCTTTATAGAACATAACTACTGCAGATAATGAGCATTGACTATACTAGTCTTCTTGGATTTGGGGAAGGATACAAGTACTTTTAGTAGCTGTTATCACAGTAATATTTATCAGGATCTTTCCTTAGAACAAACAGTTGTGTCCTAGGTCATTTAAAGATAGAAAAGTAAAAAGAAAATGAAATAGAATACGTTGGTATTCTATTACAATAGAACACATTGGTATTCCTTGTTGACAGAGGAAAATAAGAATGTCTTTTTCTCTTTTGACCAGAAAATATTGGTGTGTGATTTTTAGCATTGGATTGGTTAGCCCTTGTGATTTATGAATATTTTATTCTAAATAATGGAAAAATTGGAGGATCCAAGATGGCCGTTTAGGAACAGCTCAGGATTGCAGCTCCCAGTGAAAGCGCAGAGGGTGAGTGGACGCCGCGTTTTTATTGCCCACAGACTAGGAAATTCCCGAGCAGAGGTGCTCCACGGTCGCCAGCGCGGCTGTGCCGGCCAGCGCCGCCGCTTTGCCCCGCGCGGCTGCTTTGTCGGCGCCCCGGAGCCGCGGTTCTCCGTACGAAATACACCGGTCCAGGTGCCCTTTTGGCTGGCGATTGGAGCCACGGGAAGTCGCCAGTACGCCGGTTCAAAAAGGGGACTGAGCAGAGAACCAGGACAGTAGATTCCAGGGCAAAAAAAAGAAAAAAAAGCGCCACAAACCTCAGTGCTGCTATTTAAGCCAGCGCAGTGAGTGGCCGCAGGGGAAAACAAACAGACCCCGGCGCCTCTTCAACAGGCGACTGAAACACCAACTTAAAAAAGGCTCTGAGGCAGGGAGCCGGGCGATCAGGCTCGGCTGGTCCCACCCCCACAAAAGAACAGCAACCAGAAACTCTGGATTGAGAGTTTCACAGC
>NW_022436950.1:24773036-24989096 GCF_009761245.1 Sapajus apella
TAATGACAATTTATAAGAGGAAAATTCTGTATGATAGTATTTACAGGTGTAAAAGAAACTCATATACAATCAGATAAATTCTACTCAGGTTCAATTTCTACCCAGGGAAGTAACAGCGGAACAACTTACTCCATATTTTCTTAATGATACTCTGCTTTCTCTTTTCATATTTAATATTGCCATTTTATGTTTATTTAATATAAGAACTATAAATGACTAAAACTCTAGCTGTGTATTATTTCCTGCTTTATCAGTATTTTTGAATACTTCACTAATACATGTAAATCATTAATACTTCCAGAATTTTTGACTTTTTTTCTAATATTTAAGATATATTGGTCCTCCATTATTTTTAGAAACAACTTTGCATTCAAACATTTTTATTCAAAAAGCCTTTTAACATTTGAAATAAATGTGAAATATAAAAATATTTAATTAACTTTCTGACAGTCAAATATGCTCCCGCATTTGTTGTTCTTTGAAAGGTTAGCCATTTTAAATTGGAAAAGAGAGAAAAACTGAATCTCAAAAATGAATCCTCTCATGTTTGTCTGTGTGTAGCTATTAACCTTTGTTCTTTAACTGACTTTGTAACAGAAATTTACCTAATATGAAGTTCTTAGAATTTCTGGATAGGAGTAAGGAGTTTTCCTTGCTATTATGTATAACATGAGATTATCTCATTGCCATCCTTAGTATCTTTAAAACATGTATGTAATTTCAAATGTGCTTGAAAAATTAAATTTGATAATGAATTGCTTGTTGATAGAGGAAAAGAAAGCAATAAAATTTTATTTAAAATTAAGCAGTCTGAGATAGAGCATTGTAATTTTAATGAAAGTTCAGGGTTAGATTATTGAAACAAAGTGACAGTAAACAGCAGGAATTTTCTTCTTTGGGAAGAGAGTATGGCCTCTTTTGTACATAAGAGGTGTTTAATACAGTTTGAGCATTCTTAATCTAAAAATCCAGAATGCTCTAAAATACTAGCCAGCACGACACACATGGCCTCACATGATGACTCACAGTCTAAACACAGACAAAACTTTGTTTTATGCACAAACTTATTACAGAGAATGTATAAAATTTTATCTGTATAAAGCGTATATGAAACATAAATGAACTTCCTCTTTAGACTTGGGTCTTGTTGCCAAGATATACCTCCTTATATATGTGCAAATATTCCAAAATCCAAAAAACAGTTGAATTTTAAAACACTTCTGGTTCCAAGCATTTCAGATGTTGGCCTGTAAATATAATATAGGAAGATCACCAAAGTGGGAGTCTGTTGCTTTAGAAAGGGGTTCACTTACGCTTTGCTGTTAGTGATCTTAGTAAGTCACTTCATAGTTTTGCACCTGACTTTGCAAATCTATAAAACAAGAAAGTAGGACTAGCTTTTAAGGGCCTTTTCTACCTCAAGTAATTTGATGCTAGATATTTTTAAAAATTAAGTTTCAAGATTAGAATAAAAACGTTTTATAAACAGGGCTCAAACACTTTTTTTTTCCTCAGAAAGTACCAGTTTTTTCAGTTATGTCACTTACAACAAATTCTGTAGATTGACTCCTTTAAACAGATAGAGTTTTGTTATTGTGTCAGTTTGGAGTAATAATGAAGAAAATTTAAAACTGGTTATGCTATAAAGTGTCAGTCTAAAGTGGACTGTCACTCACTCTTGGAAAATATTGCATTTTGTTTATCTTCTCCAGTATAAGTTTTTGCTCTCAAGATAATCATTATAGGTCAAGAGACATTTTATACTCCTACACAAATGAATCTATGTTTATATCAGATGCAATCCCAAGACATTTCTGTGTAGCAGATTAACTGTTGGTGCTTGGCCACACTTCAGTTAAGAAAGGAACCCCGAAGCTGGCCACCATGGCTCACACCTGTAATCCCAGCACTTTGGGAGATCGAGGCGAGCGGATAACGAGGTCAGGAGGTCGAGACCATGCTGGCCAACATGGCGAAACCTTTCTCTACTAAAAATACGAAAATTAGCCAGGTGTGGTGGCACGCACATGTAGTCCCAGCTACTTGGGAGGCTGAGGCAAAGGAATTGCTTGAACCTGGGAGGCAGAGGTTGCTGTCAGTTGAGTTCGTGCCACTGCACCCCAGCTTGGTGATAGAGCAAGACTGTCTCCAGAAAAAAGGCGGAACCCTTTTCCAGGCATATGCATAGTTTACACGCCAAGTAGTGGGTTCCACTCCTGTATTGGACTCATTCTACTGTTGAAATAGTAGGAATCAGCTGCACAGAATTTTATCACTAGCATTTTTCAAGAGGTATCCAGAACACTGTAGTATATTTCCAACATATATGTCTAATCCTCAATCTATAGTATATGTTTACAGAGCCATATATTTTTTTTCTGGTTTTAAGCCATTAGATACCAAGTGATAACAGGATATAACAGTTTGATATTCAAAATTATGTGTAACACTCTGAACTCTTACAGGTGCTGTATAATTTTTTTTATTGGTGTGGATATAGGCTATTAATGCTGTGTCCTTAGTGAATTTAAAAAAAAAACTCTTTTCCTTTGTGTTAACAACACTAAACAGTGAAGGAGAGACCTGAGTTATTGTTCCCACTTTGCCAGTACCCTCTGCTATAAAACTCCTGTTCTATGGGAGAGTATATGAAATTCTGAAGAATGCATAAGTGAATAATTATGGTTCCTACCTCAGTGATAAAATGAGGTATTGAGCAAAACAGTCTCAAAGACAAATAAAAAAAATTGTATGTAGGATTTGTTTTTGTAATGACAATTCATTATAGTATCTAGTTTCTAGAACGCTTCTTGCATTTTATCCACAGAAGCCCTGTGAAAAACATTGTTTTCATTTTTTATTTCCATAGGCAAGGAAGCTTCCAGAACAAGTATTTGGTATAGCCAAGTCCTTCCACTCCAAATCTCAAATTTAGTTTAGTTATGTGACATCAGAACAGAAGCATGATAAATATATATCCATGCCACCAATGCCCTTGGTTGATGGTGACAGGCAATATCCAAGATGTCGTCTCTAGCTGAAGCTGACCATGTCCTGCCTTTTATGATGGGTTCTGGGCATCCTGAGGATTCATTTCATTTCTAGAACCTAACGAGACAATTGGTACTGGCTGCCAGCCAATGGCCCTACTTCGGGCTTCCCCACCCAGGTGCCAGGCAGTGGAATGACTCTAAACATGCCAGGCTGAGCTGTCTCTATTGCTCTTGCTTTTTAACCTAAAGCTGTGAACAGACTTAAGCCATCAAAAGAATGCTTTTTTTCCTGCAAAGCCCAGCCAAATCATCTCTAGACTGGCGACCTCAATTGTGTACCTGTCACATGCCAAACATATCCCAGGCTCTGCTTGTGTATTTTAGCAAGTGCTGTTGAGCCCCTGTTGTGTGGCTAGCTGAGCTACATGCACATTCCCTGATGTCAAATCACTTACAGTTTAACAGATGATTAGACATATAACTGCCAAAATGAGCAGTGCAGATCAGTGTAGATGCTAAGTGCCCAGTTGAGGTTCTTGTGGGCAGGACTGCATGATGGACTTTTTTATTCACCTTAATTTTAGATAATTGCTATGAGTGAAAATGTAGACTTTTTTGTGTTTGAAATAGTATCCTGGCTTACGTTTTTCAGAAAGGAAATTAAAATTACAGTTAGTGTTTAGTACTAACTTATTGTTTAATCCTCCAAAGAATTTTTAAAATCATCTGTTTATATGGAAAACCAGTTTTATTATGTTTTATTTTGGGATAAAGTAAGGTTTCTGTTTGTATTTTAGAATACTACCTAAAAACTACCATGAAGAAGAAAAACCACTTAGATAAATTGCTTAATTTTAATGAGAGAAATAATGCTCACTTGATAAATATTTTGCTTTAATTCTTGTGTTTTTGTCAGGGGTAAAAGCATGTCTACAAAGAAAAGTATGTGAACAGGAAGAAAAGTACGAAATTCCTGAAGGTCCACAGAGAAGCAGGCTCAACAGAGAACAGCTGGTATTTTTCTTTTAATACAACTTTCCTTGTTCTTATTATGACATACTATTATTATCACCATCAGGAAAAACTTCTGCCCTTTCAACAACTGCAGGTGACTGATTAAAATTTTAATTGTGCTTATTTCAAGCACTTGATTCTGAAAGATGATCACGATGAGCAATAAAATCCAGAAGGTAATAATTTCATACTGTTAATGGATTTTTGGCATCTTGAACATTCCCATAAACCTTTCAGAATCTGAGGCAAATCTCAGATACAGGAAGTAGCTTGAAAGAAGACTTACAGCTGCTGCTCGGATTTAGTTACCATATGTCTTTATGATCACATATTGCAGTGTTAATGGATAATATTGCATTATCCTGTTGATAGAGATAAGAATATTAGAAATGACAGACAATTTCCATAGAAGGGAATTATGAAACTTTTTTATTTCCAAAGAGCACACAGAAGTATGTTTCATAGCTAACTGGACCTCTAGCTTCACTACAATAATCTGTTGTGCCCTGTGAATACATTTCTGGAACCATGGAGGGCACACTCCCATCGTGGCTGCCCTGAATACCTTAGGTTGGTAATATGTAGGGATGAATGTGGATGGGCAGAATTGGATAAAGGTTCATGGAAAAGATGTTACTCTTGTAATTTAATTACATTTAGCCTGGTGTATCTGAAGCCTGTTTCAAATAAGCTAGGAATTTTGGGGGCTTTAAGTCCCACCAGATAAGCATAAACATCCTGATGAAAAAAGTTTGAAGAACAGTTTTGTTTTTTTTCTTTATACCAAGCACATCTAAAATTTTAGAAGAGTGAAAAGGAACTGAGATAGGCACTGAATCTTTGGGAAGAACTTATAAATAGGAAGCCCTTGTTGCCTAAGTATTTTTCTTGATCCAGTTAGTACGCTTGAAATATAGCTTATCCCAATACCTCATTAAGTAGCTTCATAGCTGCTCGTAATTATTACAGATTGAGCATCCCTAATCCAATATCCAAAATGCTCCAAAATCCAAAACTTTTTGAGCTTTGACATGATGCCACAAGTGGAAAATTCCACACCCTTCATGTGACAGGTCACAGTCGGAACACAGTCAAAATTTTGTTGCATGCACAAAATTATTGAAAATAATGTATAAAATTACCTCAGGCTTTGTGCATAAGGTATACATGAAACATAAATGAATTTTGTGTTTAGGCTTTATACATTCTTAAGATATCTCATGTATATGCAAATTTTTCAAAATCCAAAACTTTCTGGATCTGAAATGTTTCTGGTCCAAATGTTTCAGGTAAGGGATACTCAAATCTGTATTTTTATTTTCCTCATTCATATGCATTGTTTTTAAATACTGTATTTTGATCTGCCTTTAACAAATGTTTTCTCATTATTTCAGTTGCCAAAGCTGTTTGATGGATGCTACTTCTATTTGGGGGGAACCTTCAAACACCATCCAAAGGACAACCTTATTAAGCTCGTCACTGCAGGTGGGGGCCAGATCCTCAGTAGAAGGCCCAAGCCAGACAGTGACGTGACTCAGACCATAAATACAGTCGCATACCATGCCAGACCTGATTCTGATCAGCGCTTCTGCACCCAGTATATCATTTATGAGAATTTGTCTAATTATCACCCAGAGAGGGTTCGTCAGGGCAAAGTGTGGATGGCTCCTTCAAGCTGGTTTATAGACTGTGTGATGTCCTTTGAGTTGCTTCCTCTTGACAGCTGAATATTATAACAGATGAACATTTCAAATTCAACTTGCACGGTTTGTGAGAACCCTGTCGTTGTACTGTTTTTAATTGTTCACATTTTTACAAATAAGGAGAGTCATTCATATTTATCTTTGAATAAAAAAAAAAGTCAAATGTCAGATTAGGAATTCACTTTGTGTTTACCATTTAGATGCTGGAATTGCTTTTAAGGATTTTTCTTTTTAAAATTGGTGTGTTTTTTGATTCATCATGTCTTTCTATTCAGATTATTGAGTATCAAAGATTAATGAGAGGACACTAGACTCATGGTTAAATAGACAAGTGATATCATTACTTACTAAAATCTATACCTGCCACCAGTGAAAAAGCTTGCCTTTTTTTTTAGTAAACAGAGAATATTATCAAATAATTTATTTTGTTGAAAAGAGAGTATCTGATCTTAAATGTGCCACCAGTGTTAAATTCTCCTATCTGCAGTTGTCTTTATCCTATTTTGTGTTTTCTTTTTTCCTTTATAATTTAATTTGTGGTCTGTTTCTACACTTTTTCCTTGTTTTTTATCCTGTATATTCACCAGGAAATCATGATTTTATTCTTAACATTTTTTTTTTGGTGGGAAAAATCAATACTGAGTTCATGGTACATATTTTCATTCTGTACATTTGCTTATAACTGTCAATTTATAACTCTGTCTACTACATATGTGTATATACTTAGAACATTTTAACAAATTTTAGTATCAGTTTTTAGAAGGTCTGACTAGTCTAGCAAATTGTCAGTCCAACATCATTACTTTAAGAAGCAGTCTTATTCTGGTAGACCTTGTTGGTACTTCTAAAATAATTTTGAAGGTCTTAAATTCTTCCTTTGTAAAGTTTTTTTTAAAGTTTTTAGGTTGGCCTGGAAGCAGAAGTTGGTGATTACTTGATTTAGAATAGATTTTTTCCAGATCATACAAAAGGAGGGGTAGGGCTTACTAATATCAAATAGGCAAAGCCTCAGTGAGTGGGCAGGATACCCCTGAGAATGGCCAGACTGGGAGAGGTTACTCTGCTTTGGGTGCTCTCATTCGCAAATTGACAAGGATACATTAGATTATTTCAAAACATTTTTTTAAGAAACAGAATTCTTTAATAATTCCTTCCTAGACATTGGATATACTTAAACAATTAAAGGCTTGGGGAAGGAGACACTGAGAGACCTTCCAGTTTGGTCCCTCATGAGCAGAAGAAAACAGATTGATAACTACTGAAATAGAATATCCCTAGTTTTAAAACACTGAGAATCTCTGAAGTTCATCAGCATCTTAAGATGTAATTACTTGAAAGTTTGAGATTCTGTTTATCATTTGAAAATATATTTTGCTTTAATTCTTTCTTTGACATGTTGTTTTTTCATATCAAGAAATACATTGTGTGAACAAAATAGCCTTTTGACCCTGACCTTGCTGGATGAATTAGCTCTGAAACGCTCTCTGTAACAAGTAATGTGTTTGTCCCACATTTCATTCTGATGGAGAATGATGAACACCATAGCACCAAACAAAAATCCGAGGGGTTAGATAATGTCTGGATTAAATAATTTAAGACTCTCTGGGATTTTGGTTGTCATTTTTTATTTAGAACTGACTTCAAGTTACTTTCTATTGTCTCATAGGTCACATTTGAGACAGGTTTGTGTCTGTTCCATGCATCTGAATTCCTGTTGGTAAAGACACCTTTGAGGTCTCCTGCTCAGTTTTCTTCATTCGTTATCTTGGTTTATCACCCCTCCCTCCTTTTTTCCCCTGACTTATTAAGCAGTTTCATCTTTGCTTTCTTTAAATATTTATTTTGACAGCAGTTAGTTTGTGTTACGCTCTTGAAACTTGTGATTGTATTTTCTCTGTAGAAATATATGTAATTATTTTTATTTTTCAATCACAGATTCAAGCTTCCTTTTTATTTACCATAAATCACTAAAGTTATTTATGTTTTCATATATCTGTGTCTTGTATAAAATTGGCTTATTCTGTGCTGTTGAAGAATGAGGCTCAACATGACTTGTGAGGAAATCTATCAACTAACAAAAGCTTATCTTTTTGAACATAGCACTTTTTAATTTTGAATAAAAATATTTCTGATATGTACTAGAGACTTTACTACATTAAGTTATTCCAAATACAGTATAACCTTGATAGTTTGGAATCGTCATTAAGAACATCAGTTACACAGTGATTCCTTTGTGGCTCTATAAAAGTGAGAGGTTGGTAGCTTTTCCACATTCTCACGGCTGTTTTCTAGTTCTACTTGGATTTGTAGCTGTTTCCCTTTTTCCTGACAGCTGCCACTTTGTAGCTATTTTTCTTTCTCTGCTAATACTTGACCATATCTAACTTTTTTTGCTTTTGCTGAAAAATGGAAACCAGATGGGAAGTATGTTAGAGTTTTGACTGAAATAAGGTTAAATGAGCAGTGTGTGAGGGTTTTCACTGATTTCACCTAGGAGGTAGTTTAGCTACTTGAATTTTAATAAATAGAATTTTTCAATTATTTCATCTGTCTCAATTTCTTTTTTCTTTTTTTGCACCTGCTTTGTGAATTTAATAAGTGACCTCTGCCTAGAGGATTATATTTGGGGAGGTTTGATGTTTCCTGTGGAAAAAAGACAATTCACGGGTGGGAGTGGGGCTGCATTGACTGTCACTGCTTCCTTGGGTTAATTGCATTCTAAAGTTCATGGACGTCATGACAGTCTCACAACTGTCTATTCTGTTTCCTACCCTGCACATATTAAAATGGCAGGAACGAATGCTTGTTTTATTTAATAACTAACAACCACCATTTTCTTTGAAGATATATTGAGCTACAAATTGTAAACTCAGTGTATGTCTTTATAAGTCAACCCTTTGCAAAGATGTACACATCAAACTACCTAAATAAATGAATAAATAAATAAACAACTACTGAGAAGTTGTCTTCAGTTAAGAGCTCTAATTTTTTTTTAGTCAACTAATAAGGCTTATGCCTCCCTAATTAAACTGCAGACATTCTTATGAATTAGGGATTGTTGATTATTTGTGTAGCTTTCTAAGGCATGAGGTGCATTTTCTGATACCTGTTCTATTAGAATGGGGATGTGAGAGAAGTGGGAAAAGCATGTTCTTTAGGCTTAAAGGGTTAATAACTAAGTCTCCAGCCCCGAGGAGGGTCCTGCACAGGCTTTGAAGTTAGACCTGGGTTTGTTAACCATCTAACCTGTGTCATTGGTGATAAAGGTGGGGAATACTGTTCATTTCACCTGGGTGTAAAGATGTGTGAAAGTGTTAAACACACTGTATACATTCACAACTCACCTTCCAGGACCTCTGAGCAAACTCATGAATACGTGGCTGATGGTAGCACAGCCTGTGTCAGTCCTGAGTGTCCTGGCTCTTGTGTCCCATGCATATCTACAGCTGGGTGTCCTCCCGTCTTAACTTACCTGGTTTTAGCCTGAACAACAACCAGAGCCAGGCCCTAGTTTCTTATTTCTCACCATCCTATCTGCACTGGTAAAGTTTGCCCATCTATGTAGCCTCTCCTGTTCATTTCACTAAAATATTCGCTTTCACCTCCTCAGTTACTTACTGTAGATACCAAGATTGCTTAGGCCTCCACACATAAGTGGTACACCTTGGACAGCACTGTAAAACTTCTATTACATTATAAACCCTTATATTACAATATAAACACTTCTGCCACCATGGCTTGCGGCCTAAATGTTCGTCTTTTCTGCCTTAGTTTGTGAGACCCAGATTTTCATTAATACCACAAGTTTGTCAAAACCTTGCCCCATTTTCCTCCTGCGTAAAATAATGTAACCTAAAAATAAAGGTCTTTTTCAGAATCTTACTAATGTAAATGTTTGAGGCTTTTTTGTTTTTGAGACGGAGTCTTGCTCTGTCGCCAGGCTGGAGTGCAGTGGCACGATCTCAGCTCACTGCAGCCTCCACCTCCCGGGCTCAAGTGACTCTCCTGCCTCAGTCTCCCGAGTAGGTGGGACTACCGGTGCGCACCACCACGCCCGGCTAGTGTTTTGTATTTTAGTAGAGACAGGGTTTCGCCATGTTAGCCAGGATGGTCTCGATTTCCTGACTTCGTGATCCACCCACCTCAGCCTCCCACAGTGCTGGGATTACAAGTGTGAGCCACCGTGCCCGGCCATGTTTGAGTTTTTAAACAAATCTGTTTACAAAATTATTACATCGTTACTACAGAAATACAAAAAGAACATCTGCAGGATCCAAAAGCACAAGGAGGAAAACAGTCACAAAATCCAGGGACCATTAAGCTTACCAACCATTTTGTGTAGCCTGCCTAGTGTTAAAAGTACATTGAATGCTGTTGACAGGGACACGAGCTTTCGTTCTCCACATCCTCACCACTTCCCTCTTACCTCTTATGTGTTTTCAGTTGGGCCTTGGAAACATTGATTTAATCCACAACTCGGGAAAAGCAACTATTAACATTCTTGTCTTTTTTCTTTCCCCAAAAAGAAAAAAAGACAAGAATGTTATTCTCAACAAATCACCACTAAAGAACTTACACATGTAACCAAATACCACCTGGTAACATGAGTAAGTTTTTTGGTGGTGACTTGTGAGATTTTGGTGCACCCATCACTGAGCAGTGTACCCTGCACCATGTTTGTGGTCTTTATCCCTTGCCCCCGACCCCACTCTTTCTCCCAAGTCCCCAAAGTCCATTGTTTTATTCTTATGGCTTTGCATCTTCCTAGTTTAGCTTCCAGATATCAATGAGAACATACCATGTTTGGTTTTCCATTCCTGAGTTACTTCACTTAGAATAATAGGGTTTGTTTTCTGGTTCCTTCTCACGTGGGTTGGCACTGTCAGAGGAAAGATCTATGGCCGAAGGCTGTTCAGATTTTTTTGTCCCACGGGGTATTCCCTTGATGTAGTACGCTCCATCTTTTCCTGTGGATGTGGCTTCCTGTGAGCCGAACTGCAGAGATTATTGTCTCTCTTCTGGGTCTAGTCACCCAGTGAGTCAACCTGGCTCCAGGTTGATACTGGGGGTTGTCTGCACAGAGACCTGTGATGTGAACCGTCTATGGGTCTCTCCTTGGGCAAGTCTTGCTGCTGCTGGAGATAGGGGTGAGATTCCCAGGTCACCGGGAATTGTGTACTTAGGAGGATTATGGCTGCCTCTCCTGAGTCATGCAGGTTGTCAGGGAAGTGGGGGAAAGCCGGCAGTCACAGGCCTCACCCAGCTCCCACGCAAATCAAAAGGCTGCTTTCACTCCCACTGTGCCTCCTCACCACCAGCTCTGAGTCTCTGTTTCCAGACGGAGGGCTAGAGGGGCTTGAAAATCTGCATGAGGCTGCTTGCCTCCCAGCTGGGAACGAAGAGGGCTTGGTTCTATCCCCGCCTTTGGAGTCTGCGCACCAGATCTGTGCCCTACCCTGAGGTCCGGCCAGGAGGCTTCTCACCCTGTTCAAATTGTTACAGCGTTCCGCTAGAGAGTTCCCTCTCCCTGTGGCGTTTTAGCCCCTGCTTCTCTGGGTGCCCTTGGGATGGATCCCTGCGGTGCCAGGCAGGAATGAGCTGCGAGGGCACCCAACGAGCTCCCAGGCTTTTTCTGCTGCATTCTCTACCCCTGTATTTCACTTGGCTCTCCAGATTGACTCAGCTCCAGGTAAAGTCAGAAACTTCTCCCACAAACAGACCTTCAGCGTCTCCGGTGGGGGTGTGTGTTCCGGAGAGGAGAGTCTCCCTTTCCCACTTCTGCAGTTGGGGCTCTGAAAATACTTGAGGGGACCCTCGGGTCCTGCAGGAGCAGTTCACTGCCTTCAGTGGGTCTTCTCAGGATTGCTGGTTTGTTTGCAGTCAATCTGGAGGTAAAATTCATGACGTGAGCCTCTGCACGCTGCTCTCTCCAGAGCTGCATCCTAGCCCCGCCTCCCATCCGCCATGATGATCCAAGAATCTGTTTTTCTTTTTAATGAAATAGGAATCTGAATCTTTTTTTTTTTTCCTATTTAAGCACACATATATAGCTTTTATGACTAAGGCACAAAGCCCTGTGAATGCTTTTATTTCCCATGGTTTGCCATGTAATTAAGTGTTCTTATGCATAATTTCAGAAAGTATAGTACCCTACCAACACGATGTATCATGATTTATTTAACTGAATCCCTGGTATTTAATATTTGGGTTGTTTCTATTATAGAAACAACTATTAATATTATTATTTATTATTATTATTTTGAGATGGAGTTTCGCTCTGTCACCCAGCCTGGAGTGCAGTGGTACAACCTCCGCTAACTGTAGCCTCTGCCTCCCGGGTTCAAACAATTCTGCTTCAGCCTCCCAAGTAGTTGGGACTACAGGCGTGGGCCACCACACCCAGCTAATTTTTGTATTTTTAGTAGAGATGGGGTTTCACCATGTTGGCCAAGACGGTCTTGAATATTATCTTTATAATAAATTTGGAGTAGGAGGGGCAGAGTTTCTTTAAAAGGTCAAGCTAACTCAATATCCATGGCTACCATCTCTGCAGAATGCAGTGTATAAGCCTACACCTTTAAATTGCCTTCACTGATTGCTGTGATTTTCATGAGTTGCTGAAACTTTATCTGTGAGATTAAAAACACCTTATGGGTTAAAAACTAACCATAAAATGAAAAGAGAGAAACAATCTTTCTTTTGGTAGAGACCTTAGAGATTATCTTGCTTGTGAGAAGTTCTTTGGTTAAGATAAGGAAACTGGCCCAGAGAACTCTAGTGATTTGCCCAACATCATTCTGCTCAGTAGTGGCAGGGCCGACATCAAATCCCTGTGTTCTTTATGCCATGCTACCCCCTGGAACACCTGTGTCTTTAAGGCTATTAAAGCATTTGCTATTATGCTTTAATAGAGCCTTTAAACTGATATCTACTTGAATGAACTTACTGGACTGGCCTAGGACAACCAGAAGGGAAGACTGTCTGTCCCACACTTGAGGCAACCCCACCGCGACCTCAGCAGACATTACTAATCACTGTACTTTGGTTCTGAGACTGCAAAGGATCTTGAAATCTTTCTCAATTCTTGTTTCAGACAGCCACAACTAATTGGTCAAATTGGTTTATCAGCTGTAATACCATTTCTAAACCAAGCCATGCTTAAAACTCAGGTAATTTTTAAGTGTATGTGTGTGTTGCTTTCCTCTGCAGCAGACTAGAAGTACGTAATATTCCAGTCAATGATATTCCAGTCAATGACTGTGGCTCAGAACAAGTGATTTTCAACTAACAGGGAGGCCATGCTCTCCTAGTCGAGCGTAAAAACAAACCAAAAAACACCATCAAAGGGTAAGAGAAAGAGGGTGGAAAGAAGGAATATGGTTCAAAAAAATTTCTGTAGATGATTTTTATGCCTGCACTTCTCACAGTTTCAAGTCACTACTACTTTAGTACCATTTATTGCTGGAATTTACTTCTGACATCATCACGCCATTCAGAAATTGTGTTTTTGATTTAAGCACCCATTGTGATGAGAGAAGTATGTATGTGTGTGTATGTGTGTTCGACCAACTGTAAATACGTATTATGTATGCAATGTGTCTGATTACCCATCACACACATTTCTAAAGCTAAGGTATATGGAATTTGCTGTAGAATATGATAGTGTACCTTAAAGTCATTACCATCCTCTTTGTAATAATTCTTTCCTTTTTTCTATGAGTGCTAAAATTTTGATATCTGGTGGTAAATTCAGATTAATTTTCTGGGCTGTGGAACTAAGGATTAACACAACATTTATATTAAAAGAAAATTCATACATTCTGAAAAATAAATGAAGTCTGTTGAGTTTTTTTGTTTGTTTCTTTGTTTGTTTTTCTTAGATAGGGTCTTGGTGTCGGCCAGGCTAGAGTGCAGTGGCATGATCACAGCTCACTACAGCCTCCAACTCCTAGTCTCAAGCAATCCTCCTGCTTCAGCTTCCCAAGTAACTGGGACCATAGGTGCATGCCACTATGCTGAACTAATTTTTTGTATTTTTTGCAGAGATGGGATCTCATGTGTTGCCCAGACTAGCCTCAAACTCTTGACCTCAAGCAACCCTTCCATCTCAGCCTCACAAAGTGTTGGGATTGCAAGTGCAAGCCACTGGGCCTGGCCAAGATTAATTTTTCTACTGACCTTTCTTTTGCAGATATGTGACAGAAAGCACAAAGATTAGGCATTTGACTTTTTCTGTAAGAATCCTCTTACTTAAAGTGCTATGCAAAGATTCACTTGCAGTGATACATATGCATTTTATCATTTTCCTTTTAAAAAATATAGATCTGGTTTTACATTTTAAGAGGTTGTGGAAGAATCTGATACTAATTTACCCAGTAATTTGTATTACGTTGATTCATTGACTCTGAGGACCTACTGGGTATCAGATTGTGTTGCTCACCTGGAGGAATGAAGGTGAATAAGACATAGCCCCAGTCCTCAATGGGCTTACTACATTCTAGTAGAAGAGCCAAACAAATAAACAGATAGATAATTTCACAGGTATTGTTTTCGGCAAGGCAGGCCCCTATTTTCCTGTCCAAGAGAATCATCATGTTGGAGACCTGCTTGCTGGTGGGTATTGCTCTGTTTCAGCGAAGTCTATCTTGCTATACATGACTCACTTGTTAAAAGAACCAAATCGGTGTCTGCACTGGATATAATCAGGTATTTTTTGGCAAGGTAGCTAGGATCTACCTTAGGATCAGATGAGTTAATATTCACCATATATAGTAAACATTGTTTGATTCCTTTTGAGTGGTACTTCTAGTCTTTTGCAGAAGAGGATGGCATTTTATCAATATTTTATTAGTGTTTTTTTTTAATTAGGAATTCGAGTCAGAAATAGAAAATGCAGTTTACTGAAAGGACGAATGGGAAATGAGTTTTTTGCCATTGTATTTAATTTGCACATTTAATCTGAAGATAATTTAAACAGTTGCTAAATCTATCCAGATTTATCTCATCTACCTTTCTAAAAATAGGCATCTTTTTAATATTCATGCTGGTTTTCTATGAAGTCAGATGTAGTCATTAGAGGTTTTTTTTTTTTTTTAATGTCAGAGAGGTTTTTAAAATGGATTATTGGCATTTAAAATATTGTTAATTTGTAGCAAAGTAATTTGTGCACGTAGTTTAAAAAGTCAAATATTGCCAAAAGATTTAGACTAAAATGCATGGCTTCTCTACCTCTCTCAACTATTGCCCAGAAACCATCACTTTGTACTCCTATAGCAGTTTATTTTGGTATTTAGCCTTCTACTTAGTAAGTATGTCTGTACTGCATTTTCTTGATTCATCCATTTTAGGCATCTATTGATTCACTGTTGGGATAGATGATTTTGGCACTCAGGTTCCTTCTGTCTCCTCCCCGTCTTCCTAGTAGGTAATTTAAATCTCTTTCCAAGGTTTTCACCATAAAGAGTATGGAAATATTCATTGCTCTTCCAAGTTATTTGCAATAATTGCATTTTTGTAAACCTTGTTTTTCTTAATTTTTATTAGTTTTTAAAATTTGTCTAAATTTTTGAACTGATATCTAAATCATCCATGACTTTGATATTTCTAAAAAGTCTCACAATACAACTTTTTCTCCAAGACAAACCTATTCAGGTAGTAGATCAATAGTTGCATTTTTTTTCCTGGAAATACTCCCCCTGGCACCCCCATGCTTTCTCCCTCCCATCTGGACTGGCTGCCAGTGAGATCTGCCACCTCACCTTCATCCTGGGACTCCCCTTCTTTCCCAATTCCTGGGAACCCCATTGCTTTTCTTCTCTATTGGATTCTCTGTTTTCTGCTTTACATCTGTATTTTGATGGAGTGTATCAGTTGGTTTGTAAGAAAGAATACAATCAATAAATATTTTATCTGGAAAAGGTTTTCATTTGGCCATCACACCTGACTGTTTGGCTTGGCAATTGTTTTCCCTTAGTGGAGTTTTAAGGGGATGAATTAGCTTCTTCCTTATTGTCTAGGTTCCCAATGCTGGCACTTGTGTTTGACCTTACCCCCACCTAAGTCATTTTCACTCATCATGTGTTGTATTGAGGGTTACATCGGGTTTCTCATTGTGTTGTTTTACTGCGGTTTTCAAGCAGAGAAAGGGACAGTCAATGGGACCAACACCTTTAGCACCCATACCCATTCTTCTGAAAACCAGAAACTCTGACTATATATATATATATATATATATATATATATATATATATATATTGGATTGTAATGCAATGGTGCATTGGATTACATTTGCCATTTGGAAATAATTGGCATAGACTTGTTTAAAATGGTGCAACCTGGCCCTTTGAAAGGAGTAGTTGATAAAATAAGGCAACTTAGTCGTTTGGGGCTTGGGACAACTTGCAAACAAAGCTTAGTAAGCATTTTCCTTTCCGAATGAGATGTGGGCCCTTGAATGATCACTGTAAATGACTAGTCATCCCTTCGCCAAAAGACTACTGATTAATCCATAGTACTCTATACCAAAAACAAACAAACAAACAAAAAAAAACAAAAACTGTACATTCATACTTAATCTTCTTAGCAGCAAGCCTTTCTAATGTTTCCTGGCTAGGCACTCTCCTTTTGGTAATGCTATAGAGATGTATAAAAATCCTATTATTATAACCCAAAAGTAAATGCAATATTCATAGGAGATCTGCTAAAATGCAAATGTGAACCATGTAGGTGTAGAGGAGGTGATGAGAATTTTTCAAAAGGCAGAAGAAGAATATACTTTTAAAAGATATGTTAATTATGACACAAAAATACAAGGCAAAAATCAATGATTACCAATTAAACATTTGGGAGGAGCGAATATCAAGTAGAAACCCAACCAATTTTCTATAACCATAGTTGAAAGAGGAAGAAAGAACAAACAAATGGAAGTATATATAATAATTGCTTTAAGTCTTTTTATGTTCCACTATAATTTCTTAAGAATTGACAGGTAAGCAATTTTGCTTCACTGAAAGATAAGCTTGTGGTTTTGTGGTTTTTTTCATCTGTAAGAAAATACAGCCATCCGATTTTCATTGTATCTGTACATTGTGGGAATTAGGATCAATAAACCATTTAGCTTTCTTTGGGTAGTAAATAATTTATAGAAATATTATACTCCAGTCGTTACCTCTGGGGAATATTTTAAATATTATATAATAATATTTGAAGGTAAAAATTCATATAACAAAAAAGAGGAATTTAAGAGTTTGCCGTTCTCCATGGGATCATGCCTACTACAATCTTCAGCATGTGCTTAGTGTCAGGAAAGAGTGAATTAAAATCTTGTCCTGAACCATTTCCTTCTCCTGTTTTGAAGCTTTTCCAAAGTTTTGTTTCTTTATAAATCTTTTGCATTTGTAGGTGATCATCGGGATGACTAAAGATAACAGCCTGCTTCAGTTGTCTTCTTGTTTTAAGTACTACATCACATGTAAGCTAAAAGGCTACAGAACTGGAGCTCAAAGTATTTTCCCCCCTTGATTATTAGATTTTCCTTTTTCTCCGTCTTAAATTTGGATGTTTTCTTGCCAGTTTTGTCACTGGATATATTTTTAATAATACCTTCCCTCAGAGAAGGGTTTCTGCCTTCAACCCTGTCTTAACATCTTGAACAGAAGGCTGATCACACTGTCTTTGACTTCCCATTATTATTTTTCTGCTGCTACTGGACTTCCATTCACCCCATACCACCATTCCCCCGTCTTGCTATGTATTTTTACCCCTTGCTGACCCTTCAATGGCATTCAGTCTTAAAAACTCTGAGCTTAGATACTCTCTGGTTATTTTCTAGCTTTGTCATCTCAGAGGAAAAAAATGTTCCGCAGAATTCTTGGAAACACCTATTTTATAAGCCATCAGAAGTTCACCCACTTCAATGAATACAACATGCCTTTTTTTTTTTCATTTGCCCTTTACATTATTAGCTTGCTTTCTTTCTCTCTTCTCCCCTTCTTGCCCCCAGAATTTGTCTTTTATGTCAACATTCAGTCACTGTAGCTATCAAAAAGTTATGAAAATTTTTATTTCCAGTTACTGTTGAAAGTCAATGGCCCTTTGGCTTTTATGAGTAAAGCAACTGTACTCTAATTTGTATAAACTCCTTGAAGCTAGCACTGTATAGTAATCATAGAGAGCAGCGAGTGCTTTCTTGTTGCCTGCCTAGTATAATCATACACGGTTTTCATTCTTTTATATGTATTAAATAATTCTCACAACAGTCTTCATTTTCTCGGCACTGTTTCTTCCCCGTTTTAAAGATGAGAAAACAGGCTCTGAGAGTTTAAGTAACTAAACTCTCAGGGTTAATACAGGTAGTCCTCATCTTGCTGAGAGTTGAGCCTAGTTTCTCTGACTCACAAGCCCAAACTATTGACTACCACTTTATCCTTCCACAACAATTTTGAACGTAGATGTGGCTAGGAAAGAGTCTGGCACAAAGAATCAGCCCCCGATCTCCCTGAAGCAACATCTAATGAGAACTAACTGTGAAAGGCGATGTCGGAGCCACACACCATCATGTTTAATACTGGGCTAACTTTGTTAGAAAAATTAGCTTGCATGATTGTGACAAGCAACTTCATATCTGATACTCAGCCTCCTCGTCTGTAAAATGGGGAAAGTGATATCTCTAAGGGCTGTGAAGATGAAATGGAAACCTATAAAGTGCTTGGCATAAAAAGAGCAGTAAATACTTGGTCTATCTCAGATCAATCACATGGATCTGAAAAGTCAGCAGCCTGAAGCAGGTAGGAGGTTGTTTTTCTCTTCTGTAGCATGAAGTCTAGAGGCTAGGGCAGTGGCTTCCATTTTCTATCTTGTATCATTGTTATATTGTGTCCACAAAAACTCTGACCATCACATACCCATTTGAGACTGAAAGAGAGGAGGACAAAAGAGCCCACCAGCTCTGTCAGCCACACCCAAAAACTACTTCCTATATCTTATTGGCTAGAAAGGCACATGATCACTAACAACAAAGTGTGGACTCCAACAACAAGAAATGTAAACATTAGTGGGAAAGAAGGGGCCTGTGTGTGTGTGTGTGTGTGTGTGTGTGTGTGTGTGTACATATGGTGATTATATGTGTGTATTATATACCGAAGGAGCAGCAGAAAGAACAAACACAAAATGAGGAGAAAAGAGAAGGGCCTACCACCAGTAGCAATCCTACGCAGCTAATAAAGGCTGGAGGGAGAATGAGATGTTCCTGCTACATACATTAGAATATGTTTAAGACAGGGAAATATGAGCTAGGCCCTTTCAAAAGAATGACATGCAGATATATAAAAGAAGGTCACATTCAGGTCTTAAGAAGTTACCTTAATTGGTTAGACAGAGTGATAACAAAGCCTCTCTATTGGGCTTGGACTCCAAAGAGATTAATTACCTGCCCCCTTACCCTTTGTTCTTGGCCAACCTTCTCATAAATAAGTGCAGTCCAGACAATAATTTGGATTTTTTTTTTCTCAATCTCAACAGTGCTTTTCCACTCCTAAAGGAAAAGCAAACCAAAACTACAGAGCATTCATTTAATAGAAAAGTGGCCGATCGAATCATTTCTTTAGAAGAGAAGAGTTAGTCTATGGTGATGTGATGGGCTGACATAGTTGGCTGGTAGTGTGGGAGCCATCACAAGGACTCCATTTGTCATCAGCCCTCTGCACACTGGAGTGACCCTTTCACTTCACAGGCCTCCTTAACCCTGAGTTGATCCAGTGAATTACTTCGCATTTGACCTGCAAATAGTTGATTTCATTAACCTTATTGATCTGCAGTGGAAAATAAAGACTTTCAATGCTCAGAATCCGTTGTTCAAACCAAGTATATAATCACAGGTTAACTTAAGCTTGAATGCATGTTTGGAGTGCATTTAGATACATAGCATTTTGGTGTCATTTTGTTTGACAAAGTTGAACTCATGTGAGGACATATACAAATACAGTTACTCTAAGGTTGAAATAAAACAAGAAAATGGCAACTCTGAGAACAAGGTAATTTGTTTTTAATGATACCGACTTTCATTCAGAAAATCCAGCTGCCAATATTTAGTAGGTAAGATAATAAACAACATATAAATTGAATTTTTAATAACTGCATAAAGACCGGGCGCAGTGGCTCACAACTGTAATCCCAGAACTTTGGGAGGCTGTGGCGGGCCGATCACCTGAGGTTGGGAGTTAGAGACAAGCCTGACCAACATGGAGAAACCCCATCTCTACCAAAAATACAAAATTAGCCAGACGTGGTGGTACATGCCTATAATCCCAGCTACTCGGGAGGCTGAGGCAGGAGAACCGCTTGAACCCAGGAGGCAGAGGTTTCTGTGAGCCAAAATTTTGCCACTCCACTCCAGCGTGGGCAACAAAAGCAAAACTCCATCTCAAAAAAAACCACAAAAAAACAACTGTATAATTATATAATTAATGGATTTAAAAAAAGAATCTTCAGGAGTTCTGATAGGAGACGAATGAAACAGAAATACAGCCATGAAAGATACTGTCCAGGTTCACTGCTAATAGTAGATATCTTAAAATGTTGGTGGATAGACTGGATGAAAAAGATAACTATATTTTCCCTCATCTGCTTTAAAATATGAAAGTAATGTGATTTTAATATGCCTGAATTTAAGAGGGGAGAATGACCTGTATTCAGTGAGGTTTCTTGCGGTTTTTTTGTTTGTTTGTTTTTTGTTTTTTGCCTCTGTGCCTCTGGTCTGACAAAATTCATTTTTGCCATTTCACAAGATAGGCCATTTCAGAGAAGATTCTTGCTTATTAAGTTAAATGTACTAGTGACAAAAGAATGTAGAAAGGAGGCAAAAATTTGTTCTCTCCAGTGCAAAAGGAACATTAAAAAATTTAGAGAACTATTTAAATGCTGGATTGCTTTTCAATTGTACCAAAAGTTGTCCATCTTGGAGGTACCACCCTGAATGTGCCTGATCTTGTCTGAATTGTACCAAAAGTTCCTAAGTACGCCTTTAATGTTGCAGGTTTAAGAGTCGCTATTGCCCTTGAAGCAAGATAGGCATTTGTGTCCTGCAGTTAACAGTTGAGCCAGTTTCACTATGGCATTGATTGAGTTTGCTGGCTTCAGCTGCTGGGTCTTTGCCATTATAAAGATAAGATCTGATGCAATCATACAGAGACTCCTGATATTTATGTAGATGTATTTTCTCTGGCTGAAGAATCCGACTTTACCTAATTTCAAATCACTGTTAGGCATGATTGGGCCGGTACAATGTTTCTCAATTTCTTGGAGACTTGCTGCGTATTACTGTCACATAAAAGTCAAGGATTTATTAAATTAAATCTCTATCTCCTGATAATGAGATCTGTGACTGCCACTCATATCAGAGCACACTCCTACATTTATGACTTGAGATGTCAAGCATTTTTGTCTCTATCAGGATAAATTCAAGTATTTCTGAAACAGGATTCAACTATAACATTTTGCCAAATATTTATGTTTATTCTATACATTAAGAACATAACATTGGAAACTTAAAAAAAAAAAAAAAGATTTCCTTTTGCCTTGTATTTCGTTGCCAACAATGGTGACTCTGCAATACGAATTTAGTCAGCGATATTTTTGATTCATGAAGCAGAACAGCAAGTATTTTGCTCTTCCGTAGTAATATTGGTTCTGCAGGGGAGACAGTAGTAAAATATTTATTTTTCTGAGTAAACTAAGCAGACATGAATCAGAAGACACATGGGAAGGGAATAAATGTTCTTCTGAGACAGTTTTGCAAAGGCTCTTTTTGACAATAACCACACTTTATATCTCTGTCCTTTACAATATTCTGTAATTTCTAATACACCATAAAATAAATTTATACTTTCCTTTTAAAGACAGTAGTTGTCAGTTCTGCTATCAATCCCTCAAGTGAAAGTATATTGTGTGATCTGAAGCAGAGTGATATAGCAGCAAGTTCATTAGCAGCAGGTTTTGGAAGTTCTGGATTGAGTCCCCACTGGGTCATTTACTGTCAACTTGGACAAGGCTTTTCAGAGTTTCATATACTTGACTTATATTACAAAAATAATCTTTAACCATCCTATGGGGTTACTTTGAGCATCAAATAAAATAATGCCTGTATAAATTGTTAGGTCCTCCATGGATACATAGGATTATAATTTAGTATATTTTTGACATCAAACTATCCATTATTCAGAGCTTATTCTACTTAAGGAAAAAAAAAAAAACTGATGAATGTACCTGACCAAAGCGAACAGTTTTTGGCTGCCATGATAAACAGGGAGAGTTTTTGCCATAAAATAAAGCTGACATCTTAGAGATGAGTAGCATCTTCAGACACTCCCTAGTTCCAAGATACAGATTTGCAATAATTTTAATATTACTGTCAGAACATTTACAGCCTATTAAATTGTCAAATATTTTAACACTTTTTAATAGATACATAACAAATATACATATTTCTGGGGTTCATGTGATATTTTGATAAATGTACACAATGTATTTTGTAATGTATGATTGAATCAGAGGTATTTAAGATATTCAGTCCTCAAATATGTTATCATTTCTTTGTGTTGGAAACATTTAAAATCTTATCTTCTAGCTATTTTGAAATATACAATACATTATTATTAACTATATATCACCCTACCGTGCTATCAAACACTGGAATTTATTTCTTTTATTTAATTGTATATTTGTACTCATAAACCAACCTCTCTTTATGCCCCACCTCACTTCCCAGCGCCTGGTAATATAACCATTGTTCTACTCTACATCTGTGAGTTTCACTTTTTTTAGCTCTCACATGTGAGAACATGTGATATTTGTCTCTCTGTGCCTGGATTATTTCACTTAACGTAACAACCTCCAGTTTCATCTGTGCTGCTGAAAATGACAATATTTCATTCTTGTTTGTGGCTGAATAGTATTCCATTGTGTATATAAACCACATGTTCTTTGTCCATTCTTCCATTGATGGACACTTTGGTTGGTTCCATATCTTGGCTATTATAGGAATAGTGCTGCAATATACATGGAGGTTCAGGTATCCTTTGATATCCTGATTTCCTTTTGTTTGGATAAATACACAGTAGTGGGATTGCTAGATCATATGGTAGTACCATTTTTAGCTTATAGAGAAAACTCCATGCTGTTTTCCATAATGGCAGTAATAATTTACATCCCCATGAACAGTATATAAGAGTTCCTTTTTCTCTGCATCTTCACCAGCATTTGTTATTTTGATAACAGCCATTCTAACTGGGGTGAGATGATATCTCAATGTGGTTTTGATTTGTTTCCCTGATCAGCAATGTTGAACATTTTTCCACCTATCTATTGGCCATTAGTATGCCTTCTTTTGGAAAATGTCTATTTAGATCCTTTGCATAGTTTTCAGTGGGATTAGTCGAGTTTTTGCTGTTGAGTTGTTTGAGTTCCTGGTATATTTTGGATACTAAGTCCTTATCAGATAAATAATTTGCAAATTTTTCTCCCATTCTACAGGTTCACTTTGTTGATTGCTTCCTTTGATGTGCAGAAGCTTTTTAGCTTAATATAGTCTCATTTGTCTATTTCTGTTTTTGTTGCCTGTGGTTTTGAAGTCTTAGCCATAAAATCTTTGCTTAGACCAATGTTCTGGAGTGTTTTCTTCTAATTTTACAGTTTCGGATCTTACTCTTAAGGCTTTAATCCTTTTTGATATGGTGGGAGATAAGGGTCTAGTTTTATTCTTCTGCAAATTGATACCCAATTTTCTCAGCACCATTATTTGAAGAGGAGGTCTTTTCCACATTGTCTGTTCTTGGTGTCTTTGTTGAAAATCAGTTGGCTGTAAATATGTTGATTTATTTCTGGGTTTTCTATTCCATTCCATTGGTCTATGTGTCTGTTTTTATACCAATACTATGCTGCTTTGATTACTACAGTTTTGAGGTGTATTTTGAAGTCAGGTAGTGTGATGCCTCTAGCGTTTTAATTTTTGCTCAGTATTTCTTTGGCCAGTTGGGGTTCTTTGTGGTTGCATAAAAATTTTAGCACTTCTTTCCATTTTTGTGAAAAATGCCATTAGTATTTTGATAGGATTTGCATTGAATCTGTAGATTGCTTTGGGTAGTACTGTCATTTTCATTTCAATAATATTAATTATTCTAATCCATGAGTACAGGGTGTCATTCCTTTCTGTTCTCTTCAATTTCTTTCATGAATGGTTTATAGTTTTTATTGTACAGGTCTTTCACATCCATAGTAAAATTTATTCCTAGGAATTTTGTGGGTTTTTTTTTTTTTTGTAGCTATTATCATTGGGATTGCTTTCTTGATTTCTTTTTATGCTAGTTTGTTATTAGTGTATAGGGATACTATTGATTTTTGTATGTTGATTTTGTATCCTACAACTTTACTGAATTCCTTTATCAGTTCTAGAAGTTTTCTGATAGTCTCTAGTTTTTTAAAATATATAACATCATGTTGTCTGCAAAAAGGAACAGTTACTCTTTTTTCCTTTGTCTTGATGTCTTTTTCTTTTTCTTGCCTGATTTTTCTGGCTAGGACTTCCAGTCATATTTTGAATAAGTGCTGTGAAAGTGGGCATCTTTGTCTCATTCCAGTTCTTAGAAGAAAGGATTTTCAACTTGTCCCCATTCCGTATAATGTTAACTATGAGTTTTTCATATATAGACTTTATTATGTTGAGGTGTGTGTCTTCTATGCCTAATTTGTTGAGTGTTTTTATTATAATGGGATGTTGAATTTTACCAAATGCTTTTTCTACACCTATTGAAGTGATCATATGGGTTTTCTCGTTTATTCTGTTGATATGATTATGATGTATCACATTTATTGATTTGTGTATGTTGAATCATCCTTGTGTCCTTGGGATAAATTCCACTTGATCACATTGTATTATCTTTCTGAAGCATTGTTGGATTTAGTTTGCTTTAGTATTATTTTGTTGAGGATTTTTGCATCTGTATTTATCAGGGATATTAGTCCGTAGTTTTCTTTATTTGTTGTGTTCTTATCTGATTTTGGTATCAGAGTAATGCTGGCCTCATAAAATACATAAGAATTTCTTCCTTTTTAATTTTTAAAATAGTTTGAGAAGAATTGGTGGTAGTTCTTCTTGATAGGTTTGGTACAATTCAGTAGTAAAGCTATCCTGTCCTGAGCTTTTATTTGATGATAGACTTTATTACTGATTCAATCTCATTACCCTTTATTGGTCTGTTCAGATTTTCTTTCTTCCTAATTTCATCTTGGTATATTGTATATCTCTAGGAATTTATTCATTTTTTTTTTTTGGTCATCCAATTTGTTAGCAGATAGTTGTTCATAATTATCTCTAATGATCATTTGTATTTTTGTGTTGTAAATTGTAATATCTCCTTTGTTTCTGGATTTATTTATTTGGATCTTCCTTTTTTGGTTAGTCTAGCTAGCAGTTTGTCAGTTTTATCTTTTCAAAAACTAACTTTTTGTTTCATTGATCTTTTGTATCTTTTTTAGACTGTATTTAGCTTACTTCTGTTTTAATCTTCATTATTTCTTTCCTACTACTAATTCGGGGTTTGGTTTGTTCTTACTTTCTGAGTTCTTTGATGTTTATTGTTAGACTGCTTATTTGAAATTTTTCTACTTTGATGTAGATGTTTATTGCTATAAACTCTCTTAGTACTGCTTTTGCTATATCCTGTTAATTTTGGTATGTTGTGTTTCCATTGTCACTATTTTCTTAATTTCTTCATTGACCTAGGGGTCATTCAGGAGCTTGTTGTTTAAATTTTATGTTTCCAAAGTTTTCTTGTTACTGATTTCTAGTTTTATTCCATTGAGGTCTGAGAAGGTACTTGATATGATTTAGATTTTTAAAAATATGTCAAGACTTGTTTTGTGGGCTAACATATAGCTTATCCTGGAAAATGTTCCATGTGCTGGTAAGAAGAATGTGTATTTTACAGCTTTGGATGAAATATTATGTGAATGTCTGTTAGGTCTATTTGGTCTATAGTACAGATGAAATTTGATGGGATTTTTTTGTTTGTTTATTTTCTGTCTAGATGATCTGCCCAGTGCTGAAAGTAGGGTATTGAAGTCCTCAACTATTATTGTATGGTTTATCACTCTAACTCTAATAATATTTGCTTTATATATCTGGGTACTTTAGTGTTGGGTGCATATATATTTACATTTGTAATATATCCTGTTGCTAAATTGATCCCTTTGTCATTATATAGTCACCTTCTTTGTCTCTTTTTATGTTTTTGACTTAAAGTCTATTTTGTCTGATAGAAGTATAGCTACTTCTACACAATTTTGGTTTCCATTTGTGTGTAAAATCTTTTTCCATCCCTTTACTTTTAGTCTATGTCTTAAGAGGTGAAGTGAGTTTCTTGTAGGCAGCATGGAGTTGGGTCTTGTTTTTGTTTTTAATCCATTCCACCAATCTATATCTTTTAGTTGGGGAATTTAAACCATTTAAATTGAAGGTTGATATTGATATGTATATGTAAGGACTTACTCCTGTTATTTTGTTGAATTTTTCCTGATCATTTTGTGTATCCTTTGTTCTTTTCTTCCTCTTTTGCTGTTTACTTTTACAGTTTGGTGATTTTCCACAATGGTAATATTTCAGTCCCTTCTCTTTCTCATTTGTATATATCTATTCTACCAGTGAATTTTATACTTTAGTGTGTTTTCAAGATAGTAGATATTTTACTGTTGTTTCCAGGTGTGTAACTGCCATAGTTTGGACGTTTGTTCCCCAAATCTCATGTTGAAAGTTGATCTTCAAAGTTGGAGGTGGGGCCAAAAGGTGTTTGGATCATGTGGGCAGATCCCTCCTTAATGGCTTAGTATTATCCTCATGGTAATGAGAGAGTTCTCATTTACCAGTTCCCATTACAGCTGTTTGTTTAAAAGCGCCTGGCATCTCCTTGCTCTCACACTTTCTCTCTCACCATGTGATCTCTGTACATGCCAGCTTTTGTTTTGTTTTGTTTTGTTTCCTTCCATGGGAGGAAGCAGCCTGAGTCCCTCAACTGATGCAGATGCCAGCGTCATGTTTCTTGAACAGCTTGCTGAACCAAGAGCCAAATAAACCTCTTCACTTTAGAAATTATCCAGCCTCAAGTATTTCTTTATAGTTGCACAAATGAACTAAGACAGGCTCTCTTAAGCATTTCTTTTAGCACTGGTCTAATGGTGTGATGAATACCCACAGCTTTTGCTTGTCTGGGAAAGACTATTTCTTCTTCAGTTTTGAAGGATAGACTTGTTGCATGTAGTATTCTTGGATGACAGTTTTTTTCCTGCACTTTGAATATATCATTCCAGTTTTTACTGGCTTTATGTAAGGTTTCTGTTGAGAAATCTGCTGTTAGTTTGATAAGGATTCTTTTATTTGAGACTTGACACTTTTCTCTTGCTTTTAGAAATCTTTGTCTTTGACTTTTGACAGTTTGACTATAATGTGCCTTGGAAAGAGATTTTTGAGTTGAATCTATTTAAGAATTTTTGAGCTTCCTGTATCCAGATGTCTATATGTCTTGCAGGTATTTGCAGATGTTATTTCATTATATAAGTTTTTTGTACTTTTGCTCATCTTTCCTCCTTCCAAATACCACAAATTGAAATATTTGGTCACTTTACAGTGTTCCATATCTTATATAGGCTTTATTCTTCTTTTTTAAAAATTATTTTTCTTTATCTTGTTTATTTCTATAAACCTGTTTTCCAGGTCAAAAATTCTTCTTCTTGACTTTGTCTACTGTTGAGCTCTCAGGTGCATTTTAAAAATTTCATTGATTATTCAGTTCCAGGATTTCTGTTTAGCTTTTTTATAACTTGTTGTTGAATTTCTTATCTAGATGATGATTTTTTTTCAAGTTTATATATGTAATAATATGACATACCTACGTATAACATTGCTAGGACCATTGAAGAAACTATAAAATGATGATCAACATTTTCCCCTTCCCATATGGGCTTTAGATTAAGGGTGATAGCATGAGGAAGTGGAGTCAAAAACACAAAAATTATATACAAGTGACAGCCAAAAAGTTAAGAAGCCAGGGACTCCAGGGATCCTGCTTTCTTCATTCCTTCCTCACCAGCTTCCTCCTATCCAATCCTAATGGCAGCCTGACAATTGAATGACCAGTCATAAGAGAAGTACATACATGCCTCATCCCCCCCACATGCACATCAGCAAGTTCATCAGTTATTCTCATTGGGCCAAATGTTTAGCATATTGGAATTTGTGATGTAAGAGTGCAAGGGAGGATTACAGAATCTTAACTCTTGAATAGTTAGTTCTCACCCTGCCCTTCTCTATTATAACTAGCAGGTTGTATTCAGTAAGATTCAGTCCGAGCTGGTGATAACTAGATTGTAGATGCTGGTCACTTTCAAGTCCTTTCCTCCTCCTGTTCATGAATCATCAGCATTGCTACTTCTCCACATCCCACAAGAGCTGGGTTGCTGAGTTCTGAGAAGGCAGAGGTTTCTCAGTCTTCCTCATCTCCCTAAACACTTTCCCCAACTTCCTGCAAGGTGAATCATCTCCTAAATACCTTCTCATTCAGCTCTGCTGTAGTACTAAGCCCCAAAGGCTAGTTCAGTTTATCCCTTTTCTTTCTCTTTCCCCAAAATACAGCTGGCATCATATTACATCTGACCCATGGGTCAGCACATATGCATGCATGATTGAGCATGTTTTCCCAGGTGCACAGTTCGGCTGCCAGAGCAGCTTTTTAGAAGCTAAGGCCCAGATGTAGGCTGGGAAATTGGGCTGGGTCAGAGGCAAGAAGATCCCATGGCTAGGTTCTTTTTTTTTTTTTTTTTTTGGCCCTCAAAACTGTGCTCTATATGAAGTTCAGGTTCACTTGCCTGAATCTGTAATTCCCAAATCGCAACTTTCTCTCACCTCGTGTAACCCTCAAATGGTTCCCCTGTGCAATACTTTCCTAGTATTTCATAGCACCACACTATTACCTCATCACCTACTGGCCTTCCTCACTTTTAATTTTACAATGAGCAATACAGAGTTTTTCTGCTGGAAGTTTTAGGGTGTTAGAATCAGAATCTATCTTATATATATTTTAACTCTATATTAGAGATGAGGAAATCGAAATCCAGAGAGGCTAAATGAGTTAAAGATTATACATGAGCACTGCGGAGACAGAGTAGAACTAGAACCCAGATGCCTTGATTCCTAAACCAGTGTTTTTCCACTATCCCACAATATTTTCAAAAGCAACATGCTGGAAGACAGAGAAAGAGAAAAAGTGCCCATTTTCTGTGAGTAACATTCATCAATCTTTACATTATTTGAGAGCCAGGGCAAACTGCAAGAGATAGTAAGTAACAGGGGCTAAGTGGGCATTGTAGTATTAGGCAAGCAAGTCCATTTTGCTTGCTTTTTCTTTTTCTTTTTTTTCTTTCTTTTTTTTTTTTTTTTTGAGACAGAGTTTCACTCTTGTTCCCCAGGCTGGAGTGCAATGACGTGATCTTGGCTCACTGCAACCTCTGCCTCCCGGGTTCAAGTGATTCTTTTGCCTTAGCCTCCCTAGTAGCTGGGATTACAGGCACCTGCCACCACACCTAGCTAATTTTTTGCATTTTCAGTAGAGACAGAGTTTCACTATGTTGGCCAGGCTGGTCTTGAACTCCTGACCTCAGGTGATCCACCCACCTCAGCCTCTCAAAGTGCTGGGATTACAACCATGAGCCACCATGCCAGGCTCTTTTTCTTTTGAAGGATTTTCTAAACCTGCTGTAATGGAAACATGAAGCAATAGCATCATAAGGGACAAAACACTTAGAAGCACAAAAACATGTCTCATTTAATCTACCTTTCCCAACTATGTCAGGTTAGCTTTTGGATGTTAAACCTGCCATATTATTCCCAAGGCTCAGCTTAATAAATTTTGGGATATCCCCTTCCAAAAGGAGAAATCACATCTCTCCATTTTCTCACAAAAGAGAAAGCATTTGGAGAATTATCCAATCCTAGTCTTTCCTATATCTGGGCCCTACCTGGACTATAGGGAGGAGGTAGGAGTCTCAATTTAACTAAAGGAATAGACTCAGAGCCCCTCTTCAACTTACATTACCTTCTCAGCAGCCATGAGGAGAATCATAGTCATTTCTGCCTAGTAAACTGAGATCTGACTGGGTGCCCATTTCATCCCTGCCTATAATATATAAACATCCAGTGGGGTAAGGAATAGTAGGAGAGGGCAGCCTGAGTTACCCTGCAAGCTTACTGGTGATAACCAAGGACTTTCTCTGGGGCAGATCCTGTGTTCCCAGATTCTTGTCCGGTTTTGCACTAGGAAGTTGCTTATTCTTCATCTTGGCTTTGGACATGCTGTAGTTTCCTGAGTCAAAGTATCTTTTCCCTTTCTGAAATCTCTTCATGAGGAAGCCGGAGCCTCCAGGCTCTTGTCCTAGGCTCGGATACTTGGACTTCAGCTTTGGCTCCTCAGCGCTCTCAGAGAGAATACCTTCTTTCTCCTGCATCACTGTTCTCCCTGCTGGTCTTCTCCATAGGGTTCTCTTTTTCTTGTTACTGGGATGTGATGGGACTGAGTCTGTGGAGTATAGGAAGGCCCAGAAAGTCAACTGGAAAAGGGAAAGGGGAAGGGCAATGGGGACAACCTAAGCTGCTGCTCTGGCTCCTGTCACTAGGGTTGCTCAGTCAAAATAGCCATAAATTATTTTTCTGATTTATTTATATCATTTATCTGTGTTCTCTCATATCTCACTTAGTTTCTTTAATATCATTATTTTGAATAATTTTTCAGGCATTTCATAGATTTTCTTTTCTTTGAGATCTGTTACTGGAGAGGTGTTGTTTTTCATTGGAGGCGTCATGTTTCTTTGCTTTTATGTATTTCTTGTGTCCTTATGTTGATATCTTTGCATTTGGTATGAGTTACTCCAAATTTTATGGATCGGCTTTTGTAGAGAAAGGCTTTTTTCTATAGATGTATCTATAGTGTTGGTTGAGTAGCACGCTTTGGCTTTGATGCTGGGTGGCTGCAATCATATAGTGTCTGTATATTTTTTTCAGCTATAAACACTGTCTGTGAATTCCTCAGTTGCAGTGGTTAGCAGAGGCTATGGTGAAGTTTTACTCAGGACAGGAATGCCAGGAGAGACAGTCCTTGGGTGTCAGTGGTGGCAGCCACAAGCTGGATGTGCAGGTCCTTGGGCCCCTGAGTAGTGTGGGTACCAGCAAAGGTGGACCTAGGCAGACCAGTCCTTGGGCCTCCAAGCACCTTGTGTGGGTGCTGGCAGTGGTGGGCCAGGTGGGTCTTGTGTTCTTGGATAGCATGCATGGCATTTCTGGTGGTAATTGTGGCTGCAGACCTACTTCAGGTCCCTGAGTGGCATGCACAGGTGCTAGGAGTGGTGGTGGTAGGCTGGGTGAGCTGGTCACCAGGTCCCAGGGAGGTTCATGTGGGTGCTGGTAGTGAGTGGGGTGGTCTCATTTCTTATGTCTCGGGACAGTGCATCTGTGTGCTGGTGGAAGCAGGCAGGGCAGGCCTACCCCCAGGCCCCCCAGGCAGCATGCATAGACAGCAGTGGTGATGGGGTGGGCCTGTCTTCAGGAACCCCAGTAGTGTGTTCAGGTACTGAAGGCCACAGGTGGGGCAGATTGATCCCTAGGGACCTGGATGCCATGCTTATTCATGCCAGTACCCAGGCCCCCTGAAGGCATGAGCAGTGGCCTTGCTGCTAGAGGAAGTGAGGTTGTTTACAGTGGTAGCAGCAGCCCAGGGCATGCAGCTCTCAGGCTCTTTGGGGTGGGGTGGGGGGCGTGTATGCTTTAGCTCCCCTTGTCGGTGACAGCCACCTCGTTGCATTGTACCTCCTCTTCTTTGGGGTCTAGGATATTGTGTGGCTAGAGTGCTAGGCAGCATGCTATACTGCTGGGTCTAGTTGGCATCATAACACTGCAGCCCTCTGAGGGATGTCATTGGGGTTGTGGAGATGCAGGGCTGTCGGGCCCTAGAGCAGGATGTAGTTAGGCGGGCTCTCAAAATGGTACTGTGCTGCAGTTGCTTGGGTCTCCGATAGTGTGTGGGACGCAGTGCAAAGTCCCTTTCTGGAACTATGCCTTTGTGTGGACTCCAGGCAACTCCTTATACTAGTCTTGGGGCCCATGAGGGCTGAGAGGCTCTCCCTTGGCTGGATTGTAGGAGTTTGCACAGGAATGTGGGCCACTGGGGATATTGTGCTTACCCTTTCCCCTCAATGAAGAGTTCCTCCTCGCTCCAAGCCAATACTGATTAGGCTGGCTGCTTCAGTTCTCTATTCTTCAGTGTTTCAGAGGTTTCCTGTCATTTCCTTGCTGAATTCCAGTGTTCTCTCTTAGAAGCTCCGTTCAACATGGGGCTATCTACTTGCTCTTTTGTTCTTCTTTGTGGAGGAGGTGAGTGCTGGGTACCGTTAGCCATTTCAAAGCTATCTAAATTGAAGTGTTTTATAGATGCCATGCATCAACGGTATCTTTAATAAATGCCTGAGATTCTATTAAAATCAAGGAATATGTTTGTTGTATAGAAAAGTACAGTGGTTATGTAGTTCTGATAATAGTTTATATTGTTTATTATATTTTCTTTTTATGGTTTTAAGGTACGAATAATTTCTTTCTAGATTGCTGATACTCTTTCTAGGTTACTCAAGAAATTATTTACATTCTTAAATAAGGAGATATTTTTAGATTGAAATGTCTTTATTTCTAAGCTTCATAATTTTTTGCAACTTTAAGAATATATTCTTGAGGTATTCTTAATAATTACATACTCTCAGTAGTATAGAAGAATCATAAGTTACAATCGAAATTTATCTTTACATTGAATCTTTGTCATGCATAGACTCCATATCACCTTTTAGAATTAGAAAGGGGAAATTTAAATGGCATAGACTATTAAATTCACCAGGTAATCACATAAGGGCATATAAAAAATGTCTGTAGTCTAAAGTCTTGTTCTTTACAATGTAATAAAAATATGTAAAATCCAAATTTGGCTCTGAACTTTAAACTTGCAGAACTCTACAAACAGTACAGGAAATATGTTTTGAAAAATAGCCAGAAATCAAAGGTCAATTTAATATGCCTAACAAAATGAGAGATTACCAAAAGTGGTTTTCCTTTTTAGTCCTTCCTTTTTTTATTTTCTTTTTATTGAAGGAGAGCATTCTATCTGTAAATGTCATTCTCCTTAAAATGCTCAAAATAATTTCCAAAAGAATAAATCTTTTCTTGAGATTTTTACATGGCTTATCAAAAAGTTTTCATTCCTTATACCTCACTTGCTTTTGACATTATGAATGTGTATCTCTTGAAAGCATCTTTTCTTAAATAAATATTTACATAATGACTCAGTCTACTGCTAGTTCAGGCAGTATGGATTTAAAGTTGTGAAGACATAGAGTTGATTCATAGGAGCAACTGGCATTTCTTAATGATTTAACAAGTTTAAGAATCATTATTTTAGAAAGACAACAAATATTTTAAGTCTAACACCATATGAAAACAAATTGTATTTTATCACTGATTTAACATGGGAGGGTATGTGCATCAGTTATGTGTGTATGTTAGTTATACATTATTGTATAACAAATCTTAGTGGTCTAAAAAATGTACTATATTTCATAAGGCTTGACAGGCTTATCTGGATTATTTTACTCTATTTACTCTTTGTCTCAGCTGAGAATGCAGATACTTGCATATCTGACTGGGCTCCATCATCTAATATAATTAATGCACATGACTGGCAGTTAGCATTGGCTTGTATTTTGTTTCTTCTTCACATGGCCTCTCAACACGGCTTAGACTTTATGAATATGGCAACTGGGTTCCCAAAAAAAAGTAATTCAAGCAATGAAGGAAAACACTGCAAATCCCTTGAGACTTAGCTTCAGAAGTTACATAGCATTGTTTGTACTTCATTCTATTACTGGAAACATATTACAGAGATAGCCAGGTTACTGAGAGGAGAAGTAGAATCCAGTCCCAATAGAAGGAGGAATCAAAAATCATTCACAGCCATCTTCAAGCAAGTACAGGGGGAAAAATCTCAACGTTTCATGAGAAATTGACATGGTATCCTATAAATTGTTTCAGACTCTGCCATTACTTGCTTTTTCTAAATATTTCTCTTTTTTGCACAGAGATTGAAAGCAGAGCTCATTGTATACATTGAACATTATAACCTTTTGATCTGACACACAGCTTTGGAAAAATATATATAAGTAACAATGGCTGCAGAATAATTACCATTGGCACATAAAAGTAGAATAAAAACTTAAAAGTTTACATTTAATTTATGGAAGCCAATTGAAAATTTCTAAGTGTAGTTTATAAATATAAATTGTTTATACTCATTGCTTAATTAGACTTGGAATGACAGAAATGTCGACGACTATTACACCACTCTTATGTCAGAGATTTCTAGGTATTGCCTCCTTTTCACTTTCTCCTCCTTCCTTCGTTTAGATTTATACATTTTTAGCTTAACAAAAGGATTACACCTTCAAGTGTAATCCATTGCAGTTAGTTGTATGACTAAGTGCCAATTATTAGTAAGAAGTGTTGGGTGAGCCCTTCTTGTCTTCTTTCATTTTACTGTTCAAAGTAGATAATACTGCTGAACAAGGTTCACATCCAGATATGGAGTGGGAAGCTGAAAGGAGTCTGGTTTCCTGTTGACACTGAGGAACACTTATACCAGCCCTTGACTGCCAACCTCAGGATTGCTTTCATGTGAGAAAAATAAACTTCTGCTTGTAGAGCTACTTTTATTTGGGATTTTTGTTGTTGTTGTTTTAAGGAGCCAAGCCTAATCCAAACGGATTCACCTGCTAAACATGCTCTCCATCCTGGACTTAAACTTAATGAAAATATAATCAGTTTTGAGAGTTATCTTTTCTATGGGTGATGTTTTAGATGTGATTCTTGCCTTTTTTCCTTTTTTCCTTTTTTTTTTTTTGGCCTGCCACTTCTTTGGTGGCTTCAATGAAAGAAATATTGTATGTGTGCATATGTACTCATTTACAAGCAAGGAAAATAAAAGAATTGTTAAAGTTGACCTCAGATAATATCATCGTTGTTGTTTGATGAGTACTAATTGACCAAAAGCTACACCAAAGAAAGTGAATTCTTTTCTGTCTACTGCTTTGATTATCAGAGCACTATTGAGAATCCCAAGCAGGAAATGAGTAAGTCTAATTAAAATCAAATAGTAAGTTAAATACCTTAACATTACTATGACTAATATGTAATCACTGGTTGATACAAATAAAACTTTACAACATTTTATATACATAGAAATATTTAAAAGTGGCTTTGAAATTTATGTTTTTTATTTGGACTGTGCCTTTAATGCTGCTATAATCATTTGTATACAAGTCTTCGTGTGGACATATGTTTGCATTTTTCTTGGGTATATCCCTAGGAGTAACATTGCTGGGTCATGTAGTAACTCTATGTTTAATAATATTAGAAACTACTAGACTGGTTTCCAAAGTGGTTGTACCATTTTACATTGCCAGTGGAAGCGTATGAGGGTTCTGATTTCTCTACATCCTTGACAACACTTACTACTGGACCTTTTGATTCACATCATCCTAATAGGTGTGAAGTAGCATCTCACTGTGGGTTTTTTGTGTTTTTTGTTTTCAGGCACAATCTCCACTCACTACAACCTCTACCTCCAAGGCTCAAGCAATTCTTATGCCTCAGCCTCCCAAGTAGCTGGGATTACAGGCATGTGCCACCATGCCAAGCTAATTTTTGTACTTTTAGTAGAGATGATGTTTTGCCATGTTGGCCAGACTGGTCTTGAACTCCTGGCCCCAAGTGATCCACCCATCTCGGCCTCCCATAGTGCTGGAATAACACATATGAGCCACCATACCCAGCCTCTCATTGTGGTTTTGATTTACATTTCCCTGATAACTAATTATGTCAAATATCTTTTCATGTGCCAATTGGCCATTTGTTTATCTTCATTGGAGAGACAGGTCTATTCATTTCTTTGTCCATGATTTTTTGGGTAGTTTGCCTTTTTATTATTAAGTTGTAAGTTTATAAGTGTTCTTTGTATATATACTAGATACAAGTGCCTTGTCAGATACACAATTTGCAAATATTTTCTCCCATTCTGTGACTTGTATTTCTACTTTCTTGATGGTGTCCTTTGAAACAATATCTGTTAAATTTTGATGATGTCTTATTTATCATTTTTTATTTTATTTTTTTCTTTTGCCACTTGTGCTTTTGGTGTCATGTCTGAGAAACTGTTGCTTAATCTGAGGACATGAAGATTTACTCCTATGTTACCTTCTAAAACTTTTATAGATTTATCCCTTATGGCTAGGCCTACAATCTATTTTGAATTAGTTTTCATATGCAGTTTCAGATAGAATTCTGCTGAATTCTTTTGCATGTGGATATCTGGTTGTTCCGGCACCATTCATTGAAAAGATGATTCCTTCCCCACTGGTTGGTCTTAGCATTCTTGTCAAAAATCAATTGACCATCAATGTAAAGGTTTATTCTTGGACTCTCAAATTCTATTTCTTAATCTGTATGACTAGTTTCATGCCAGTATCACACTATGTTGATTACTGAAGTTTGTAGTAAGTTTTGAAATTGAGAGAAATTAATTTCCCAACTTTGTTCGTCTTTTTTGAGATTTTTTTTTTTAGCAATTCTGTCTTTTGAATTTCTATTTGAATTTTAGAATCAGCTTGTCCATTTTTGCCAAAAAAATAAGGCAGCTGGAGTTTTGGTAGGAATTGCATTGAATCTGTAAATCAATTTGGGGAGTATTGCTATCTTAACAATACTAAGTCATCCAATTTATGAACATAGGATAGATTTTTTATTTAGTTTTTATTTTTTAATTTATTATTTATTATTTTTATTTATTTATTTTTGAGACAGAGTCTTACCCTGGCACCCAGGCTGGAATGCAATGACATGATCTCGGCTCACCGCAACCTCCCTCTGCCTCCTAGATTCAAGCTATTCTCCTGCCTCAGCCTCCCAAGTAACTGGGATTACAGTCACCAACCATCAGGGCTGGCTAATTTTTGTATTTTTGTAGTGATAGGGTTTCACCATGTTGTCCAGGCTGGTCTTGAGCGCCTGACCTCAAGTGATCCACCTGCCTTGGCCTCCCAATGTGCTGAGATTACAGGAGTGAGCCACTGTGTCTGGCCTAGTTAGTTTTTAAATACTTATTTCAATGATGTTTTATAGCTTTTTCAGTGTATAAGTTTTACACATTTTTCGTTAAATTTATTCCTCAATATTTTTTGATGCTTCTGTAAATAGAATTGTTTTATTAACCTCATTTGCTAACTTTTTATGATTAACATATAGAAATACAGTTGACTTTTGCGTATTGATCTTATATCTTGGAACCTTGATGAATTCATTTATTAGTTTTAATAGTTTTTCTGTGGATTCCTTATGATTTCCTATATACAAGATAATGTCATGTATGAATACAGTCAGTTTTACTTATTTCTTATATGCTGATGCCTTTTATTTATTTTTATTTCATAATTGACCTTATTAGAACCTCCAGTACAATGTTGAATTCAAGTGGCAAGAGTGGACATTCTTATCCTCTTCCTTATCTTAGGGTGAAAGCATTCACTCTTTCAGCACTAAGTCTGATGTTAGCTGTGGGTTTTTAAAAAATACATGTGCTTTATCAAGTTGAAGAAGTTATTTTCTCATCTGTATCTAGTTTGCTGCGTATTTTTATAATGAAAAGGTTTTGGATTTTGTTGAATGCTTTTTCTCCATCTATTGAGATATTATGTGGGTTTTATCCTTTACTGTATTAACATAATGTATTACAGTGATAGATTTTCATATATTAGAAAAACTTTTCATTCCTGGATGAATGAAAAGTTGGTTGCTCTTCATATGTTGCTGGATTCAGTTTCCTAGTATTGTGTTAATGATTTTTTCTGGCTATATTCATAGGAGATGTTGGTCTGTTGTCTTCTTGTGATGTCTTTGTCTGGTTTTGGTATCGGCGTAATTCTGGAGTCATAAAATAAGTTGGAAAGTTTTTCCTCCTCTTCTATTTTTTATGGAAGAATTGGTTTTAGTCTATTAAATGGTAGAATTTACTAAGGAAGCCATCTGGGCCCTGTCTTTTCCTTTGTGGGAAGTTTTTTGATTACAAGTTCAATCTCTTTTCTCTTAAAAGTCTACTAAGATTTTAAAATTTCTTCTTGAAGATCGAGACCATCCTGGTCAACACGGTGAAACCCCATCTCTACTAAAAATATAAAAAATTAGCTGGGCATAGTGGCGTGTGCCTGTAATCCCAGCTACTCAGGAGGCTGAGGCAGGAGAATTGCCTGAACCCAGGAGGCGGAGGTTGCGGTGAGCCGAGATCGCGCCATTGCACTCCAGCCTGGGTAACAAGAGCGAAGCTCCATCCCCCCCAAAAAAAGAAAAAAAAAATTTCTTCTTGAGTTAGTTTCAGAGATAAGCGTTTTTTTTCAGAAATTTGTTCATTTCATTTAGTTTATCTACTCCTTTGTCATACATTTGTTCCTAGTATTTCCTTATAATCATTTTTAATTTTGTAAACTCAGTAATAATGTCCCCTCTTTTATTCCTGATTTTAATATATTTCTCTCTTTTTTTTTCTTGGTCAAGCTAAGCAAAAGTGTTGCCAATTTTCTCAGTCCGTTCAAAGAACTGATTTTGGCTTCATTTTTTTCTCTTGTTTTTCTATTCTCTCTTTCACTTATATCCACTCTCATCTTCTGCTTTGTTGTGACTTAGTTTACTCATCATTTTTTAGTTTCTTAAGGTATGAGGTTAACACATTGATTTAAGATATTTCTTTTCTTCATATAGGAATTTACAAGTACAAATTTCTAAGTACTGATTTAGTTGCATCCTACGAGTTTTGGTACATTGTGTTGTTATTTTCATTAGTATCAGATTATTTTCTAATTTCCCTTGCAATTTCTTCTTTGATCCATTGTTTATTTAGGAGTGTGCCTACCATTGATGTCAAATTATGGTATATAGAGGAAAAATGTTGAAAGGAAATTTTAATAATTTATAGTATGAAGTAGGTCCTACTCTGAAAGCAAATTACTTGCATATAATAGAACATTCCATTGCTCATTTTCACTTCACACCTGTGTTTTTTTATTATCACATATTCCAAGATGGTATGGGTAGATCCTCTCAAGGTTTTCATCATGTTTTCACTACCTACAATATCCTTTATTTTTTCTGACTCAATTTCAGTTTCTCTGATTGTTCAGCAATCAGTGCAACATAGTGGTTTTTCTCCTTCTTCCTGTTTAGGAGGCCATATAGTTAGCAAAGAAAGTCAAACATTTGTTTTATTTTCTATTTTCAGCATAACAAGAGTTCCAGCAGAAGAGAACTGACATTTAGTGGACCTGATATGCATTTCATGTGTTATTTTAAATTAATTATTTCAATAGAATATGGTAAAGAAATTTGTTCCCATTTTCCAGATGAGACTCAGGAATTATCAGTAGTTTTACAAAAAGTCAAAATGATAAATGAGAGACCTGGGATTTAAACCCAGTTTTGTGCCGTGTTAGTGGTCATACTCTTTCCACTGCATCTGCTTCCTGAGCAAAGAAGGCACATCACTACTAGATTTGGGAAATTTTATAATTAGCACTAGAAACATAGTAGCTTTGTCAGGCTCTACAATCTTTCTTTACTTTCTCAAAGCTTTTACTTTTTAATTATCTGCTAATTCTCGCCTAAATGTTGTCCACCAGATGATCCACTTTAAAATGTGTTGGTTTCCAGAGTGTTTGATACTATAATTATTCTTCTTTCTATTAGATCTGTTTATTGCATTATCCACATGCTAGCCATGATGTACATGCCACCAAATCTTGGAGATACCTAAGCTAGCATCTGCAATTTTGCTGTAAAATTCCATGCCTGTTATTTTTCATGTTGCATCCCAGTAGATTTGAAGTTAACAGTGTTATTCCTACCATTTTACTTTATCTTCCTTCTATTCTTATTCTTTCTGTCCTAGCTGTTGGCCTTCCGCATCTTGTTGTCATATTTTATGATGTTTTCTCCATTTCCATTGTCAGCTTAAAGCTTGTCAGTCTAGTGGTTAAGATGGATTCAAAAGCGAGACTGTTAAATTCAAATTCTTTCTCTAATACTGACCTGAAATGTAAGAACCTGAGGATGTTACTTTACCACTTTAACCTACCTTACAGGGTTATTGTGAACTTAAATAAGTAGACATATATAAAATGCTTCATTAGAGTTCGGTGTACAGTGTTCAACAGCTTTAACTCTAATTTTTCTTATTAGTGTTATTAAGTCAGTCATTATGATTCACACATAATTTTCTTGCAGTAAGAGCATAAGGTGGAACCTAGCATTCTAATATTTTTAAAAGAATTTCTGCATGATTAGCCATTAGCATCCTACAGTCCTCTCATCTTTTTACTATCACATTCATAGCTTTTCTTGAAGACATTTTTATGAATTCTGGGTTTCTGGCAGCATGCCATAGTAGAATTTAGAATATTGGGCTAGAAAAGAGATTCATAAACTTAATAGTGTCCGATTTCTCCTTGTTTAATCAAGCACAGGACAATCAATGTTCTTCTAAAGGTTTGGGTTGCCTTTAATGAATGGAATGATGGCATCCTTATATGATTGCAGGAGGGCACACTTCCTCTTCTCTTCCACTATCCAGCATCTTCACCATATTTTGATTTTCTTGGAACTCTTCATCTTCTATAACAAAATGCACTTCTCAAGTCTTGTCCTTTTTCAGGGAGATCTTTCTAAGAAAAACAAAGCATACACTCTGGCAGGATATTGGATCACCTCTATTTAGCCTTGAGGTGAAATATAAGCTTTTTTGATTCCCTGTGGATACAGCTTTTATAGGATATATGGGTAGAGAATCAGAAGTGAAATGCTTTTGAAATGAGTACTCAGCTTTTCTGGTTCACCCTTCTACTCAACCTTCTAATTGAAGGTAATTCCAAGTAGCAACAGCTTTATTCAACAATTGCACTGGAATAAAAATCATATGAGACATTTGTAAAATTATAGTTACCAGGGTCTGACTTTGAGCTATTAAATCAGACTCTCTGAGTTTGAGGTTATACAAATCTGTGTTTTAAAAAATTGCATCCCGGATTTACACCTTTTCTCTATTTTTCCCTTTATACCTGATAGTAAATATATAGTAAATATATATGTGTACATATATATGTAATGTATATTATATATATATATATGTGTATAATATAAATATAAATATTTAATGTAAATACAAGATGGGCATGTTACTATATTGCCCAGGCTGGTCTCAGATTCCTGGCCTCAAAAGCCTCAGCCTCCAAAGTAGCGGGATTATACATGCAAGCCACTGAACAAGGCATGATAGTAAAATTTGAACTACTGGATTTATTTTTTATTTTCTAAAAACATTTTTCTTAAATTATTCAAACTTCTGTCTTTTAGTTTACTTTCTGGGATATTTCCTTGCTTTATTTCTGTCTTTTTTATTTAAAAGCTTATTTCACAAACTAATTTCTAGGCACATTTCTTGTTTTCCAAATGTTACAAATTTCTTGTTTCATGCATGCAATATTCTCTTCCCTGTCTTCGAAGATACAAAATAGCTTCAGTTTCATCTGGGGTCAGTTTTCCTGTTTGTTTATTTTGGCTTTCATCTTTAATGTTATATATTATTCTCTGCTTCTGGTGACCTTGGATATTGAGTCAAATTTAATATCTAAGAGGGATTATTGGGTACAAACTCTGTTTATGGGTAGAGTTAGTAACACCAGGCTTCTTTCAGATGAGTGTTAAGGGAGCTGCCTATTATTTTTAAGTGTCAGAAACAGGAGAGCTGAAGGACACTAACACACTCTGTAGCTATCCTAATTATCTCTAGGTTTTTTTAAAACCATGTAACAGTTATATCTTCATTTTTTTCTTTTTTACCTTGGAAGGAGATACCAACTATTTCAAATATTCTGTATAAAAGGGTGGGGAAATGGGGTAAGCTGGAATCAACTTTTTTTGTGGTATACACAAACCTCTAATCAATTCCCCTATTTTCTGCCTCCTTTTTCATTCTTGTCTTACCTGCTTGTTGTCTTAGGTCTGGAGCCTTGATTGATTTTCTACTGCACTGAATCCCACTTTGTTTAAGCTCTAGGCTACAGCTTCCGCTATTTTCACCCGCTTTTCTCTTGTAGAAATATGTTGAAATAATTCATTTGCTGAAGCATCTATCTCATGTTATTTGAATGGGGATCAACAGAGAGGAGAGACAAAACATGTGCACAGCTGAACCACCATCTTAGACAGATGATATAAAGCTGCTCAGCAGTGACAAAGTTATTCCAAGTGGATGTTCCCATCTTCCTCAAGGCTCAACCTTAATTCAGCTCTAATTTCAGTACATTAGGCTAATCATGTGATTCTCTAAGATACTTTCTACTAATAGAGATGCTCTCCCACTGTTAAGAAGCATCTTTTTATCAAGGAGCATTTGGGTGTCTTCTTTTGCTTTGGCCTATGTGTACTGTACCTGCCAGAAATTTCCTCAATTCTGACGTAACTACATTTTTTTTCCCCTTCATTTAGATCATTTAAATAGAAATTTGTTCAGAGTGGAGATAAATGCCCATCTCAGTTGCCATTTTGTGTAGAAATACTCTCCAAGCTGCTATGGAGTAAACAGCCTTTCTCTCACACCAGCTTCATATATTAAAATTCTAATACCTATGACTTCAGAATGTAACTGTTTGGGAGATAAGATTTTAAAGAGATAATTAAGTAAAAATGAGGTTATAAGGGTAAGCCCTAATGCAATATGACTATTGTCCTTCTAAGAAGTGATCAGGACACAGATGGGCATGCAGAGGGAAGATCATGTAAATACATGGAAGGTGGCCACCTGCAAGTCAACGAGAAATATCTTAGAAGAAACCAACCTTGCTGACACTTTGATCTCAGACTTCCAGCCTCCAGAACTGTGAGACAATAAATTTCTGATGTGTAAGCCACTCAGCCTGTGGTCCTTGATTACGGAAGTCCTGGCAAATGAATAGACAAGCTCTTAATTTAGACAAGCTCTTAAGACAAGGACATTAAGATACAGCAAATAACATGGCTAATGAGTGAAGAAGGTAGACTTACACTCAGGGCTTCTAACTCCCTCCTAATTCTCTTTTGTATTTCACTACCCCTGTCTTGCTACTAGTAACTGGTTCCTAGAGCATACATGATTCCAGGATCACTAATACCATGGACCACAGGTCCTGTATCAATAGTTCATTCCATATATCTTTCAGTCTTACATTCTGACTGTTGAATTTCTCTTATTTATATTGAGCTGAAATTTGTATCCCAGTAGCTGACACTGGTTGGTGCTGGATTTTCCTCGAAGAAGCAAAAATAAAGATAATTATTTTCCATGCAGTAAATCTTCATTAGCATACTTTCCCCTTTCTTTATCTTCTGCCCATAATTGTTTGTCTTTTCTGATTAAGCAGGTTCCTTCAGTAGCTTCTTTTAAAAATCTTTTAAATTACAGTAAAATACATATAACATACAACTTACTATTTTAGCCATTTTAAGTGCACACTTCAGTTGTACTATGTACATTGACATTGCTGTGCAACCATCACCAATATCTAATTTCAGAAATCATTTTATCTTGCAAAACTGAAGCTCTATACTTATTAACAACTCCTCATTCCTCCTACCTCCAGCTCCTGGCAACCATAATTCTACTTACTGTCTCTATGTTTTGATTTCTCTAAATACCTCATATAAATGGAATCATGCAGAATTTCTTTCTTTCTTTTTTTTTTTTTTTGTAACTGGCTCACTTTACTTCACATAATGTTCTCAAGCAGTTTCTTTTATTAACGGGATTTCTAGCTCCTTCCCCATCTCAGTCATTCTTCTCCAAAACCTGTTTATTCATATCCTATTCAAGAAAGTGGAGTTCAGACAGCACGTATTAATCCAAGCATAGTCTGAGAGGCAGAGAAGAGAATTCATTCTGGATATTACATTTCTAATAAAGAACTCATGAGATCTTTTTGATTGCCTCCTGCCACTGTTGATGCATTGAGCTTTACTATCAACTCAAAGCCCTAAGTCCTTTAAGGCACTTCTTCCCACAGCCCCACCCCTACCATTGTGTGTCATGAGGCACAAGGACCAGCAGCAATTTCATATCAAGGTCATAATAAGACTGAAAAAAGGATCTGCATAAAAAATGAATTTTTTAATGCAGTGTCTTCTATAATAGCATTTCACATTCCCATTAAATTCTAGTCCATAGGTAGAATCAATGCAGTGACTTTGGGAGATAAAAAATAATGAAAATTATTAATATACACTGACCCTACTTTCCAAATGCACATTCTGTAATGACCCAGGATTGCTAGGCGAAGCACATTTTTTTCCACTGAAAGCACAAACATATGAAATTGAACATTTTTTATTTTACGAATACACACTAGTTTCCATTTAATAGGCAGTTCTCAAAGATGATGCCAAGCCACACTTATATGTATGTGATAAAATAGGTTGTGAACCCAGGTATGGTCATTCGTTATTAATGAGAATACTGAAGTTTTATAAATGAGGTACCTTTTGTTAAAACTTACAGTGAACCCAAGGATATCTCTCTCATTTGTTTTCTGGTATGGAAGGAAAACGATTGAGTTATAATTAGTCAGCTAGGTGGAAATTCTTCATAGTCTTCTTGGAATGCAACTGTTATTAATGTACTGAAAATATTTGAGGGATTATGAATCACTTAAATTCTTTTAAGTTGCAATTTTAATTATTTTTTATTTTACCAAGTGGATAAGTTTATTATAAGGAAGAAAATTATAAAGAAAATGTAAATAGGAAAGTGAATCTTACTTCTACATTACGTCCATAGGATTATTTAGAAATGCTTTAGTTCCCAGCAGTTTCTTTGCTTCATCAAAATCTGTGTAACCATGGGAATGTGAACATGTGAGCATCACCCATCACATATATTAAAGCCAAATATATACATATATATATGTAGAGAGAAAGAGAATCACTAATGAAGGCAACTTAGATAATATATAGCTGGGAATATAAATATAATTTTTTACATTATAAAAGCCTTATAATATATAAGGCTTTTATATATATGCTTTATAAATATATATACTTTACAAGACATTTGAAACATTAATATTTAGGCAAGTGACTATCTCATGCTAGTCAAATTTCCTAAGTATATAATTCACTGGCTCCTGCTATGACAGCATTTTGGTAAAGTAGTCATCAAGATATATTGCATTTTGACCTGTGAAATGGACAGACTATATAGTGTTAAGATTAACTTTGAAGTTGGAAAATTGTTCAATGGTGTCATAGTTTGCTAACAGTTTCCCCCAAACCGCTATAGCTTCTTAAAGCTATACTGGACTTTCAGACAATATCAGTGCCTTCAGAAAATCCATATTGCTCAGGAGATGATACATTTGCTAATAAAAATAATTTTTATATTCATGTATCAATAAATAGGTTCAGAGAATCATCCTATACTTTTTGCTGAGAATCAAATATAAGAAATGTAGTCAAGATACTCAAATTATCTTCTTAATAGACCATTTCTTATCAGCTTTACTTGGTCCATAATTTTCAGTGTGACTAGCTTTTTTCCTGATCTTTAGGTCATACTTCAATGAAGTAATATTTTATTGATAAAAGCTTTTTCTAATTAAATTACAGTCACGTGCTGCGTAGTGGGTTTTGGTCAACAACAGACTGCATATACAATCGAGTCGCCTAGTAAGCTAAGGTTAATTTATTATTGAAGAAATATAAGTATTTAAAAGTTAATTTAGTGTAGCCTAGGTGTGCAGTGTTTATAAAGATGGCAGTAGTGTATGGTAAAGTTCTAGACCTTCACATTCACTCACTACTCTCTCACTGACTCACCCAGAGTAACTTCTAGTCCTGCAAACTCCATTTATAATAAGTGCCTTGTACAAGTGTACGGTTTCTTATTATTTATATAGTATTTTACTGTACCTTCCTTATGTTTAGGTATCTTTAGACATGCATACTTTCCATTGTGTTACAACTGCCTGCAGCATTCCGTACAGTCACATGCTGTACAGATTTGTAGCCTAGGAACAATAGGTTATACCATATAGCCTAGGTGTGTAGTAGGCTACACCATTTAAGTTTTGTGTAAGTACACTCTGACGTTTGCACAATGACAAAATCATCTAAAGATGCGTTTCTCAGAATGTATGTCTCAGAATGTATGTCTGTGGTTAAGTGACATGACTGTATTTTTCTTAAATTGCATAACAATCTCAACTTTTTCTTTTAGGATGAATGTAGCTTTTCCTGCTTTTTATCTTTGTTCTTTTGCTTTGCGCATCCATTTGTGTACCCAATTGTTTTACCCCACTGTACTTTATCACTTATCATTTATTATTATTTTTTGAGACAAGGTCTCCCTCTGTTATCTAGGCTGGAGTGCAGTGGCATGATCTTGGCTCACTCCAGCCTCAGCCTTCTGAACTCAAGCAATCCTCCCATCTCAGCCTCTCGAGTAGCAAGTAGCTGGGACTACAGGCACGTGCCACCATGCCAGGCTAATCTTGTTTATTTTTTGTAAAGACAAGGTCTTACTATGTTGTCCAGGCTGGCTTCAAACTCCTGGGCTCAAGCAATCCTCCCACCTTCGCCTCCCAAAATGTTGGGATTATGGGCATGATCCACTGTGCCCAGCCCCCACTGTATTGTAATTGATCACTGCTTGTCCCCTCTTTAGCAGCTGTAATCTTAATTATTTCTAAGTTTGAATTGACAGAATTTAACTTGCTACTAAGTGACTGGAAATTAACTTTCTCATATACTGAATGTTCCCAGATTTTGCTAATAGGTAACAAGGTTTCAGTGTGACACTATTTGAGGTTCGGTAGGCAGTTAATGAAGTTTTTCTTTTAAAGAAATCTTTTCCTTTTCACGAAATGTCCTCCAGATTCCTGGACCGGCTGGACTGATGTGCTTTTAGCAGTACCCACAGGGCCTGGCATAGGTGGAGCTTGCCCCTTTCCTGTGCTGCTGTGGTTGGTGGTTGGTATTTGGGTGGTATTCTCCTGCTGTTGCTGGACCTGCTCCCATTATTACTGTCTGAAGCCTCTGCAGTCAGTTCTCTTAGTTGCACCCTTGACACTTCTCTGTGCTCATTTTTCACCCTCTTCTTGCAACTCTTCCAACCAATTTGCCTTTGGTGTTGGAAAGTCTGACTTCTTTTTCTTGAAAGATTTCTCTTTTTTTTTATTTGACATCACACATAAGTTTATTTTTAAAGGCCATTATGATTTCTTTCACTCCTTCATGTGTGACTTCCCATAAAAACATTCTTCCCCTTTCTTATTATATCCCACGCTTTCTGTCTTTTTCTTCTTTTTATCGTATGTTGCAAATTTGTCCCCGCCAAGGACCATTTTATTTGTTGTAACATTTGCCTTTTCTTTTTCTTTTTCTTTTTTTCTTCTTTATCCAGGTAGGAAATTAGAAATTTTACCAAGGTCTAACAAGACTGATTCCTCAAAGTGGAAGCAGCCTTTTAAACTCAGGCTATGTACACAATGACCTTGTGGAACAGGTTCAGCCAGACTTTCACTTGCATGAAAGCACAGGGTCTGTCCTTTTCTTTCCAGAGGCCTCCTCTCACATTCCACAGCTAGTTTCTCTTAGGCCTGACTTTCATAACAATGGTATTTCCTTCCTTGTGGTTATGAAACCAATCAACTGAACATCACATATGCAGCGTTCCCATACTATCAGCAGCTAACATCACTGAAATGCAGGTTCATGCCATCTCTGGGCCATCCCACTTTTAGCATGTTGATTCTTCTTCTCATGTTGGTCCCAGCGTGGACACAAGGTGGCTGCAACAGCTCCAGACATCACGCAGTAAGTTTCAGCATCTGAAACAGTCTCCATCCTTTTATAAGAGCTGAGAACACTCCTCTAAGTCACCCAGCAAACTTCCCTTCACATTTCAATGGTCAAAACAGCATTGTTGGACCCGCTCTGAAACTGGAAAGGGAAATGGAGTTGCCTTGATTGGCTTATGCTATACAAGATTTATCCCCAGAGTTGAGGAGGGGCGTAGGTTCTCCTGAAACACATGGATTCTTATGCAGGATCCTGGTTCTCTTAGTAAGAAAAGTCCAAGGAGGGGATTGGCTATAGAATAGGCCCCAGCCACGTCTGCTGCTGGAATGAAAAGCTTTGATTGAACAGGTAAGAACTGGGCCCAAAAAACTGAGACCAGCCTTTGGGAACTAGGCTATCCAGAAGGCCTTCTTCCAGGCTACACTAGCAAAGCGTTCTTTTGATTCCTGCAGCATTTGTTAATGTAACACTTATTGACAGCACATCTGACTTTTTGGGGTCAATTATTCTCTCAGGTCTGTGCTCTGTTTCCCCAACTAGATGGCAGAGGAATATTTTAGCAGGTTGAGATTCATGAAAGGGCAGTAAAGGGATTAGGTGTCTAACCCTGTTTCTAATCTCAGCTGCATTTCCATGTGCAGAGCAGAGACTGGCCCTGAGCAATGGAGGAAGTCTGCTCACTTGTCTTGTCTTCCCCCAGTGCAGCCTGCAGACTGCCAGTTGTGGGCTGTGTTGGGCTAACAGACATACTCTTTTAACATTAAAATGGTTTTTGATTTTTTTTAAGAAAACTGAATCGCTTGGGGTGGGGAGAGGAGGGGAAGGTGGGGAGGGATAACATGGGGAGAAATGCCAGATATATTATGCACCTAAAGTAAAATTAAAAAAAAAAAGAAGAAGTAGAATCGCCTTGTGGAGACCAGCATTGCCTTGGCTGTTGGGTCCCAGGACAAAAACCAACCTGGGCAACAAAATTAAAGGCGTTTCATACAGTGAACTTCCTCTGTTTGAGAACCATCGTGGAATTCATCCATAAACATCTCATTAGTTAATAAGGAAGATGAAATTTTAGGCAAATAATTATATGTCCTTCTTTAATGCCAAAAAAAAAATTGGAAGATGTTCTAGGAAATCTTGATTTCTCCCCTTTTTTTTCTTTTTCGAAAAATCTGATACTATGACACCACTGAGTCCACATCTTTTAGAGTAGCTGGCTTGGGCTGCCTAGTGCTGGCCCTTTTAGAGTGGAGCCTGGGCTCTCCTGTCCTCCAAGGTGCTGCCAGGATCTTGTTCTCCCCACACTAAGTGTTCAAGGTACCTGTTGGGCTTCCATAACATTTATATTTGAGATTTGTATTTATATCATCCTGTATATTGATGTCACGTTAATTTTAAAAAATCTTCTGCTCCACACTTTCTTTCTCTTTCTCTTTCTTTCTTTTTCTTTCTTTCTTCTTTTGTTCTTCTTTCTTCCTGTCTCTCTCTTTCTTTCTTCTTTCTTTCTTTCTGTCTCTCTTTCTCTTTCCTCTCTTTCTTTCTCTTTCTTTCTTTCTTTCTTTTTCTTCTTTCTTTCTTCTTTCTTCTTTCTCTTTCTTTCTTTCCCTTTCTTTCTTCTTTCTCTTTCTTTCTTTCCCTTTCTTTCTTCTTTCTCTTTTGAGATGGAGTCTCATTATGTTGCCAGGCTGGACTGCAGTAGTACAATCTCGGTTCACTGAAACTTCCGCCACCTGGGTTCAAGCAATTCTCCTGCCTCAGCCTTCCGAGTAGCTGAGATTACAGGCGCCTGCCACCACACCCAGCTAATTTTTGTATATTTAGTAGAGACAGGGTGTTATCATGTTGGCCAGAACGGGCTCGATCTCTTCCCTTGGGATCCACCTGGCTTGGATCTCAAAGTACTGGGATTACAGGCGTGAGCCACCAGGGCCCAGCTTTTTTCTTTTTTTTTTTTTTTTTTTTTTTTTTTTGAGACGGAGTCTCTCTCTGTTGCCCAGGCTGGAGGGCAATGGCACGATTTCGGCTCACTGCAACTTCCGCACCTCGGTTCAAGTGATTCTCCTGCCTCAGCCTCCCTAGTAGGTGGGATTACAGGTGCCTGCCACCACATCTAGCTAATTTTTGTGTTTTTAGTGGAGATAGAGTTTCACCATGTTGGCCGGGGTGGGTCTTGAACTCCTGACTTCAAGTAATCTGCCTGCCTTGGTCTTCCAAAGTGCTGGGATTATAGGCATGAGCCATCACGCCTGGCCTTAGTTGTCTTTAAATAAAGTTTTCAACCTCCTTGGTAACATTTTGTCCCTCACATACATGAAGATTCCATCTCCACTGCACATTGCCATTCCTCAAATGATGGTATCCCTACCTATTTCCATGACTTTGTTAGAAAACTCCATGGGTCTGGAATATCTCCGTGGTAAGCTGAATAATACAGCTCCTGTTCATCAAAGATGTCCATGTCCTAATCCCCGGAACCTGTGAAAAAGTTACCTTCCATGGCAAAAGGAGATTTTTGCAGATGTGATTTAGTTAAGCATTTGGATGGGGAGATTATTTTGTACTACCTAGGTGAGCCTGATATGATCACCAGGGGCCTCCTTATAAGAGGAGACCAGATATGGGGAAGCCGATGTGAAGTCAGAAGGGGAGTCTTTAGAGTGATGCGGTTGCAAATTAAGAAATGCCAAGACAGCCTTTAGATGCTGTAGGAAGCAGGGTTGGCCTCCAGAAGGAAGCAGACCTGCTGACCTTTTGATTTTAACTCCCTAAGATGAAGTTTAGACTTCTGCCCTCCAGGACCGTGAGAGTAAATTTGTGTCTTTTTTAAGCCACCAAGTTGGTAATTTGTTACATCCACAATAAGAAAATCACTATAACTTCCTTCCTCTATCTTTCCTTATAAATGTTACCTTCTCATTGAGATCCCTGGGGATCATGAAAATGTGCTGGGTGCAATGGCACGGTCTCGGCTCACTGCAACCTCTGCCTTCCGGTTTCAAGCGATTCTCCTGCCTCAGCCTCATGAGTAGCTTGGATTACAGGCTAATTTTTTTTTTGTATTTTCAGTAGAGTCAAGGTTTTACCATGTTGGCCGGGCTGATTGCCAACTCCTGACCACAGGTGATTCGCCCACCTGATCCTCCAAAAGTGCTGGGATTACAGCCTTGAGCCACCCTGCCCAACCTTCCCAGAACTTATCTCGGTTGCTTGATCATGGCTAATAGTTAAGAAATATTTGTTGAGTGAAAGAAAGGGAAGACTAGGAGGAATATGAGTGGCCAAAATGGCCATGATGTGCAATGGTAGGTAAGTTTAATTGTATGCTTAAATAATAATAGTTTATATGGCTTGGCATCTTGGAATTTTAGTACCTCTAGATTACTTGAACTGGCCTAATGAACTTTCAGGAAAGAATAAAAGAAGAAAGGAGAGGAGAAAAGAGGGGAGGAAAGAGGAACCGGGGAGGGGATGGGAGGAGAGGAGAACTTGACTACAACTAGAAGAATAGACTTTCTCTGTTTCCTCTTTATTTTGAGTGTGGTGTGGATCACAGAAGGACTACATTTTCTGTTGGAGCACTAGGATAAGCAACTTTTCTCATTAAGCTTTAAATTCCACTGCTATTGATGACTCCTCCTAGATGGTATGGATTATGGAGTTCTAAAGGCATGTTTTTCTCATGAGACCTTTGGTCAAGAATGGCATTCCACTCTAGATGTTGTAGATTCCTTTAGCAAATAAGGTCATAATTTTTCTTTTTTTCTGTGACACATATTAGAGTAGGTTATAGCTGTATAAGTGGACAACATGCTATTTCAGTGCTACTTACGCATTGGCATCCAAAGAGCTCATCTCCAGGGCAAGTGACATATTTGCATAATGTCAGTGAAGTTTTGTGTTCCTGTATTAACTGACAGAGATAGACAATGACAGGATACCAGGAAGCTGTGTTGATGACAGAGCCTCTGAAAGTAGAGAGTGTATATTCTTTCAAGATGACATCATCCTTCAATTAAGAGAAGGTAGGAGGATACCCAAAGGAAGGAGAATGGGGAAAGGAGAAAGAGCGAGCTACGGAAGAGCTGGGATGATAGTAGATAGCTTTGATTACTGAAGGAACGAGGAAGCACATGTTTTAATTATGTTGGACTTTGAATGAAAGAATGTGACACTTGGTACAAATGGATTAAGCATTTTGTTTAACTAAAGGATTAATGAAAGAGGAGAACAAATAGATTAAGATTAGGCTAATGTTATTACTGTTGTTTTTCCTTATGGATTACAACTTAAAATCTTGTCTTCCGTACGTGTAACTACAGTGAAATGTGACCTTACTGTCTCTTCCTGTGTAGGTTCATAAGAGCAAATTTTATTTATACATCTTGCCCATTTTGATGGAGAACCCAGAACTTGATCTAATTCTTCAAAAAATCCACTTTATATCTGAACAGCTTAAAATGAGACATGAACTATTATTTTATAGAGAATATGATTTATATGTGTGTATGGGGTATTGGTGGTGGTGGTTATATCACACAAATCATCAGCTCTGCCTCAGCAACTACTACGAAATGAATATTCTGAAACTCACTGAAAAAAATAGATCCTCCAATTAATAGGGCCCACCAGTTTTAGAAGGCAGATAGTGATTACCTTTTGTTACTTATGCATTCCTTTGGGGTTGCAGCCAACATCTAAGTCGCTCAGTGTCTTAAGCTGGGTTCCCTAGAAGCAGATGCTGAGATGAGGATTTGAACACAAGTGATTTATTAAAGGCGTTTCCAAGAGAAACTGGAAAAGGAGTGAGGGAAGCAGAATGCAGAAGAGAAAGAAGCCAAGCAAAGGTACAGCCTTAGGTGAAGTCCTAGACTTGCCCCGATCCAGTGGAATATAAATTACACCTCATAGTTGGTGATTTCAGGCAAGAAAGCTGGGCTTCCTTGCTGTGGCACCACTAATCATTGGCCAAGAGCCAACACAATGGGCTACAAACCCTCATGTATTTGAGGCTCTACCTGTGTACAAGTTGCCTGAGGGCCATCCCTTAAAGAAGAAGCTCTGCTGTGGGCCCTGACAGGCAATTGCACATTGATGCTGGGAAGAAGGGGGACAAAAAAGCAGGAAGAGGGATCTAAGAGAATCTCAGCTAAACACTGACACTGACTACTAATACTTATCAAAGTACTCTTTCCAAATACCAAGTGCTTTTTCAAGGGGAATTCTTGATAACAACATCTCTCTCTCTCACTTTATTTTTATTGCCCTTCACTAAAATATTTTCCTGCCCCTGATTACTATAACAGGTATTCATTAAGGCACAATGCCCTGTAAAAATAGTACAGAAAATAAGGTGGGCTCTACAGGTCAAAATTTGCTATCAATATGAGCTCCTTATACCCTTGACTCCATTTGAATACTTTGCCTAAAACTGACTTCTTGGATTCTGGTCCTGTGCCCTAGTTATGGTATTTTTGGATTCTTTCTGGTAACTCTATAGCCTCACTGATTTTGAAGTGGCATGTTGACAAACTGCTTTCCTTCCATGATCTCCCTAGGTTTTAACTCTGTTGTGCATTACTGAGATTTATTCCTAGCTCATTAATGATAATGACCACAATAGTAAAAGTGACAGCTATCATTTATTGAGTTCTTTTGTGTATCAGGCAATTTAGAAATAAATTTTCACACTCTCTCTGATAATTGGGTATTATTATTTTCTTTTTATGAATGAAGAAACTTAAGCAAAGTGGGAGAAAAATGAAACTTTCCCCAAACCTCTCTTTTTCAACATGCTACATTGGGGTTAGCATGTCTCCAAACCCATGCCCCTTCTTCCCTCACATCAGCACTCACTGCTCTCTCTGAGCAACTTGAATTTTACAAAACAGGGGCAAATTAAAGGCAAATACATGTTTGCTTTTTTAAGGTCAGTAGTAGGTTGTCTTCTTCAGTGAGGCTTGTTAGTAATTGGCAATTCATTCTTCAACTTCTACATGGAGACTGTCAACTAACAGAAAAAAGATAGTAATTCTTTTTGCAGCTTAATGTTTTTTTGAATTAATTTTTTCTGTCCTCATTAAAGGTTCTTAGCATATCAAAAAGGTGTTTTAAAAATCACTCCGAGAATCCAAAGAGCAAACCCAAGCACATTTTGATATATTCATAATGAAGCCAGCTATCTCAGTTAATAGGCCACAGCACTATGAACAGAAATACTCCCCAGATAGTCCATAGGGATGAGACTAGTGATGTCAAATACCCCTGGGAGTTTGGCGTTTCTCCAATGTTCTGACTCCTGTGATGCCATTGAGTGGTAAGAGGGAGGTGCTTATCTGCACTGGGACCTGTCTAGGTTGCTTTTAAGCCTAAATTAAATGTTTTAGGTTAGTTTTATTTTCTTTTTAAAATCCAGATTGGACTTGTTTTATCTGTCTCAACGTAGGAAATTCATTTTCTACTATCTTGGGAAGATCTGGTTGGTTATCTATGCTGTGAAACAAAGCATGTCAAATTTAGTGGTATTTTTAAGAAAAAAATTATTAAATATGGAACCCTTTCCCCATTTTTTTGTTTTTGTCAAGTTTGTCAAAGATCAGATCGTTGTAGATGTGTGGTGTTATTTCTGAGGCCTCTATTCTGTTCTATTGGTCGATATATCTGCTTTGGTACCAGTACCATGCTGTTTTGGTTATTGTAGCCTTGTAGTATAGTTCAAAGTCAGGTAGTGTGATGCCTCCAACTTTGTTCTTTTTCCTTAGGATTGTCTTGGCTATGTGGGTTCTTCTTTGGTTCCACATAAAATTTAAAGTAGTTTTTTCTAATTCTGTTTAGAAAGTCAATGGTAGTTTGATGGGAATAACATTGAATCTACAAATTACTTTGGGCAGTATGGCCATTTTCATGATTCTTCCTATTCATGAGCATGGAACGTTTTTCCATGTGTTTGTAACCTCTCTGATTTTCTTGAGCGGTAGTTTGTAGTTCTTGAAGAAGTCCTTTGCATCCCCTGTAAATTGTATTCCAGGAAGAGAAAATCAAATACCTCATGTTCTCACTCATAGGGAGTTGAAATGAGAACACATGGACAAAGGGAGGGGAACATCACACACCTGGGCTTGTCGAGGGGTCAAGTGCAAGGGGAGGGATAGCATTAGGATAAATACCTAAAGTAGATGACAGGTTGATGGGTGCAGCAAACCACCATGGTACATGTTTACCTGTGTAACAAACCTGCACATTCTGCACATGTATCCCAGAACTTAAAGTATAATTTTTTTAAAAAAGAAAACAGTTTATTATATCATTTTTTTTTGGTGTGTGTCTTAGGGATATTGTTTTATACCACGTGATGTCTATTAGGATCACTCTTTGGTCTTCAGTTGGTGTCTGAACTATTAGAATAAGAACTCAATGGATGAGTTCATGGTATAATGAATGCAACTGAGGTAAGAATTAATAAATTAGAAGATCAAGTTGAGGAACTCCTCTGAAGACATAAGAAAAGGGTAAAAAAAATGAAAGGAATAAGAAAAAATTATGAGATATGAAGAGTAGAGGTAAGAAATGCTAATGCCCCTTTAATATGAATTCCAGAAAGAAAAAAGAATTAATAGAAGAGTGAAAAATTAAGTAAACAATGATAATTACAAGTTCAACAAACAATAATCAGCATTCTTCTACAAAAGATAATATAATTAAGAAATGTAATAAAATAAGATACTTTTGATAATAGCAAGAGAAACTATGAGATATTTAGGAATAAACCTAACAGAATACACAAGATCTTAAGTAGAAGAATTTTTTAAAAATTACTAAAGTTAATAAAAAGAAGACTTAAATAAGTCAAGAGATATGGTATATCCAAGGATGAGATTATATAACATAGGAAAGACCTAATATTTCCTCCAAATTAATCTTAAATTTAATGCTATTCCAACTATGCAGCCATAAAAAACGATGAGTTCGTGTCCTTTGTAGGGACATGGATGAACCTGTAAACCATCATTCTCAGCAAACTGACATAAGAACAGAAAATCAAACACCACATGTTCTCACTCATAGGCAGGTGTTTAACAATGAGAACACATGGACACAGGGAGGGGAGCATCACACACTGGGGTCTGTGGGGGGGACTAGGGGAGGGACAGCAAGGGGATGGGAAGTTGGGGAAGGATAACATGGTGAGAAATGCCAGATATAGGTGAAGGGGAGGAAGGCGGCAAACCACACTGCCATGTGTGTACCTATGCAGCAATCTTACATGTTCTTCACATGTACCCCCAAACCTAAAATGCAATAAAAAAAATAAATAACAATAAAAAAATAAAATAAAAAATCAGTGTGTAACAATAAAAAAAAAATTAATGCTATTCCAGTTAGAATTCCTGGAGGATTCTTTCATGAAATTTGAGAAACTGGCTTTCTAAAATTAATATGGAAAAACAAAAGTCCATACATAAATGTAACCTTTTTTTAAATTAAAAAAATGGGAATGTGTCATAACCCTTGGGATCTAGCACAAAGATGTATAAAAAACATGACATGCGTGCAGGAAAAGAAAATAACTAAAGGAACAATATGAAAGATCCAGAAGTATCATGCATCAGGTTGGTGCAAAAGAAATTGCAGTTTTAGACCATGAATTTTCAATCATTATAACTAGGTTAAAACACATTTTTGTTATTCAAAATAGGAATCATTAACAATCAACAATTTTTGCGAATGAGAAAAATGTTGCTTAAAAATGTATGCTTCGGGATTCAATGAACTCTTGAAAAGCATTTTCTGCATCTTGCTGGTTGTAAAAGCATTTTTTCCTAAAGAAAGTGTCCACATGCTTAAAGATGTGGTAGCTGGTTGGTGAGAGGTCAGGTGAATGTGGCTGATGAGACAAAACTTCGTAGCCCAATCCGTTCAACTTTTGAAATGTTGGTTGTGCCACATTCGGTAGGGGACTGTCATGGAGAAGAATTGGGCCCTCTCCGTTGACCAATGCCAGCTGCAGGCACTGCAGTTTTTTTCATCAATTTGCTGCACATACTTCTCAATGTAATGGTTTCCCTGAAATTCAGGAAGCTGCAGTGGATCAGACTGGCCAGCAGCAGTCCACCAAACAGTGACCAAGACCTTGGTTTGGGGAAGTGCTTTGAAGTTTCCTCTCAGTCCAACAACTGAGCTGGTCGTTGCAAGTTGTCATATAAAATCCACTTTTTGTTGCATGTCACAATCTGATCAAGAAATGGTTCATTGTTGTGTAGAATAAGAGAAGATGAAACTTCAAAACGATATTTTTTGTATTTTTGCTCAGCTCATGAGTCACTCTCTTAGCGAGGTTTTTCACCTTTCCAGTTTGCTTCAGATGTCAAACAGCCATAGAATGTTTGACGTTGAGTTCTTTGGCAACTTCTTGTGTAGTTGTAAGAGGATCAGCCTTGATGATTGCTCTCGATTGGTTGTTGCCAACTTCCGATGGCTGGCCACTATGCTCCTCATCTTCAAGGCTCTGGTCTCTTTTGAAAAACTTCTTGAACAACTACTGCACTCCAGCCTGGGCAACAGAGTAAGGTTCTGTCTCATAATAATAACGACAACTATGTTATCACCACATGGTACACTACTTTACTGTCATCAGAATGAATCTATTGCATTAATAGATGACAATGTGGCTATAACTTAAGAATAGTATAAAGTAAAAAAATACTTAAATCCAATATTTATAAAACTTTATAAAATTCTTAAAATATATTTCTAGAATATATATTTATTTAAATACACATAAAAATGATGTATGAGAGCACATATTTTAAATATAATTAAGTAGAAGGCAAGAGGTAGGGGAGAGGGGACAGAGAAACCAAAACAAGGAATTAAAACAGAACAAAGTATATTAACCAGTGATGACAGTGTGCCACAGCAAAGCAGCATTAGCTGCTTTCTGTGCACCTAAGAGAAGGTAAATAAAGATGAAAAAAGAAAGAAAGAGAGAGAGAGAAAGAGAGAGAAGGAGGGAGGGAGGGAAAGAAAGAAAGAAAAAAGGAGGGAAAGAAGGAAGGAAGGGAAAGAAAGAAAAGAAAAAAGGAGAGAAGGAAGGAAGGGAGGGAAAGAAAGAAAGAAAAGAAAAAAAAGAATGAAAGAAAGAGAAAAGAAGATAAAAAAAAGAAGGGAAGATAAAAAGAGAGAGTGAAACAGCACAAAGGGACCTTCTTGAGGTGGAAACCTGAACCACAGTCCAGGCACTGTGCTGACCTGCAGAGCAAATCACCAATTTAGAATTCCCTAAACTCTGATAGTTCTTTCCATTCATTTATTTGACCTATAGATAATTTTCCTTCAGAGTAGCTGTGGTAATGATAATGGTGATGTGACAATGACTATACTTGGCAGAAATAGCATTAAGAAAACATGAAATAAACAAATAAACCTAATACACTTTTAACTAAAGCCTCCAAAAAAAAAATCACAGAATTCTGTTGACTGCATTTCAACTTCTATTAAATGTAAACTGTTTCTGAATGATTGTTTTCTCATTACAGTCATAGGCAGAAGAATCTATTTAAAAATTGTAATATAAATGTTCATTTAATCATGGACACTAAAAGATTGAACATTTTGTCTTTTCTGTGTTGCACATCTTCATTCTTCACTGCCTTTAACATACTTGTCAGACAAGAAACTGAAAACTCATTTGAGTGTAAAGTCACACCTAGTCTATATATTTTAGTAATGACTCTGCTGTCATCTTGCATTTGGAAACTTGGATCTTGATTGACATAGGTGCCCAGAACCTCTTCTGATGAAAGGCCATTGGCAACCATTTTGGGAAATGTAAGATACTAGATTTCTTTCCAAATAGGAAACAGACTCAGAGAATCGATTAGTAATACCTGAGATGTTTCAAAAACTTACAAACTACATGCCAAAATTCTGATTATTTTTACAGCAGTTGTTTGGCTTCAAATTCTAAAGTAAATATGACTGTAATGCTTACTCCCTTGTATTTTGGGATAATCATTTGGTGAGCATTAAAGTCGTATTAACTCATTTCATGGGATTATAATGAAGAGCATTGTGCATTGTTCCTGAACCATATTCCTTTTGGGGATTGTTACATATAAAGAGGGAGGTTTGGGAATTGGATATGCAGAGAGCAGACACCTGGATACACTTAGTGTGGTTCCAGCTTTCAACTCTTATCACCTCCCCAACCTCTGACCTGACAGAGTTTTGAGAAAACCTTGAGGTTTGCAGTTTTCACACTGTACCAAATGATGAACTGGATTCCATAAGGAAAACAAATAATATAAGTAATGAAATTATTCTGCCTGAAGGAAGTCCCTCATTTTGTTCTTCAGTGCTTGTGTCTTTTGAGTATGAAGTGACACTACAAATGGATCTTCAGCTGTTCCCAGTGAAGACTACATATCTGAAGTGATTATCAAATTATATTTTTAAAAACCTTCAACAGCAGATTTAATTTTGATTTCTTAAAAAACAGGATATATACATGAAGCACATGTGTGTATACATGCATGCATTAAAATGTTTGCAACAGTTTGTATTTGTATACATATTGAGAGAGTTAGAATATGCTATCTTAGCATATCAACTATTTAAATAAAGACTCTTGAAAAACAGCAGGCACAAAAAGATCACTTTGACCTTCATGCGGTTTCATAAGAGCAAAAGATGAAATTCCCAAGTGAAAGACATTCTCCCTGTACTAGAAGAAAAGGCAACATCCTTATCTTCAAGGACAAGAAATTGAGATTGAGAAAACACTGTACAGACCTTGTTATAATAACTCTTATCTTTTAAGCCTCCCCACATAATTTTGTCACATTTTCACAGTTTACTATTCTTTGTCTAATTCAGTATATAAGTAACCAACTCTAAATGCATTTTTGGTCTTGATTTCTTTATGAGGGTACTTGTGTCATGAAAAATGTGTATTAAATAAATGTGTATGTTTTTCTCCTGTTAATCTATGTTGTCTCAATTTAATTCTTGCACCCAGCCAGGACCCTAAGAGGATGGAAGTAAAATTTTTCTGCATCTATAGTATACATATACAAACATACATATATATATAGACATGCACGGTTTGTAACAGATTTTGTATATGTGTGCAAATATATGTATATACGTAGGCACATACATGTGTATACATATATATGTATATATACATATAAATTTCAACTGTTGCAAACTGATGTAAGCCCATCTGGTCTGTCAAAAATTATTTCCTGGAAGCTATCTGTAGTGTCTAGTACTTGGAAGTAGGTGAGGGCCTATTGGTTCAGTTTGCTTGAACTAGACTTTGTGCCTATTATGCTGGTGTCCCCTTCAGTTTAGTAGTTTAACACTCTTAAAAGTGTCCTGGGGCAACGCCACACATCTACAACCATCTGATCTTTGACAAACCTCACAAAAACAAGCAATGGGGAAAGGATTCCCTGTTTAATAAATGGTGTTGGGAAAACTGGCTAGCCATGTGCAGAAAGCAGAAACTGGACCCCTTCCTGACACCTTACACTAAGATTAACTCCAGATGGATTAAAGACTTAAACATAAGACCTAACACCATAAAAACCCCAGAAGAAAATCTAGGCAAAACCATTTAGGACATAGGCATAGGCAAGGACTTCATGACTAAAACACCAAAAGCATTGGCAACAAAAGCCAAAAAAGGTAAATGGGACCTAATCAAACTCCACAGCTTCTGCACAACAAAAGAAACAATCATTAGAGTGAATCAGCAACCAACAGAATAGGAAAAAATTTTTGCAATCTACCCATCTGACAAAGGGCTAATATCCAGAATCTATAAAGAACTAAAGCAGATTTACAAGAAACAAACAAGCCCATTCAAAAGTGGGCAAAGGATATGAACAGACACTTTACAAAAGAAGATATATATGAGGCCAACAAACATATGAAAAATCATCACTGGTCATTAGAGAAATGCAATTCAAAACTACATTGAGATACCTTCTCATGTCAGTTAGAATGGCCATCATTACAAAATCTGGAGACAGATGCTGGGGAGGATGTGGAGAAATAGGAACACTTTTACACTGTTGGTGAGAGTGTAAGTTAGTTCAACCATTGTGGAAAACAGTGTGGCATTTTCTCAAGGACCTAGAAATAGAAATTCCATTTGACCCAGCAATCCCATTACTGAGTATATATCCAAAGGATTATAAATTGTTCTATATAGGACATATGCACACGAGTGTTCATTGCGGCACTGTTTATAATAGCAAAGACTTGGAACCAACCCAAATGCCCCTCGATGATAGACTGGACAGGGAAAATGTGGCACATATATACCATGGAATGCTACATAGCCATAAAAAAGGATGAGTTCATGTCCTTTGCAGGGACATGGATGAATCTGGAAACTATCATTCTCAGTAAACTGACATAAGAACAGAAAATCAAACGCCACATGTTCTCACCCATACAGGGAATTGAACAATGAGAACACATGGACACAGGGAGGGGAGCATCACACATTCTGGGGTCTGTGGGGGGGGAAATAGGGGAGGGACAGTGGGGGATGGGGATCTGGGGAGGGATGACATGGGGATAAATGCCAGATATAGGTGATGGGGAGGAAGGCAGCAAACCACACTGCCATGTGTGTACCTATGCAACAATCTTACATGTTCTTTACATGTACCCCAAAACATAAAATGCAATAAAAAATAATATATAACAGAAGCCAAAATATACATTTTATAACCGTATTTAAAAGTCTGGGTAGCAACCAACCATCTACCAATCATTTGTAAATGCACTGAAAAAAACTGTTACCTTAAAAAAGTAATAAATAAGATCTTAATAAAAAAGTGTCCTGGTTAGGCTGATAAATTATATGGTTATCCTGTTTTAGTTCCTCCCCTACAAGCCCTTTACCAGGTAGTGTATCCCATTCAGAACAAATCTTAGACCCAATTTTGTCATATAGAAAAACTTTTGTTAGCAAGCATGTTCAAAAACAGTCATACAATCCATTTCAAAAGCTTGATGAGGGGCCATATGTTTTTACAGGTCCTCCAGCAGCACCTTGTCCAAAGGTCTTGTGGGACATAAAGCTTAAATAATTCTGAGAGCTCTCTTTAAGAAAAAAGTAATACAAAATTTTGAACACAACACTGGAGATAAAAATGAATATTTACTTAGAAAGAGAAAAGAAAACACAAAAATCACACATTTTGTGGAGCTGGCAGATATCATAAACATCAAAAAATTCAGACAAATACATGAACATCCTGCAGGGCTCATTGCCATAATTTTTTTTTCTACTTTTGTTGTTCTTGTTTTACAATGACTTTGGTTATTTCTTCGTATATTGGCAAATTCAAAATGATTTATTATTGTTTTATTTTCTCATCAATATTTAACTTATTATATTTAGTTCTTTAAAAATTTTTTATTGGCTATTTTAGAATTTACAATATATATTTTTACTTTATCAGAATCTACCTAAAAATATTATACCACTTTAAGTAATGTAGTTTCCACAGACCAGTGACACTATAAAGCAACTGCACAAACAAGTCTGCATAATAACCAGCTAACATCATGAGGACAGGATCAAACCAACACATATCAATACTAACCTTGAATGCAAATGGGCTAAATGCCTCAATTAAAAGGCACAGAGTGGCAAGCTGAATAAAGAATCAAGACCCAATGGTGAATTCTCTTCAAGAGACCCATCTCATATGCAATGACACGCAAAAGCTCAAAATAAAGAGATAGAGAAAAATCTACCAAGCAAATGGAAAAAGAAAAAAGCAGGGGTGTGAGTCCTAATTTAGGACAAAGCAGACTTTAAACCAACATAGATCAACAAAGGCAAAGAAGTACATTATATAATAATAAAAAGTGTAACTTAAGAAGACTACCTATCCAAAATCTATATACATTCAACATAAGAGCATTTAGATTCATAAAGCAAGTTCTTAGGGACCTTCAAAGAGACATAGACTTCCACACAATAGTGGTGGGAGACTTCAAGATCCCACTGACAATATTAGACAGATTACTTAGACAGAAAATTAACAAAGATATTTGGCACCTGAACTCAGCATTGGAACAAATGTACCTGATAGATATCTACAGAACTCTCCACACAATAACAATAGATATATATTCTTCTCATTGCCACATGGTACATGGTCTAAAATCAACCACACAATGAGACATAAAACACTCCTCAGCAAATGTCAAAGAACTGAAATCATAACAACCACTCTCTCAGATCACAGTGCAATAGAACTAGAAATCAAAACTAATAAATTTGCTGAAAACCATACAATTACATGGACATTAAATAACCTGATGCAGAATGACTTTTGGGTAAATAATGAAATTAAGACAGAAATCAAGAAATTCTTTGAAACTACTGAGAACAAAAATACAACGTACCAGAATCTCTGGGAACATAGCTAAAGCAGTGTTAAAAGAATAACTTATAGTACTAAATACTAACATCAAAAAGTTAGAAAACTCTGAATTTAACAACCTACCATAATGACTAAAAGAACTAGAGAACAAAAAGCAAACCAACCCAAAAGCCAGCAGAAGACAAGAAATAACCAACATCAGAGCTGAACTAAAAGAAACTGAGACACGAAAAACCATTCAAAAGATCAATGAATCCAGGAGCTGGTTCTTTGAAAAAAAGTAATAAAATAGACTGCTAGCTAGACTAACAAAGAAGAAAAGAGAGAAGATCCAAATAAACACAATTAGAAATGACAAAGGGGATATTACCACTGACCCCACAGAAATATAGATAACGACCAGAGAATATTATGAATACTTTCATGCACACAAACTAGATAATCTAGAAGAAATGGATAAACTTCTGGACACACTCACCCTCCCAAGACTAAACCAGGAAGAAATCGAATCCCTAAACAGTCCAACAAAGAACTTCAAAATTGAATCAGTATTAAATTGCCTGCCAGCTAAAAAAAAGTCCAGGACCAGACAGATTCACAGCTGAATTCTACCAGATGTACAAATAAGAACTAGTACAATTCCTATTGAAACTATTTCCTAAAATTAAGGAGGAGGTAATCCTCCCTAACTCATTCTATAAGGCCAACATCATGGTGATACCAAAACCTGACAGAGATATGACACAAAAAGAAACTTCAGGTCAATATCCTTGATGAACACTGGTGCAAAAATCCTCAACAAAATACTGGCAAATCAAATCAAGCAGCACAGGAAGAAGCTTATCCACCACCATCAAGTAGGCTTTATCCCTGGGTTGCAAGGTTGGTTTAACATACACAAATCAACAGATGTGATTCATCAGATAATCAGAACTAAAGACAAAAACCACATGATCATCTCAATAGATAAAGAGAAGGCTTTCAACAAAATTCAGTACTCCTCCATGTTAAAAACTCTCAATAAACTAGGTATTGAAGGAACATACCTCAAAATAATAAGAACCATTTATGACAAACCCACAACCAACATCATAGTAAATGCCCAAAGGCTGGAAGCATTCCCCTTGAAAACTGGCACAAAAAAAGGGCTACCCTGTCTCATTACTACCATTCAACACAGTGTTGGAAGTCCTAGCCAGAGCCATCTGGCAAGAGAAATAAATAAAGGGCATCCAAGTAGAAAGAGAGGAAGTCAAACTATTCCTGTTTACAGATGACATGATTCCATATCTAGAAGACCCCATAGTCCAAGAGCTCCTAAGCTGGTAAGTAACTGCAGCAAAGTCTCAGGACACAATATCAATGTGTACAAATCACCAGCATTCCTATACACTAACAATCATCAAGCCAAGAACCAAATCAGGAATGCAATCCCATTCACAATTGATACTAAAACAAATAAATAAAACACTTAGGAATACAGCTAACCAGGGAGGTGGAAGATCTCTACGATGAGAACTACAAAACGCTGCTCAAAGAAATCAGAGATGAGACAAACAAATGGAAAAATATTTGACACTCATGGATGGGAAGAATCAATATCATTAAAATGCCATACTATCCAAAGCAATTCATAGATTCAATGCTATTCCTGTAAAACAACCAATGAAATTATTCAAAGGAGTAGAAAAAACTATTTTAAAATTCATGTGGAACAACAACAAAAAAGGCCAAATAACTAAGGCAATTCTAAACAAAAAGAACAAAACTGGAGGCATCACATTACCCAACTTCAAACTACACTGCAGAGCTACAGTAACCAAAACAACACGGTACTGGTACAAGAACAGACACATAGACCAATGGTACAGAATGGAGAGCCCAAAAATAAGGTCACAGACCTACTATGCATTTGACAAAGGTCTAATATCTAGTCTCTATAAAGAACTTAAACAAAGCTATAATTAAAAAACAAACAACTCTTTTAAAAAGTGGGCAATGGACACAAACAGACACTTTTCAATAGAATACATACCTGCAGCCAACAATCATATGAGAAAAAGCTCAACATCACTGATCATTAGAGAAATTCAAATCAAAATAGAAATTTAAATCAAAACCACAATGAGATATCATCTCACATCAGTTTGATTGAGTACTATTAAAAAGACAAAAAATAACAGGTGCTGGCAAGGTTGTGGGGAAAAAAAAGAAATATTTATACACTGTTGGTGGGAGTGTAAATTAGTTTGAACATTATGGAAAATACCGTGTCACAATTCCTCAAAGACCTAAAACTGGAACTACCATTTGACCTAGCAACCACATTACTGGGTATATACCCAAAGGAATATAAATTGTTCCATCAGAAAGACATGTGCACATGTACACTCACTGCAGTCCTGCTCACAATAGCAAAGACATGAATCAACCTAAATGTCCATCAATGGCAAATTGGATAAAGAAAATGGCTACACCATGGAATACTAGGCAGTCACAAAAAAAATGAGATCATGTCCTTTGCTGGAACTTAGGTGGTGCTAGAGGGCATCATTCTTAGCAAACTAATGTGCATGTTCTCACTTGTAAGTGGGAGCTAAATGATGAGAGCATATGGACACATAGAGGGGAACAACAGACACTGGGGCCTATCAGAAGGTGACGTGTGGGAGAAGAAATAACACCAGGAAAAATAACTAATAGGCTCTACGCTCAATACCTGGGCGATGAAATTATCTGTACAATAAACCCCCATGACATGAGTTTACCTATATAACAAACTATACATATACCCCTGAACTTAAAATAAAAGTTTAAAAAAAGTGTACCTTCATTTCTCCCTCCTGCTTTTTTTGCTATTGTTTTTATCATTATATTTCTTCCTGTCTTATGAATCCCACAATATGTTCTTATAATTATTTTTTAACAAATTAGAAAATTAAAAAATACATGTAAAATATTATCCACATATTAACCTTATCCACCTGTCTTTATTCCTTGTGTAGATTTCAGTGTTCATGGGATATCCTTTTACTTGAATCAGAAAAAACTTTATATGTGAACAAGTTTCCTAATGACAAGTCTGTCTCTGCTTTCATTTATCTGAAAAAGCCTTAATTTCACTTCTTTTTAGGGTATATTTTTACTGGATAGCAAATTGATAGTTTTTCTTCATCACTTAATATATACCTCATTCTAGTTTTTGTTTGTTTTGGCTTGAATTAGTTCCAATTAGAAATCAGTGTAATTCTCCTTTTGTTTTTCTTTAATGCCTTTTTACTCTAGTTGCTTTTAAGATTGTCTTCTTATCACTGGATTTTAGCAGTTTGGCTATGATGTTTGTGCTTGAGATTGGTTGAGCATATTGAGCTTCTGTAGGCTTACGTTTCTCATGAAATTTAAAAATATTAGGTTATTGAATTCTTCTTCCTCCACCCCTTTTGATTCTTGAATTTAAATATTTTAATTTCATAGATATTGGAATTATTGTTATTGTCCCTTAAGTAAATGGATGCTCATTTTGTTCAGGATCTTTTTCTTTCTGCAATTCAGTTTTTATGGTTTCTTTTGCCATATCTTTAAGTTATTATAGTGTCTACTTTGACATTAAGCATATATAGTAAGTTTGTCATTTCTGACATTGTAATTTTCATTTCAAGAAGTTTCATGTCTTTTTTTCAATAGGTTTTTTGTCTTTCTTCATTTTGTTAATGTTTTCTTTGGTACAGTTGACCCTTGGACAACATGGGATTTAGGGGTATTGACCTCTCTGTGCAGTTGAAAATCTTTGTATAACTTGTGACTCCATAAAAACTTAACTACTAATAGCCCATTGTTGACTGGCAGCTTTACTAATAACGCAAACAGTTGATTATCACATATTTTGTATGTTATATGTGTTATACCGTATTCTTACAATAAAGTAAGATAGAGAAAAATGTTATATTACTAAGAAAATCATAAGGAAAATAAAAATATTTATCATTAAGTGGAAGTGGAGCACCATAAAAGTCTTCATCTTCATTATTTTCGTATTCAATAGGCTGAGAAGGAGGGAGAAGAGGAGGCATTGGTCTTGGGGTCTCAGGGCTGGCAATTGCAGGAGAAAATCCATTTGTAAGTGGATTTATGTAGTTTGGATTCATGTTATTCAAGGGTCAACTGTATCCTACTGTGGCTTTTTCCTTTTATTTATTTATTGTTGGTTACTAATCACATTTTTCTACTTCTTTGCACATCTTTATAATTTTTGACTGGATGGTAGTCATTTTTCAAGAATCAATATTTATTGTCTTTTTTTTTTAAAAATGTGGAATTTATTTTATCAGGCAGTTGAGATAATGCTGTAGTTTTGAGGCTTGTTCTTCATCTTTTTGAGGAGTGTGGATCTTGAGTAATCCTTACTATAGCCCCAGTTAGTCCTACTGCTAAGACAAGACCCTTTGGGGGTCTCTATTCAATGGTCTAGTGCTTCAATGAAGGCTACACTTTGGCTGGTTGAAATTTGGATATCTTCCAGCCCTACATGAGCATTGAAAATTACTCAGCTGGGTCGGAGGTGAGGGGAGAGAGAGCATTAGGACAAATAGCTGATACACGAGGGGCTTAAAACCTAGATGAGGCCGGGTGTGGTGGCTCACGCCTGTAATCCCAGCACTGTGGGAGGCCAAGGCGGGTGGATCACTTGAGGTCAGGAGTTCAAAACCAGCCTGTCCAACATGGCAAAACCCTGTCTCTACTAAAAATTCAAAATTAGCTAGGCATGGTGGTGCACGCCTGTAATCCCAGCTACTCAGGGGGCTGAGGCAGGAGAATCTCTTGAACCTGGGAGGCGGAGGTTGTAGGGAGCCAAGATTGTGCCACTGCACTCCAGCCTGGGCAACAATAGCAAAAACTCCATCTCAAAAAATATATATAAATAAAAAAACCTAGATGATGGGTTAATAAGTGCAGCAAACCACCATGGCACACACATACCTGTATAACAAACCTACACATTCTGCACTTGTAGCCCGGAACTTAAAGTAAAATTAAAAAACCCATTTCCTCAGCTTACAGTTGCCCAATAGATTTCCTACTCAAGAGCACACCTTTGTTTAGCATGTCCTCTCCAGTGTTCTACTCTTTTCGTTGCCTCCATATGCTTTGAACTTTCTTTCTTCCTGTCAGCAAGGCCTCTGTAGCTTGCTTGGGTTTTCTCCATTTCTGTGTGACTGCCTGGAAATTAGTCTGCTTCTATGAAGCAGACCAGGGCAATGGTAGAGCTCGCCTTGTTTGTTTACTTTCTTGTAAGGCTTACTGGCCTGGCTTCCTGTGTTTTAGTCTCTATAAACTCCTATTTAATATTATGTTAAGTTTTCCAATTGGCTATGTTTGGGTGGAAGTCAGGTACTATTTACTTCATCATGGGCTAGAAACAAAAGTCATACCTTCTAATTTCATCTATAAATAAAATCTTTAAAAGGTATATTAGATCACTACAAGAGTAAGAATTTTTATTCTGTTCGCCAGTACAGGCCAAGTGCTAAAATGCCTGTGCTAAACTACTAATTATGTAGTTTCTCAATAAGTATTCATTAAATACTTGAACAGATGAATAAAATCTATTTTTTAACAATTTGACCTCTGCTATAGATCGGAATGAAAGACTGATGATGTGATTATGTTAGCCTATTTCTGGAATGTATAATTTTTATCACCACTTTTATTTGCTCATTATTATTAACAATTATTTAGTGGAATATTCCTGATTAGGGTACTTCAAATATTAACAATATTTTAAGGGTACAGAAATAAGTTAAAAATATTGCATGTGTACATATATACCACAGTACCTATGTTGAAGTATTTTATTTTATTATGTTTTGAGACAGGGTCTCACTCTGCCACCTAGGCTGGAGTGCAGTTGTGTGATCTTGCTCACTGTCATCTCTGCCTCCTACAGTAGGACAAGTAGCTCAAGTGATACTCCCACCTCAGCCTCTCAAGTGATCCTCCCATCTCAGCCTCCAAAGTAGCTGGGACTATAGGTGCATGGCACCATGTCCAGCTATTTTTTTTCTTTTTTTGTATTTTTGTTGGAGACGAGGTTTTGCCATGCTGCCCAGGCTATGTTGAAATATTTTAGATAAAATTGCAGATGACATATAACATAACACAAAAAGGCAATAAGTAAAAATTCCTTCCTACCTCTGATTCTTACTCTCTCAATCCCCTTTTCACAATTGCTCTTTTTAAAAATCAGCCTGTGCATATACAACTTAAATATACTTGTCCTTTTGTCTCACAAATGATCACATATTAAATATAGTAAACTGTATCTTTCTACTTTAATGTATCTGTGAAGAATTTCCTAAAACACCTCACTGTTTTAATAGTTGCTTAGTATTTCATTGCCTAGTATTTCATTCAATTTCATTGAATATGATACTTTATTTGACATGTTTTTTGATGAATATCTAGTTTTTCTGCAGTTTTGAACAGCTTTGTATATGTCATTGTGCTTTTGCATGTCACATTTCTATGCAATTGTATAAAGTAGTAATAAAAACTACTCCAAACCAGATAATGAACAAGTAATCTTTCCATACAACAGTTCTTTATTACTATACAATAATTCTGTAGCCCCAGTTAAAATTTTTATAATAAGAAACCTCAAGCACACAAAATGACCCAAAAATACTAACATTGCTTTGTAATACACCATTGCCTTTTTTCAACTGGCTCTGTGGAACAATATGTGGTATGACTATGGTAAAGTTCTTTTTATTAAGAAAAGAAATTACATTCTTGTACTTCTTTGATCTTGGGAATTACAAAAAAGAAATTTCAAATCTTAAGACTTTTTGTATGTGTGTGCAAAGAAAAAAAAAACCCAAAAAACCAAAACTACTTCACGTAAATGAAGAGCCAGAATCTTATCTTGTATGCATTTTCTGCATTAAAAAAATCTACTGTGTAATTTATTAAATTAGCTGTTTGCATTCATAAGAGAGTTGCATTTCCCTTGCCTTTATTTTCTCATTAAGTTTTCTTAGGATACCACCTTCAACAGAGAGAATGACTGTTCATAATTCTAAAATGCACGATAGTCTTGAGCTGATAGAATTATGGCTACAATGAGTTATCTTTGAGAAGATGAGGCACAAATATTCTTTCATATGTTAAAAAAAATTCAACTTTACCAAAGAATCATTGTGGGTCAGGAAGTCCTTCAAGTACTTTTCTTGTTCTCCAATTAACATCTTTATGTATTGAAGAAATTCCCAGTGGAAGCCTGAAGACATTAAAACAAAGCAGGAGCTTGGATTTTGTAATGTACAGATTCTTGATAGACACATGAGAGCATGGACGTGGAATAATTCTTAACTCCTCACAATTAAAGGTCATTTTGTATGACATTGAAAATGTAATTTTCTTAAGGCTGTGATTCTTAATTGTTTTTTTCCTTATCAATACCTGGAGGGTTTCCCAGATCTTCCACACTTCACAGTGTTCCTTTTATCATAGCTGCCCAAACATTCAGAACAGGTGATCTTTGAAATGTCTTGTTAAGAGGGAGAAAAGCCAGAGGACCAGTTCTCTGGGAGACAGTCTACTGAATGTGGGGTTCAGGCCATAGCCTATCTCATCAGTAGGGTGGCTACAAGATGAGGGAAGAGAGACAGACAGCCAGGTTTTTGCTTTTGGAAAGCTAATGGATTCTCATGGCTGTGAGAAGAATAATAGCGTGGCCCTCCAGGAACTGCTTCTGATGACACCCCATTTATATCATCACTGTCTTGGAGTCTGGGTAGATTCTGATTTGACCAGCAACTGTGACGTGCAAATAATTGAAACTTATGGAACAAAATCTCTCCCCTGATAGCTAGCTCTACGGTAATGACAGCTATAAAGAAGTAACTGACAGCAAACCATTGTTATTATTTAACATTTATAGGATGTCAACAGCAGACTGGGTGCTGTGAAAAATGAGGAATGCAATACTGAGATAACTTGATGCGTTTATGTTGTCAAGTAAATAGTGGCAGCTAGAACATTAGGCTATCCTCATGAAAAAGACAGGACAAATTTGTTGAATTCAGTGGTTTGTTTCTCTGCTCCCTCTTTTAGTGTTCTTCTTGGATGACTTATATCCACAGCTCAGGGGCTTGAAAACTTGGTTATGGATTGGAATAATCCAGAGAGCTTTTAAAAACACTCGTGCCTGCTTCTCACCTTAAAGACATTGTTCACCAATATAGGCCAAGTGCTAAAATACTTGTGCTAAACTACTAATTTTGTAGTAGTTTAAAACCTGGAGCTCTATCTCGCTTCTTTCATCTTGTAGCCATTTTATTGCTGAGATAGGCTGTGGCCTGAACCCCAAATCCAGCAGGCGGTCTCCTAGATAACTGGTCCTCTGGCCATTCTCCCTCTTAACAAGACATTTTGAAGATCACCTGTTCTGAATGTTTTGGGTAGCTATTATAAAATACCGAGCTGAGGATTGATCCAAGATGGCCATTTAGGAACAGCTCAGGATTGCAGCTCCCAGTGAAAGTGCAGGGGGTGAGTGGACGCCGCATTTTGATTGCCCACAGACTAGGCAATTCCCAGACGGAGGAGATCCACTGGTCGCCAGCGCGGTTGTTTCGGCCAGCGTGGCTGTGCTGGCTTGCGCCGCTGCTTTGCCCCACGCGGCTGCTTTGTCGGTGCCCTGGAGCAGCGGTTCTCCGTACAAAATACACCGGTCTGGGTGCCCTTTTGGCTGGCGACAGGAGCCACGGGAAGTCGCCCATTCGTCTGTTTAAAAAGAGGACTGAGCAGGGAACCAGGACAGTAGATTCCAGGGCAAAAAAAAGCCCCACGAATCTCAGTGCCGCTGTTTAAGCCAGCACAGTGAGTTGTTGCACGGGAAAAAACACACACCGCGGCACCTCTTCAACAGGCGACTGGAGCACCAACTTAAAAAAAAAGGCTCTGAGGCAGGGAGCCAGGCGATCGGTCTCAGCTGGTCCCACCCCCACAAAAGAACAGCAATCAGAAACTCTCTGGATTGAGAGTTTCACAACAAGTGCAGCTGAACCCGGGGCAGTCCAGCTCTGTGGGGGAGGGGCGTCCGCCATTACCAAGGCAGCCATCACTAGGGAGGTAGTCAGCCAATGCTGAGGCAGCCTGCCGTTGCCAAGGCAACCCGCTATTGCTGAGGCAGCCCGCCATTGCTGAGGCAGCCCACCGTTGCCAAGGCAACCTGCCACTGCAGAGAGGCTCCGCCTTAACAGAGGCGGGCCACCATTGCTGAGGCAGTTCTAACTACACCCGTATAAACAGGACTGCAGGGAAGTTCACTCCGCAGCGGGGCGGAGCCCACAGCAGCTCAGCAAAGCCTCTACAGGCAGACAGTGACTAGGCTGCCTCCTTGCTGGGCAGGGCAGCTCTGAAGGAAAAAAAAAAAGAGAAGGCAACAGCATAACCGAAACTCATAAAGCCCTAAATCCCTGGGACAGAGCACCTGGGAACAAAAAGCAGTTTATGAGTTCTGCTGCAGCAGACCTAAATGTACCTGCCCAGCAGCTCTGAATGAACATTGGAGCTCACAGCTCAGCATTTGAGCTCCTATAAAGAAGAGACCATCTCCTCAAGCAGCTCCCTGACTGCTATATATCCAAAGAGCCACCTCATAAAGGAGAGATCAGATTGACACTTGGCGGGTATGCTTCTGGGACAAAGTTAGCAGAAGAAGAAAACTGGTAACAACCCTTACTGTTTAGCAGCTGCTGCAGGTGAACACCAGGCAAGCAGGGCCTGGAGTGGACCTCAGCAGACCTACAACAGAGGGGCCAGACTGTCAGAAGGAAAACCAAGAAACAGAAATAACCTCATCATCAACAAACAGAATGTCCACTCAGAGACCCAATCTGAAAGCCAGCATCTACAAAGTCGACAGGTGGATAAATCCATAAAGATGGGAAGAAACCAGCGCAAAAAGGATGAAAACACCTGAAACCAGAGCACCTCTCCTCCTAAAAGAGATCACGACTCCTCACCAGCAAGGGAACAAGGTTGGAGGGAGAACGAGTGTGATGAAATGACAGAATCAGACTTCAGAAGGTGGGTAGTAAGAAACTTCTGTGAACTTAAAGAACATGTTCTAACCCAATGCAAAGAAACGAAGAACCTTGAAAAAACATTTGACGAAATGCTAACGAGAATGGACAAAATAGAAAGGAACATAAATGAATTGATGGAGCTGAAAAACGCAACATGAGAACTTTGCGAAGCATGCACAAGTATCAACAGCCGAATTGACCAAGCAGAAGAAAGGATATCAGAGGTCGAAGATCAACTCAATGAAATAAAACGGGAAGGCAAGAATGGAGAAAAAAGGGTAAAAAGGAATGAACAAAGTCTCCAAGAAATGTGGGACTATGTGAAAAGACCTAATCTACGTTTGATAGGCGTACCTGAATGCGACGAAGAGAATGAATCCAAGCTGGAAAATACTCTTCAGGATATTATCCAGGAAAACTTCCCCAACCTAGCAAGACAGGCCAATATTCAAGTCCAGGAAATACAGAGAACACCACAAAGATATTCGTCAAGAAGAGCAACCCCAAGGCACATAATCGTCAGATTCACCAGGGTCGAAATGAAGGAGAAAATACTAAGGGCAGCCAAAGAAAGGTCAGGTTACCCACAAAGGGAAGCCCATCAAACTCACAGCAGATCTCTCAGCAGAAACCCTACAAGCCAGAAGAGAGTGGTGGGGGCCAATATTCAACATCGTTAAAGAAAAGAACTTTCAACCCAGAATCTCCTATCCAGCCAAACTAAGTTTCACAAGTGAGGGAAAAATAAAATCCTTTGTGAACATGCAAGTACTCAGAGATTTCGTTACCACCAGGCCAGCTTTACAAGAGCTCCTGAAAGAGGCTCTACACATATAAAGGAACAACCAGTACCAGCCACTCCAAAAACATGCCAAATGGTAAAGAGAATCAAACACAATGAAGAATCTGCATCAACTAACGGGCAAAACAGCCAGCTAGCACCAAAATGGCAGTATCAAATTCACACATAACAATATTAACCCTAAATGTAAATGGACTAAATGCCCCAATCAAAAGACACAGACTGGCAAATTGGATAAAAAGACAAAACCCATCGGTGTGCTGTATCCAGGAAACCCATCTCACATGCAAGGATACACAAAGGCTCAATATAAAGGGATGGAGGAAGGTTTACCATGCAAATGGAGAGCAAAAAAAAGCAGGAGTTGCAAATCTCATCTCTGATAAATTAGACTTTAAAGCAACAAAGATCAAAAGAGACAAAGAGGGACATTACATAATGGTAAAAGGATCAATGCAACAAGAAGAGCTAACGATCCTAAATATATACGCACCCAATACAGGAGCACCCAGATACATAAGGCAAGTTCTTAATGACTTACAAAGAGACTTAGACTCCCACACAATAATAGTGGGAGACTTTAATGCCCCATTGTCAACATTAGACAGATCAGCCAGACAGAAAATTAACAAGGATATCCAGGACTTGAACTCAGACCTGGACCAAGCAAACCTAATAGACATTTACAGAAATCTCCACCCCAAATCCACAGAATATATAATCTTCTCAGCACCACATCACACCTACTCTAAAATTGACCACATAATTGGGAGTAAATCACTCCTCAGCAAATGCAAAAGAATGGAAATCATAACAAACAGTCTCTCAGGCCACAGTGCAATCAAGTTAGAACTCAGAATTCAAAAACTAACCCAGAACCGCACAGCTTCAGAGAAACTGAACAACCTGCTCTTGAATGTTGACTGGATAAACAATGAAATGAAGACAGACATAAAGATGTTCTTCGAAACCAACGAGAATGAAAACACAACATATCAGAATCTCTGAGACACATTTAAAGCGGTCTCTAGAGGAAAATATATAGCAATAAGTGCCCACATGAGAAGCAAGAGAGATCAAAAATTGACACCCTATCGTCAAAACTGAAAGAGCTAGAGGAGCAAGATCAAAAAAACTCAAAGTCTAGCAGAAGACAAGAAATAGCTAAGATCAGAGCAGAACTGAAGGAGATAGAGTCACAAAAAACCCTTCAAAAAATCAATAAATCCAGGAGCTGGTTTTTTGAAAAGATCAACAAAATAGACAGACCACTAGCCAGATTAATAAAAAAGAAAAGAGAGAATAACCAAATTGATGCAATAAAAAACGATAAAGGGGATATCACCACAGATTCCACAGAAATTCAAACCATCATCAGAGATTATTACAAACAACTCTATGCACATAAACTATTACAGCTGGAAGAAATGGATAAATTCCTGGACACTTGCCTTCTCCCAAGCCTAAGCCAGGAAGAAGTTGAAACCCTGAACAGACCCATAACAAGGTCTGAAGTTGAGGCAGCAATTAAGAGCTTACCACCCAAAAAAAGCCCAGGTCCAGATGGGTTCACAGCCGAATTCTACCAGACATACAAAGAGGAGCTGGTACCATTCCTTCTGAAACTATTCCAAACAATACAAAAAGATGGAATTCTTCCCAAATCATTTTACGACACCAACATCATCCTGATTCCAAAACCTGGCAGAGACTCAACAAGAAAAGAAAGCTTCAGGCCAATATCCATGATGAACATAGATGCAAAAATCTTAAATAAAATTCTGACAAGCCGATTGCAACAGCACATCAAAAAGCTTATCCACCATGATCAAGTAGGTTTCATCCCGGGGATGCAAGGCTGGTTCAACATACGCAAGTCTATAAACGTAATTCACCACATAAACAGAAGCAAAGACAAAAACCTCATGATTATCTCAATTGATGCAGAGAAGGCCTTTGACAAAATTCAACAGCCCTTTATGCTAAAAACCCTCAATAATCTAGGTATTGACGGAACGTATCTCAAAATAATAAAAGCTATTTATGACAAACCAACAGCGATTATCATACTGAATGGGCAAAAACTGGAATCATTCCCCTTGAAATGTTTTGCATCAGACAAGGATTCCCTCTCTCACCATACCTATTCAATATAGTACTAGAAGTTCTAGCCAGAGCAATCAGGCAAGAAAAAGAAATAAAGGGCATTCAAATAGGAAAGGAGAAAGTCAAATTGTCTCTATTTGCAGATGACATGATTGTATAGCTAGAAGACCCCATCGTCTCAGCCCCAAATCTCCTGAAACTGATAAGCACGTTCAGCAAAGTCTCAGGATACAAAATCAATGTGCAAAAATCACAAGCATTCCTATACACCAATAACAGACTTAAAGAGAGCCAAATCAAGAACAAACTTCCATTCACAATTGCCACAAAGAGAATAAAATACCTAGGAATACAGCTAACAAGGAATGTAAAGGACCTCTTCAAGGAGAACTACAAGCCACTGCTCAATGAAATAAGAGAGGACACAAACAGATGGAGAAACATTGCATGTTCATGGTTAGGAAGAATCAATTTCATGAAAATGGCCATACTGCCCAAAGTAATTTACAGATTCAATGCTATCCCCATCAAGCTACCAATGACCTTCTTCACAGAACTGGAAAAAATCACCTTAAACTTCATATGGAATCAAAAGAGAGCCCGCATAGCCAAGTCAATTCTAAGCAAAAAGAACAAAGTGGGAGGCATCACACTACCAGACTTCAAACTATACTACAAGTCTACAGTAATCAAAACAGCATGGGACTGGTACCAAAACAGAGATATAGACCAATGGAACAGAACAGAGGTCTCAGAGGCAACACAACATATCTACAACCATCTGATCTTTGACAAACCAGACAAAAACAAGCAATGGGGAAAGGATTTCCTGTTCAATAAATGGTGTTGGGAAAGCTGGCTAGCCATGTGCAGAAAGCAGAAACTGGACCCCTTCCTGACACCTTACACTAAAATTAACTCCAGGTGGATTAAAGACTTAAACGTAAGACCTAACACCATAAAAACCCTAGAAGAAAATCTAGGCAAAACCATTCAGGACGTAGGTGTAGGCAAGGACTTCATGACCAAAACACCAAAAGCATTGACAACAAAAGCCAAAATAGACAAATGGGACCTAATCAAACTCCACAGCTTCTGCACAGCAAAAGAAACAGTCATTAGAGCGAATCGGCAACCAACAGAATGGGAAAAAATTTTTGCAGTTTACCCATCTGACAAAGGACTGATATCCAGAATTTACAAAGAACTAAAACAGATTTCCAAGAAAAAAACTAACAAGCCCATTCAAAAGTGGGCAAAGGACATGAACAGACACTTTACAAAAGAAGACATACATGAGGCCAACAAACATATGAAAAAATGCTCATCATCACTGGTCATCTGAGAAATGCAAATCAAAACTACATTGAGATACCATCTCACGCCAGTTAGAATGGCGATCATTACAAAATCTGGAGACAACAGATGCTGGAGAGGATGTGGAGAAATAGGAACACTTTTACATTGTTGGTGGGAGTGTAAATTAGTTCAACCATTGTGGAAGACAGTGTGGTGATTCCTCAAGGACTTAGAAATAGAAATTCCATTTTACCCAGCAATCCCATTACTGGGTATATATCCAAAGGATTGCAAATCGTTCGACTTCAAGGACACGTGCACACAAATGTTCATTGCAGCACTGTTTACAGTAGCAAAGACCTGGAACCAACCCAAATGCCCATCAACGATAGACTGGATAGGGAAAATGTGGCACATATACACCATGGAATATTATGCAGCCATCAAAAATGATGCGTTTGTGTCCTTTGTAGGGATATGGATGAATCTGGAAACCATCATTCTCAGCAAACTGACAGAAGAGCAGAAGATCAAATACTGCATGTTCTCCCTCATAGGCGGGTGTTGAACAATGAGAACACATGGACACAGGGAGGGGAGCACTACACACTGGGGTCAGTTGGGGGGAAATAGGGGAGGGAGGGTGGGGGGTGGGGAGCTGGGGTGAGAGAGCAGGGGGAGAGAGATGCCAGACATATGTGATGGGGAGGAAGGCAGCAAATCACACTGCCACATGTGTACCTATGCAACAATCTTGCATGTTCTTCACATGTACCCCAAAACCTGAAATGCAATAAAATAAATAAATGTGAAAAAAATATCGAGCTATGTAATAAATCAAGGGTGTTTTCTGGGCATTAGTATTTTGAAAAGCTCCCTATATAATACCCACTGGTCTCCTGCTCCTTTCCCAGCTGCATTTCAACTGGGTTCTTTTGGAGACAATGCCTTATCCCTTATCTACAGCAGAAGGTCTAATGGTATAGATTTTCAGCAAAAAAATTGTTTGGTAACAAAATGTTTCATAACCTCTAATTAACTTGTGAATAACATTTAACCTTTAGTCTGTTTGCTTGAGATAGATGTGTAAGAAGGGCCTCTGTTAAGATTTCCAAGTCATACTTCACAACTAACTTTAGCTAATTTATTCTGAATCAAAGGTATATTCTTCCTTTGCCTAGTTCCTTTATACAGACTTAGAGTCCAGATTGAGTTATAACTGCTCCTGTGACCACCCCACATCCTTCCTCCTTTTCTCCCATCATCTAAAAAGCATACTGGATATTTCATAGGTTTTGGGATGCCACCCTAGAAGTTGCTTAGGTCAAGGCATGGCTCCCCCAATACCACAGGCATACTAAACGTAGACTGTGGCTAACTCTCAATGTTCTGGAGTAAGTTAGTGCATTAGTTATTGACTGCTTTATAACAAATTACCCCACAACATAGCATGCTTAAAACAACAAACATTTATTGTATCATTCAGTTTCTGAGGCTCAGGAATTCAGCAATGGCTTTGTTGGCTGGTCCTAGCTCAAGATCCCTCAACAGATTCTAGTCAAGCTGTCTTCCGAAGGCTAAACTGGGGTGAGAGGATCTACTCCCAATCTCACTCCCATGGCTGTTGGGAGGCCTCAGTTTCTTGGTAGCTGTTGTTCAGCAGCCTCCGTTCCTTACTAGTTGGGTTCCCTATAAGGCTGGTCATGAAATGACACTGCCTTACTCCAGAATGAGTGTTAGAGGAAGAAAGAGAAAGAGACAGGAAGATACAAACTGCAGTGCCTTTTATAACTAATCTTGGAAGACATGCCATTACTTATGCTGTATTTTATTGGTCACTTAGACCAACCTTGATACAATGTGGAAGGAGATGTAACCCCTGTGACACTCCATTAGAGCATCAGTACCAGGATTTTCGATCACTGGGGGCCGTCTTGGAGATTGGCTACCACAATTGGGCAGGACCATGCACAGAAAACTCATTAGCAAGATCAAATATACTATTCTTGGTTGGCGTTTGTTTATTGCTCATCTTCCGTTACTTGGATCTCTCATTTCATGCTATCGCAATACTAAGCTACTTGTAGTTCCCCAAATACACCATGCTACTTTGTTGTTGTGCTTGGTCTGGTCCAACTATGGTAGCCAGCCTCCAAGATGATTAGAGATGGGGGGCTCAGGAGGGATGGGAGAAAACGATTACAAAAGAACATTAGGAGACTTTCAGGAGTGATGGACATATTCATTATCTTGATTTCAGTGATCACTTTATATGTGTATACACATACCAAAAGTAATCAATTTGCACATTTAAATATGTGCAGTTTATTTGTCCATCATGTCCCAATAAAACTGCTTTTCTAAAAGTTAAAAAATTAAAACGATAGAACCACCACCACAAAAAAGAAATCCCTAGGGTATGAGTCAAAGGTCCGAACAATCCTCTTACTCAAAATACCACATGTATTAGAGGGGTTACAACATAGCTTCAGAATGTCATCATGATCACTTAGATAATCAACAAGTTTCTTTTCCCAGCATAATTCACGGGAAAGAATGATCTCTTACCACTTCTTATGGTGAATTATGGTTGAAAATAATATGGTATAATTATAAGGAAGATTCAGAAGCCAAAATGTGGGTGAGGGTTAGATAGAAAGCACAAAGTATTTATATTTCAAATAAAACCAAAGCAGAACAGAGATGACGAACATTTAACATTGTTTATCTATCAATCACTGGGAGAAAAATTCTGCTATTCAAACTAAGTGCCTTGTAGTTGTCCATTAGAGTAGATGGGTTTTGTAGATTCTAGAGTGCCACATCTAAGAAATGCCCAGTTGTGAGAAGATTGATTTTCACATGCCCCCTTTAGTTGGCCAGGATGATGACAATTAGACACTTAGTAGAGTACTTAACGGCAGTAGGTGGTAAATATCACTAAAAGTCACTAGTACAGTGTTTTAAGCAAGAAATACAAACTGGTTAGTATTTTGGAAAGATGCTTTGGTGCCAGAGTAGACAATTGATTTAAATGCCTATTTTCATTACCGGAGTCAGGGATTTTTATTTTATCAATATTTTATTGTTTAATTGTCATAAATTAGCATTGATTTGTACCATTATGTTTCATTACTAAATGACAAAAAATGACTCTTAAAAGAGAGAAGTAATTTCTTAACATAATTTCAATTTAAACAGCAAGATAAACATATAAAAATTTTTTTCTTTTAATGTGGCTTTAGTTCAGTAATGACAGTTTGAAACTACTCCCTGTCCTCATTAAAACATTGAAAGTCTCTTTTAGCTGAAGAATGAGTGAGTGGGAGGGTGAGCCATGATAAACTAAACAGCTCCAAAAGGTAATGAGCAAAGGAAGCCACTCCTCTAGAGAGAGAGAGGTGAAGGGACAAGCGGCCCTTTAGAAGTATGACTCATAGAAAAAGAGGAAGTCAAATTGTCTCTATTTGCAAAGGACATGATAGTATATTTAGAAGACCCCATCATCTCAACCCAAAATCCCCTTAAACTGATAAGCAACTTCAGCAAAGACTCGGGATACAAAATCAATGTGCAGAAATCACAAGCATTCCTATACACCAATAACAGACTAAAAGAAAAGCAAATCAAGAGCAAACTCCCATTCATAATTGCTACAAAGAGAATAAAATGCCTAGGAATACAACTAACAAAGGATGTAAAGGACCTCTTCAAGGAGAACTACAAACCACTGCTCAAGGAAATAAGACAGGACACAAACAGATGGAGAAACATTCCATGCTCATGGTTAGGAAGAATCAGTATCATGAAAATGGCCATACTGCCCAAAGTAATTCATAGATTCAATGCTATTCCCATCAAGCTACCTATGGTCGTCTTCACAGAACTGGAAAAAACTACCTTAAACTTCATATGGAACCAAAAGAAAGCCCGCATAGCTAAGACAGTTGTAAGCAAAAAGAACAAAGCTGGAGGCATCACTCTACCTGACTTCAAACTACACTACAAGGCCACAGTAATCAGCATGGGGGTACTGGTACCAAAACAGAGATATAGACCAACGGAACAGAACAGAGGCCTCAGAGGCAATACCACTTATCTACAACCATCTGATCTTTGACAAACCTGACAAAAACATGCAATGGGAAAAGGATTCCCTGCTTAATAAATGGCGTTGGGAAAACTGGCTAGCCATGTGCAGAAAGCAGAAACTAGACCCCTTCCTGACACCTTACACTAAAATTAACTCCAGATGGATAAAGACTTAAATATAAGGCCTAACACCATAAAAAACCTAGAAGAAAACCTAGGCAAAACCATTCAGGACATAGGCATAGGCAAGGACTTCATGACTAAAACACCAAAACCATTGGCAACAAAAGCAAAATTAGACAAATAGGACCTAATGAAACTCCAGAGCTTCTGTACAGCAAAAGAAACATTATCATTAGAGTGAACCGGTAACCACCAGAATGGGAAAAATTTTTTGCAATCTACCCATCTGACAAAGGGCCAATATCCAGAATCTACAAAGAACTAAAACAGATTTACAAGAAAAAAACAAACAAACCCATCCAAAAGTGGGCCAAGGATACAAACAGACACTTTTCAAAAGAAGACATATATGAGGGCAACAAACATATGAAAAAATGCTCATCATCACTGGTCATTAGAGAAATGCAAATCAAAACCACATTGAGATACCATCTCACACCAGTTAGAATGGTGACCATTAAAAAATGTGGAGGGAGACAGCAGATACTGGAGAGGATGTAGAGAAATAGGAACACTTTTACACTGTTGGTGGGAGTGTAAATTAATTCAACCATTGTGGAAAACAGTGTGGCAATTTCTCAAGGACCTAGAAATAGAAATTCCATTTGATCTAGTAATCCTGTTACTGGGTATATATCCAAAGGATTGTAAATCATTCTGTTATAAAGACACATGCACACATATGTTCATTGCAGCACTGTTTACAATAGCAAAGACCTGGAACCAACCCAAATGTCCATTGATGATGGACTGGACAGGGATAATGTGGCATACATACACGGTGGAATACTATGCAGCCATAAAAAACGATGAGATTGTGTCCTTTGCGGGGACATGGATGAACCTGGAAAGCATCATTCTCAGCAAACTGACATAAGAACAGAAAATCAAATAATGCATGTTCTCACTTATAGGTGGGTGTTGAACAATGAGAACACATGGACACAGGGAGGGGTGCATCACACACTGGGGCCTGTTGTGGGGGACTAGGGGAGGGGCAGCGAGGTGTAGGGAGGTTGGGGAGGGATCATATGGGGAGAAATGCCAGTTATAGGTGATGAGGGGATGGAGGCAGCAAACCACATTGCCATGTATGTACCTATGAAACAGTCCTGCATGATCTGCACATATACCCCAGAACCTAAAGTACAATAAAAATTAAAAAAAAAAAAAAGAAGTGGACTCATAGCCTATTCTGTATTAAAGAAGGAAGCAGGCTTCACAGGCCACAAAATGTCATGCCATATTTTCAGAAAGATAAGAATACCAACTAACAGAGGTCTTCAATATTTTATCCTCTTGGACAGACATTGAGAACTTTTTATAGATATGGAATATCCTCTTATTCTAAACAAACATGGTGACCCTTTTTAGATCCTAAATGTCTTTTTGCATTAATCCTGCACTTCTTTTCAATGTATGTTATCAGTATCCCGTTTCAGGTAGCCTTTGTGTAGTTAACTAAATTGTAAAAACACATTCTATCTTTTCCTTCCTCATTGAATGTCCTGCGATCTCATTTTCCTCACATAAATGTCATGTCATTGCCCTTCCCAGCTGACCACATGACAAATCATGAAAGGTTTTAAAATATATTCATGTATCAACCAAAGCTTGACCTCCTTACTGATGTTATAGAGTTAGAATAGTATGGCCCCTTCCTTCAGCGCTCCTTTCTGACTGAAAGGTAGCTCTTATTCATCTCAAAGTCTTATTTTCATATTTTGAATATGGATTGATTTTTCCTCAACAGTGCTGACTTAGCCTATGATGTGTTAGGACCTTTGTTATCCTGCAATGAAAAACTGGGTACTGGAAAATGAAGCAAGACTAGAAGAAGGAAATTAGGATGACAAAAACATTGCAAAAAATATCTGAGTATACAGAAATGAAAGAGCCTAGCCTGAATTCTAGGTTTGCTGTGGCATATGCCTGGAAACTCAGCTTTTTCTTTAGTCAGTTTCACATAAATACTTAGGACCATGAAGTATACTTTCTTTGCAACTGTTGAGGACATAATCAGAGACTTTAGAATAGGCCAGTAGGAGAGGAGGCCATGAGGAGATAAAAATTGCCCCAAGGCAATCCAAAAGCAAACTTACGTGCCTGGTTGAACCGCTAGGGAGAGCGGTGGGTGATATTTCATTTGTTATTCCCGTGGCAAACTTTGAAGACCTGGAAAGCACCCATGAGGGTGCCCATAGTTTGGTTTTTAGGACTTTCTCTCTCTGTGCTGTTAAAGGACTCCTCAAGCCTCTATTCACGACCATAGTTACATTACTTTCTGTTAATCAAATCACCATCCTGTTGAAACACACATGTACCTGCCAAACGAAATGAATAGAAATAAGCAGTACACTAGGAAAACGATACTCCCAAAATGGGAACAAGAAAACATGATAAATGCCTTCAAATATTTGTTAGAACACCAGGAGCTAGAAGGATTAGGTCATTTCATGTGGTTTCCAGTAGTAGAAATAGGAACAGAAGATATAGGTCAAGATAGGGAAGTCCTTTTGTACAGTATACAATTTAAGCTGGTTGTAAGCAGCTTTTCACCATTGAATGTGTTTGCATGGAAACCTACTGCTGTCCTATTAGATCACAAAGGATGCTTTCAAAATTCAGTCAAGCTAGATATTTTCTATGCCTCTTTAAACTGTAATATTCTAGAATTCAAACAGTATGATAAACTCAATATCAGTATTGTGAATTACAATTCTCATAAAACTTTTGTTTCTTTTTTTGAGACATTGTCTCACTCTGTCACCAGGCTGGAGTGCAGTGGTGCAGTCTCGGTTTTTACTGCATCCTCCACCTCCTGGGTTCAAGCGATTCTCCTGCCTCAGGATCCTGAGTAGCTGAGACTACAGGCACGCAGCACCTTGCTCAGCTAATTTTTTTTTCTTTATTATTACTATTTTTTAAGATGGGGTTTCACCATATTTGTCAGGCTGGTCTCGAACTCCTGACCTCAGGTGATCCGCCCACCTCAGCCTCCCAAAGTGTTGGGATTACAGGCGTGAGCCACCGTGTCTGGTTGCTCAGCTAATTTTTGTATTTTTAGTACAGCTGGGGTTTCACCATGTTGGCCAGGATGATCTTGAGAAAGACATCCACCTTCTTGACCTCGTGATCCACCCTCCTCGGCCTCCCAAAGTGCTGGGATTACAGGCGTGAGACACAGAAGTTTTGTTTCCTACCATTGGAGAGAATTACACTCTACTCATTTTTGTTCTGCATTATGAGATGTTCTTGTTCCTCCCCTGTGATTGTTGCCATTTTGTGTCTGGCATCTATTTTAATTTGTTATTGCATGTGTTTGTTTATTCAATCAACCATTTATACAACAAATATTGTCCAACTTTTCATCTATACCAAATACTGTGCTGACGACCCCAAAATGGAAACGACACAGTATCTCCCTCGTCCTCATAAAAACGTGAATCTCTGCTCAGCTGCTACCAAATTTGGAGCTTTACCCTTAAATGTATGTGATGCTTCCAGTTTTTAATGGATCGTTTAGGCCCTTAAACATACTGTTATTCATTCAACGTGCTGTTGCCAAATATGGATGAACTTAAATATCCCAAGAGTCAGGTGAGAAAGCAGTTAATTACATTATTTGCTCCGTATTTAAATGCTTTTGTCTTGACCACAACTGAGTGATTGAACTTGCCTATGATCAGTGCTTGCAGGCATGGATCCAGGTTCAAATAGCAAGCTTCATATCCTGCTTCCTCTGCTTATCAGCTTATCAGTTACTTAAACTTTCTGTGTCTTGATCTTCTCATCTGGAAAAGGGAACTGTAGCAGAACCTACCTACTAGCGTTCTTATGCACAATAGAAATAATGTTTGTAAAGCGGCTTGCCACAGGACTTAATGTATAGTAATTACTGAACAAGGAGAAATGATTGTTATGGCGCCTTCAATGAGGCTCTCCTGGGCACTTACTTATATTTTAGCACTTCTAATTGCATTGAATTTTGGTAGCAACAGTTCTTTGCTTACATCTCTTTCTCCCTCAGTAAACTGTGAATTTTCTAATGCCTTGACCTTACCTTGATCTTGTGAACAAGATCAGTGTTACAGTGCTTTCCAATCTTGTTCATGCCAGGAAAATACTGAAAATCTTAATGCTTAAGTGATATACCAGGGAAATGAAAAAGACTGATCTGGGTGAAGGTGACCAACCTGTGGGCTCTCATAACCTTGAACTGCCCAGCCTCCCTGAGGGCTGAGAGCATCTATGTTTTGGGACACCAGGAACTATGGCACATTGGCTGGAAAGCTCTGGCCTCATCCAATGACTGATGGAGTGATAATCAGGGAATAGCTGGTAACTGTTCTGTTGACTTTTTTCTTGGATTAGGAAGACTTCCACCTCCTGGCTCCATTCTGGTGCGTTAGAAATGAAACATTCTATTTATGTTTTTCTGCTTTTTGAGTGTAAATCTTATATCCTGAAATCTTGAGCTTTTTCACCAAAATTTCCTTCACAGGGATCTACGGACACTTATTGAAGGGCATGTTGTTCATCTGGTAGCCTGTCCAGAAGCCCTGGAGTTTCCAAGGTGGTTTAAGTCTCAATGTGTTTTATTATTATTATTATTATTATTATTTTAAGACAGACTTTCAGTCTTGTTGCCCAGACTGGAGTGCAATGGCATGATCTCAGCTCACCGCAACCTCTGTCTCCTGGGTTCAAAGGATTCTCCTGCCTCAGCCTCCCCAGTAGCTGGGATTACTGGCTAATTTTGTATTTTTAGTAGACAGAGAATTTTTCCATGTTGGTCAGGCTGATCTTAAACTCCCAACCTCAGGTTATCTGCCTGCCTTGACCTCCCAAAGTGCTGGGATTACAGGCGTGAGCCACCACGCCTGGCCTAATGTGTTGTTTTATTATGAATTACTTGCATGTACATATAAATTTTACAATGTATCACCAGAAAGAAGCTATAGGGGTACACAATATCTTGGTACAAACGTCTATCTATTTTAGTTTAAATTTTTGTAATTGTTAGGGGGAAATGCTTCTTTCCCTAACTCTCTGTAGTCCATGAAGAGGGATTTTTCTTAAGTGTTTTAAGCCTCTTGCCTCAACTGTTCTTGTCATGGAGGTTGAATGAGTTTGTTGGTTGGTGGGTGAAAATTATTTATTCACAATTTTCTATTGGGTAAAGCCAAACATTAATGGTTCTTCGGCAGGGAGAATCCTGTCTCTTGGTGCTCTCCTCCCTTCTCCTGAACAGGGCGCAGCACTGAGCCTCAGGAAATGTGTATGTACCCAGACTCAAGCTTATTTGGGAAGTCAACTGTTCCAAGGTATAAACCCGGAAGGGGACAAGATTAGGGTGTTCTAACAATTCCATTTGGCTCTGATACTCAGTCATTTCCTTCAATGTTGCTTTATCAGAAATTGAGATAATATTATATGGCTTCTACCTCTCTGATACCAGCTTCTGATCTCAGTTGATTCTGACTTCAGGCAAAAAAAAGTATTATTATTTATCAGATCCCCTAGAATGCCAACAGCAGTTACTATTTATTAGTACTCAATTCGGATTAAAGAATATTCTTAAAAGAGAAGTGAGACATGTAGATGGTAAAATAATTCAAACCGTATACAAAAGCAAAGTGAAAAGTAAAATTCTCTTTCTTTTCTGTTTGTCTCTCCTCACAAAGTCACCTACTATTAACATTTCTGTGAGTGTTTAGAGGAAAAAAAGCACTTATGCTTATGTATGTATTTATGTGCTTTAGAAAATGTACACAAAAATGTTGGATTAGGCCGGGCGTGGTGGCTCACGCCTATAGTCCCAGCACTTTGGGAGGCCAAGACGGATGGATCATGAGGTCAAGAGATCAAGACCATTCTGGTCAACATGGTGAAACCCCGTCTCTACTAAAAATACAAAAATTAGCTCGGCATGGTGGCGCATGCCTGTAGTCTCAACTACTCGGGAGGCTGAGGCAGGAGTATTGCTTGAACCCAGGAGACGGAGGTTGCGGTGAGCCGAGATCGCACCATTGGACTGGGTAACAAGAGCGAAACTCCGTCTCAAAAAAAAAAAAAAGTTGGATTAGACAACTTAGATACAACGTCAAAAGTACAAGTTATAAAAAAGAAGACTGATAAGTTTTATTTTGAAATTAAAAACTTCTATGCTGCAAAGGACGTCATCAAGATAGTGAAAAGACAACCGATAGAATGGGAGAGAATATTTGCCAATTATATATCTAATTAGGGATTTGTAGCCAAGTAGATGAATAACTCTTATAACTCAATAATAAAGACAACTCAATTGAAACATGGGCAAAGGATCTGAATAATTTCTCCAAAGAAGATATAAAAATGGCTAATAAGCAAATGAAAAGATACTCAACATAATTAGCCATTAGGAAAATGCAAATGAAAACCAAGATGAGATGCCACATTGCATCACTAGAAAAGCTATAATAAAGAAGAGAAACAAATACCAAACACTGTCAAGGATGCGGAGAAACTGGAATCTTCATGCATTGCTGGTGGTCATGTAAAAGGTAGCAACTTTGGAAAAGAGTCTGATGATTTCTCTAAATGGTAAACACAGAGTTACCATTTGACTCAGCAATTTTATTCCTAGATAGATACTCAAGAAAAATAAACCTACATGTTTAGGCCAGGTGCAGTGGCTCATAGCTGTAATTCCAGCGCTTTGGGAGGCCGAAGTGAGATCATTTGAGGCCAAGAGTTTAAGACCAGTCTGTGGAACATAGTGATACCCCATTTCTACAAAAAAGTAAAACATTAGGCGTGGTGGTGTGCACCTGTAGCCATAGCTACTCAGAAGGCTGAAGAGAGCGGATCACTTGAGCCCAGGAGTTTGAGGCTGCTTTGAGTTCTAATTGCACTCCAGCTTGGGTGACAGAGTGAGACCCAGCCTCAAAATAATTAAAAAAAAATGACTATACAAAAACTTGTACGTGGACTTCAACATGGTTGAACCTTGAAAACATGTTAAGTGAAAGAAGTCAGTCCCAAAAAACCACATATTGTATGATTCCATTAATATGAGATATTCAGAATGGGTACATCTACAGAAACAGAAAGTAGTTTAGTGGTTACCAGGAGCTGCTGGTATCGAGAATGGTGCACGACTACTAATGGGTAAAGGACTTCTTTTTGAGAAAATGAAACATTCTATAATGAGATTATAGTGATGTGTGTACAACCTTGTAAATATACTTAAAATTAGGGAAGTATACTCTTTAAATGAGTAAACTTAGGACATACATAAATTATATTTCAATAAAGTTGTCAGAAAGATAAAAATGTGCCCATATATGACCCTTCTACATTAAACACATTTTAGGGTGTTTCCCCCCATATAAGCACACACAAAGCTGGTATGTTTTTACATGGTTATGCAGTATTCTAAATTATGGGACAATTGATTGTTTTCTGTAATTTGACTTTCTATCAAAGAAATCTATTGAGGAATCTATCAAAGAGCTAATTTAATGTATCTATCAAAGAATTTCCTGAAGTTGAAAAGAGCCTTGCTCCTGGCCTGTTCATATCCTACAAATGACCACAGCTAGGTCATGAAAAGCATTTAGAAGGGATGCAGTAGAATATGGGGGAAAGAGGTGAACAGGCTCTATTTCTGTAGATGAGGCTTGAACAGCTATAGAGGAAGCAGAACAGCTGCAGCCCAGTTGTTGGTGCCTGAGCACCTTTCCTCATCTGAACCAGAAGTTTTCTGGATATTAAAATTGGACCACCAGACCTGCCCCAAATATGATGAACTTCTTCAGAGTTAACTCAGTGCACCTCTGTGGCTGGCGATTTTTCTTTTTGATTAGGCCTGCTTTGCATTTCTTTGTGGGAGTCAATAGGTCATTTAATATTTCATACCTTACTTTAATATTTTTGCCTTCTCTCCTATCTCAGGGTTGTGAGCCTATTTTCATTCATAACTGAGACCTTGAAAGTTGTAACTTTTATGAATATTTACAAATATTCATATTTGTAAATGAATAGAAAAAGAAAAAATCTTTCTTTTATGAATATTTACGAATAAATATTTTGCTGTTGGCTTCTGATAAGTTCTTTTATCAGGTTAATGCTATTTCTTCTATTTCTTGATGAATACATTTAAAAAAAAATCAGGAATGGATGTGGAGTTTTACCTGATTTGTGGGGACATTCATCAAGATGGTTGTATATGTATTTATTTTTGTCTTTAATCCGTTCATGTGGTGAATTGCATTAATGCATCTCCTAGTCTGTTTTTGATCATTCATTTGGAATTCATTTCACACATATTTATTTAGAGCCTTCTACATAGCAGATGATGTTTTGAGCACTGATGACATAGTAATAAGCAAAACAGACATTATTCTTGAAAAACTGTTAAATGCAATCTGCTAGCATTTAGGGTTTTTTTGGTATTAGATTTTAGAATCCATCTCAAGAAATATTTAAAGCTATGAATAAGGATATATTGATAAAGATTGATTATTGCAACATTGTTTATAAACATTAACATGCTCATCCATGGGGCAATGTTGAAACACATTTTAGTTCTTCCACCTATTGAATAATATATTGTAGTCTGTTTATAAACATTAACATGCTCATCAGTGGGGAATGCTGAAATATATTTTAGTTCTTCATTCTATTCAACAATATATAGTAGTTAAAAAGAACCAGGTAGCTCAGCATAAACAAATATAGAAAAAAATCAAGTTGCAGGATTTATGTTTCTGTAACATCATATCATTTTTGCAAAAATGAAAAAAAAAATCTCTGTGCGTTTGTACTTTGTATAGGTATAAAAATACCTGCGAAGATATGAAACAACAAACTATTAACTGTGGATTATTACTTATTAATGTGTCACTTTTGTACTGCTTGTGTTTTTTAAGATGACAGGCAGGTATTATTGTTGGGATTACCAAAGGAGAAAAATTAAATGTAGAGCTTAAGGACTGGAAGGAGAGCATAGAAAAACATTTTGAACACAACTCCATGGGTTAGTGCTCAATTGCAAGCAACAGAGCTGTCATAGCTAGTTTTAAGCAGAATGCTACTTATTATTATGTATTAGATGATTTGTGGTATCATTGGAAAACCCAGAGAAGCAGGTAGTAGATGGGATTTCCAGAAACAACTTCCAGCCCCAGAATCACACGGTCACTGCTGCGATCAGGGTAGTTGTCACCACTGCTGCAAGCAGCTACAGACTCAGGAGGCTGATGACTCCAGAACCACCCCATTTCTGCTGTGATCTGCCACCATCTGTGATGCATACTCCTCCCCATTCAACTCACTTTCAAATTCTAGCCTCAAAGGAATGTGTCTAATGGGCACAACCAAAGTCTCTTCTTCAACGCTAGCTGCAAAGGAGTCTAAAACTGTAATTTTGCACTTTCCAAACACCACAGTAAAGGAAAATGTGCTAGAAGAAGTCTTGAGTAAATATTAAATATGCAAGCCAAACACAGCATCTATGTCAATAAGCAAATAGCACATTGCTTTTCAAATACAATAAACAGTTATTTTCCCACAAAGGCTGAGAAAATCATTGATTCATTGGCGAAATCTTTTTTTGATATGTAAGAAATATGTGCTTGTTGTTAAAAAGTGGCAAATTAAGAAGCACATAAGAAAAAGGTAGATAAAAATAATCTGAAAGCCCATCATCCAATGTTAATATTTGGATTATTAACATTGTTAGTATTTTTACCTTTCAAACACCCATACGTACAATCCCTGGCCCCACACGCTTAAAACAAAGAATTATATTAAACATCGACAGAATCTGTTTTAAATGTGTGGCAAAGCTGGATGAGATGTTTAAAAAGTAAAGTTAATTAAAAATCATAAAACATGTATTGACTTAATAACTTAATTTAAAGACTTATTGAATTGATAGACCCTGAGTTGATAAAATGAAATTCAGTTTTCAATCACTTTCATCGGGTCAAAAATAGGCTATCATTTCTTTATTTTTGATGAACTCTAATTTTTGACTCCAAAGCATTTGTTTTTAATTAACTTTTAAAACAAATTTTTAAAACATCTCCCTTAATTCTCCCCCTGGCCCTCTCAGTATTCAGAAAATTCTGTACACCGTTTAGTTTTAAAACAATGGAAAGCTGAGTCATTTAATATCCTCATGTCCCACAAAAGTCATGAAACCTGCCAGTACCTTTGTTTCCATGTTTGCAAAGTTGAACTAAATTATCTCTTAGGGTTCAGAGCTATGAGACTGAACATTCTGTGAAGAGATTTCCATTCTCAGGGAAAAGTTTCAGGCTGCAAAATCCTGGCTTTGATTTTCAGGACTGCTTTTCAGGTACCGGGTGACCTTGGGCTCATTATGAACTGCTGGATGCCTCCACGTAGGAATTCGAGCACTGAGATGAAAAGTAGCTCCTATTTACTTCCTGGAGTTTGATGAGGACTGCCAGCTCCCTTGCAGCAAATGTCCTATATACATATGATACCTAATTAAAGTAAGGACAGTAATGTGGTCCAAGAGATAGCTAAACAGAGTTCTTTAATTTCGGTGTAGATTTTAATCTTGAGATGACTTTGAGAGATGTGAAAGCAACAGTGACAGCATTTTAAGACAAAAGAGCACAGAAATTTATTTCAGATAATGAATGGATTGTATGATTACTTCAAATAAAAAGTTTACCTAGCCGTACATATTACTCTAGCTACAAATCTACCAGTGTAGGAACATATATTTCATATATCCTCATATATCTGAAAAAGCTTATACAAATTAAATACGATTATCTCTGGGGATAGAATTACAAATGATATTCAGAGTTTTCCAAGTTATTAATTGAATTACTTTTAGTAAGCCAATAACATTTTTTATATCTAGAAAAAATACGATTCAGTTCTTTCCAAAAAAAAGTAAATGAAAGTTGTGCTTTGTTGCGTATATTCTGAGGCTGGGACAGGTAGGTAGGATAACAAGGCAAGAAAGAGTACCTGTTAAATTATTCTGCCAGCTTGAGAGCAAGAGAGAGGGATCGAAAGGCTAGTGAGTAGAAAGTTCCAAGACCCTCTCAATCATTCATGACCCCCACTTTCACCTGTCAGATGACCTTAACTTTTGCTTCCAGTTTTAGATTTACCTTTAGGAATCAATGTTGTCCTTTCTCGACAATCATTTAACCCCGTCTTGTTTAGCACTTGCAGTGATGGGTGCTGGGAACATTAAAGGCAAAGGGTGACATATTCCCAGGCCAGGCTGTCTGCAGATGTCACTAAGACTATTTCAGTAGGCTTGCTTCTCACTGCCTCCCCGGCCTCCCTTAATCCATTATAGTCTTTTTCCCATTGTCTTCTGGAGCGCAGCTCTGATATTTGCATTCTTTTGCTCAAGAATCATGAGCACTCCGCCTAGTACAGAAAAGTAAGAAGAACAGAAACAGAATATCCTCCAAGTAACTTGGGTGGATTTTCAAGTCCCTCTTTGTCTGTGCCCCAACTTACCTTTCCAGCCTTATTTTCTCTTCCAGCCGCAAACCCTTCCCTTACTGCTCTTTGCCTTTGCTTATGCCAATTCCTTGCATCAGCTTTCTTTATTTCTAAGCACCCTGACATTTATGTTCAAACCCCTAGAAGGCCATCCCAAATTCCCTTCCCTGAAACACTCTATACCTTCCTCTCAGCTCCCATAACACTTCAACTTTTCTTCTCTTGGGTACTTACTACCCTCCACCCTGTGGCTATTTGTGCCCTCTGGGAGCTCAGCCATCAACACACTCTGTCTCGGACCTGAGTTGGTATTTTCTATTGCAGGCTTGTAATAAATACATACTATTGAAGAATTGGGTCCGACATTGTTTCTGGGCTAGATCCCACCAGAGTAGCTATACAACGAATACCTATTAAGCTTTTGGAAAAACAAAAAACAAACAAAAAACAAACAAAAACTTCCCCAGGCCACAGAAGCACCATTAGTGCACCAGGGCTATGATTTATTAAATAATCCTCTACCAGACACAGTTATTTTTTTTAAGATGAGTCACTCATACTTAATACTACATTGTCTTTTTGGGGGATTGTGAGCTCTTTTTTGGTACTGGCCACTAAACACACGTTGATGTGTCCGAGGCTGTAAAATGGCAAAAGAGTCAGTCAATGGCATTCAAAATTGTAGGCAATGGAACAAATTTTCAACTTTTCTTCACTCTTAGCCCATTTTTTTCTTCTCTGTCTTCTTGCCTCTTTGATTTATTTGTTTATATTTTTCTTTCTTGTATAGGTTGGATGTAGGCTATTTCTTAGATTTATTCAGTTGGAGTATCTGCCAATCTCTGTTAATGACAATATGTTTGGGGAGGTGAGTGGGCATTTGGGGAGGAAGAGGTAAGAAAGACTTCTCCCTCCCTGGGGAGTAGGGGAGTGGGTGTTTCATCAAGAGAGCAGAACACCAGGTTGTCTTTCCCTTGAATTATGTAAACCATCCTACCTCCACCTGTGACTCGATTAAGTAAACCTAAAATCAACAGGTTACCATGAAATGAGCAATATTAAATTTTTCCACTTAGCAGCATGAAGTCATAAAATCAAAGCTAAATTCAAATAGGAAACATAACAAGTAATATTTCTTGAACAACCCAGTTTGTGATCTAAGATTTGTGTCTGCTACATATATATGGTATATGTCACTCTTAGGTAATTTTGCTTGGTTACCCTGAGTCTGATACATTCTGGCTGCCCTCATCAAGTTGAATTTCTAGAGTGAAGAGCTGTGGTTAAGTTTTTAGATAATGGTGATTTCTCCGGAGATGTGCTATTCTTGAAAACCTTTTCTGGGTAACATTGTAGCCTTCCCTTAGTAAGTCTGTGGTCTTATCACCACGACTGTTTAAATTATTAATACGAGAAATATAAGGGAGATAGGAGAGAAGTGGCATGATGTGGGCATAAGCGCATGTGAATAGAGTTGCTTTGTTCTGTTTATACATGTGGCAAAATTCTAAGAGAAACTTGTACATTTTTTTTTTTTTTGAGTTGGAGTTTCACTCTTGTTGCCCAGACTGAAGTGCAACAGCACAGTCTCGGCTCACTGCAATTTCTGCCTCCTGGGCTCAAGCGATTCTCTTGCCTCAGCCTCCCAAGTAGCTGGGATTATAGGCATGTGCCACCATGCCCGGCTAATTTTGTGTTTTTGGTAGAGACAGGGTTTCTCCATGTTGGTCTTGAACTCCCAAGCTCAGATGATCCACCCACCTCGGTCTCCAAAATTGCCGGGGTACAGGTGTGAGCCACCGTGCCTGGCCCTGCTTGTACATATGTTTTTATAACTACAAATTTCAAGGAAATTTTCCTATGATTGACTAGTCAAGAAACAATGTTTAAAAATTTTGTTGAACTAATATATATATAGATATAACTGTGGCCAATTTCTTTCCACAAAATTAGCACCGAATACTTATAGAAAAAAACACTCATGTTTTTCCTCTAATAATTAAATACTTCATGTGAATGTAGAAAGATGAGAAAAAAACAGAAAGACCTACAAGAGCAAATAATGCAGCAGCATGTTCAAATGGTACTCTTTTTATTATATCATTGAGTTTCAGCAGAAATGGCAAAGGCTACAAATAATTCAATAGGTTTTATGTACTCATATTCTAAAGTGACACGTGGACCCTGTATGCAGGACGCACTAAGAGATGAAGGAGTTATTTGACACCTTTAACCTTGGGTGTCTTCCTTCTTGAAAGTATACAAGAATTGCTTCTTTCTCACCTTAGCCAATAAGATAAGGGATTTGAGAACATCTACTTGGAGGGACTGACATTTGTCCCCAGGTGTTTGGTGAACTCGGAACTGGGTCTGGTTCTTTTTGGGAGAAATCCCAAGATAAGAAACTGACTAGAGTTTCTGAGAGTGAGCTGTGCTTTCTTTGAAGGTGGAACAAAAGTGTGTATTGCTTGTGGACCAGATGTAGGTCCCATTGAAAGGAACAACCTGGAATTAAATTAAAATAGACCCTGTCCAGAATACTATGTAAAGAAGCAATGTGACCCCAACATGGATGTGTAATGCTGCAAGTTCAGGTGTTGAGGAGGTATCTGATGTGTGTCAGAGGGGAGGCTTCGAAGATGTGAAAGGGAATTATCATTAAAGGTGCACAGAGATGAATCTCAAAGAAATTTGCAAAAGATCTCTGTAAAGCCAACAGTCAACTCTGGACTGCCATTTCTAGAGAACATAGACACCAGATGATGGGTGATTCATTCAAAGAAAACTGTCCTGGCTGGGTGCGGTAGCTCACGCCTGTATTCCTAGCACTTTGAGAGGCTGAGGCAGGCAGATCACTTGAGGTCAGGAGCTCAAAACATCTTGGCCAACATGGAGAAATCCCGTCTCTACTAAAAATACAGAAAAATTAGCTGGGCATGGTGGTGGGTGCCTGTAATCCCAGCTACTTCGGAGGCTGAGGCAGGAGAATTGCTTGAACCCTGGAAGAGCAGGTTGCAGTGAGCCGAGCTCGCACAACTGCACTCCAGCCTGGGCAACAAAGTGAGACTCTGTCTCAAAAAACAAAACAAAACAAACAAACAAAGAAAACTGTTTCTATGCCTTTACATCAGTTCACCTTTTACCCTCATCCAACTCTGGAGAGGCCACACCTTTCAGCTAGCAAATGGTGGAGGATGCAAAGTGAGAGAGAAGAAGCCAAGATGTCATCTTTTTTCCACTGTAGCGTCTTTGGTCTAAAGTGGGCTCAAGCATTACTGCTCATTACAGGAAAAGAGACACCAGTTGGATAAGAATTTGGAGTTTTAATATTACACCTGACAGTAGTGTGTGAGCCTTAGATTGGACTGCACTTTTTATTATCCGGAAAAAGGACCATTTCTTTGTTATTTAAGAGAAACCAGAAAAAATTATGGGAACTCTTTGAAATTTCAACTAAAGGGCAGGGCACAATAAAGTCACAGAGGGCATTTGTGGGAGCATTACTGAGAAAATATGGTCAGTTTCTGCTTGCTGTTATAATAACAATCACCTGAGATTACAACTGCCCAGAGATTGCCAGTGTGTACTGGTTTATTTCTTCCCAGTCTTTTTCCTTTGCCTCCATACATTTTGTGAAAACAAAAATTGGGATCATATGACATCGTTTATGGTACATATTTCCCATCTATTTCCCCTAGCCCTTTATAAAGTCTTTTAAAAAATTAGACAACAAGAGCAGAAAATTTGGGTGTACCTAGAAGAGATAAGGCAATTTAATGCTATTAATTTTCTATAAAGGTCAAGGCAACTGTGTAATTGTCCAAGGACTAACATTAAGGACTATTACAGTGCTCTGCAAATCAGTTGGTTTTACTTGCTGCATTTTGTTGACAGAAGTGAGGCACTGCAGCATATGAGAGCTTTACACTCCATTTCCATCCTATGCAGAATGCAGTGGGTGTGAGTCCCTGTCTATCCCCTCATCACAAGTCATCAGTCTCTGTTGAAGTATCAGAAACACGGGGTTATTGCAGTGAGACAATAATCTTGGCACTGTTTCATTAATTATGCCTCCTTCCCAGCTGGTGTTTTTATTTCAGGAATGCTTTGTCTTCCTTGTGTAGACTTCATGCCCCTTGGGTAGGGACTGAATTTTCCATTTTGTCTTGTTTTGTGCTATTGCCTAACAAACATTGAAATATAATTTAAAAAAATGGATTTGGTCCACTTATAATTCATCTGCAAAGACTGGCAATGCCACAGGTATTTTTCAGCCTTGTGTCTTGCAAAAATAATATGTTTCAGTTTTAGTTTTTTCAATATGTCCTCCTGGCACGGGCATGTGGGCAAAGGTGGTTCCTTTGGAAATGAGAATGCCAGACATTAAAGATATTCATAGCAGAAGGGACCACTTCTTCCAGCGAAGATGTGACTGAGAAATATTGACAAAGCTGCTTTTTTTTTTCCCCTATCACTCTCACACACTGACAGCCTATGATAGACTTCTTTTATTTGGTTTACACATTTTTAAAAAGTTGAATTAATTGATAACATGTACAAACCAGAAGACTCACATAAAAATTCAAGATAAAGTGAAAAGAGCTGACAACTCAAGTCACATATTCCTTCATGGTAGTTATCAGTTGAGCAGCTATTTTGCTTTTGGATGGGACATGCCTACCCATAATACTACAGTCTCTGCAACTGCCTAATGTGTTACCAACTATGAGCCAATGTGTTATTCGCCATTTAACATTGTGCTTGTATTGCTTCTCCCCTCCATATTTAGCCTACTTCAGTCATCATACAGCTTGCCTTACCTATTAGCATTTTAATTTTCCAAAGTCTGCCTTGTCCACATGGTCCTCCTGATCTGCCTCTTCTGTAGTTAATAAGGTTCCAATCTGAGTATCCGATCAATCATTGGAGAACCCTTCAGATAATCATACCATAAAATAGTCTATTTAGAAAGAAGTTGATACGGTTAGGCTTTGTGTCCACACCTAAATCTCATCTTGAATTGTAATCCCCATAATCCCCATGTGTCAAGGAAGAGACCAGGTGTAGGTAATTGAATCATGGGGGTGGCTTCCCCCTGCTGGTGTAGTGATAGTGAGTTCTCACGAGATCTGATGGTTTTATAAGGGGCTCCTCCCCCTTTACTCAGCACTTTGCCTTCCTGCCGCTTGTGAAGGAGGTGCCTTGCTTCCGCTTCACTTTACACCGTGATGGTAAGTTTTCTGAGGCCTCTCCAGCCACGCCGAACTATGAGTTAATTAGACCTCTCTCTGTTATAAATTATCCAGTGTTGGGCAGTTCTTTACAGCAGTATGAAAACAGACTAACACAGTAAATATTATAAAAAAGACTTGAAAACTAAAAGTATCTTTAAAGCTTTTTACTAATAAGATAAAAGCTAACTCCAGCTTGGAGAATAACACTGCTGGTAAGTTCCGAAAAGCAAGTGGCTTACTGTGCTACCGTAACTGAGCTAAGACGTGTAGCTCTGGATTCTAGTTAGAACAGCTGCAGAAAGAGGCAGCTGCTGTTTGTCTGACAACACTCTCATTGGTAACATGATGGCAAGCTTTGCTTATCTCACGGCTTATTTAAATGGTGGAAATTACGTATTTCTTTTCAAATCCCAGGTGTCAAGAGATGATTTATCTTACAAGGACTTCTGAAGGCCAGTCAGTCGCTTGCTCTCCAGTCCTATTTTACCAATTCTGCCAGCTTAACTTTGCATTAGGAAGCATAGACATCAGAATTTTGTCAAACTAGTTTAGACTTCAGGGGTGAAGTTTCTGTTTCATTCTTTGCTAGTCTGTTCCACCTCCAGTGCCTTCTAGCTCAGTAAATTGCCACCATTCTATCCAGCGCAAGTCTGATATTAGGGAGTGTCCTTTGGCAGTTTTCTGTCAGCCACATACAATCAAGTCCTATTCTATCTACTTCTTAAATACTCCTGACACATCTGCCTCTCCTGTTGCCACTCTCCTTCCCCAAGCTATGATCCTTTCAAGAAAAATCTTTTAACTCACTCCTCTTGCCCTACTCCAGACCTTCCCAGCACAACAGCAGCTTTCCTTTACCTTCAGGATGACATCCACAGTAATTAACATCTCTCCAAGGCCCTCCATCTTCCACACCTGCCTTCATCTCCATTGGCTTCCAGAATCCTTAGGTCTTTTTGTCCCACCTCCATACTCTCTAAGGACAGCATGCATGCTCTTTGTCTTTCTGGAATGCTCTTATCCCACACTTGATTTCATGTCTACTTTTCACCTTGAACTTCTTTCCTCAGCCAGGCCTTCTCTGCACTCCTAGTGCTCTCATAGCATCCTGTAGTTTTCCTTTTGAAACAACTATTACATTTTAATTTATTCTCCCCTGGGTAATAAGGTTCAGATTCTATTTGTCTTATTCACCATTATAAATCTGATGCTTAGCACAGGGTCTGAAACCTGCTTGGTGCTCAAATATATTAAAGAAACTAAACATGAAGTGTGAGGCTCTGACTATGTAAGACTTATGTGTGAGAGGTAAAAACCTGAGCAAACCGGTTATTTAGCATTTGCAAATTATGCAGTTTTATTGCAGAAGTCAAGCAGAAAAATCATAAAAAGTCAGAACAATAAAGATAATAAAAATCTCTTTAAATTCTTCCTTCAAGATAAGAGCAACTGTAAATATTTTTGTATAAGTTATTCCTGTGTTTATTCTCTATACATGTGGGTGTAGCTTATCTATTTTTTTTTTTTTGCTTACCACATTATGAAACTATTCCTGTGCTAGTATTCATCAAACATCATTTTCAATGTTCATGGAATGGATGTTTCAAAATTAATGTCTATATTCTTGCCTATTATAGGACTTTTAGATTGTTCACATTTTAATTTTTACTATTATTTATGTCTGAAACATTTTTAAATTAAATGTCATGTCATCACTATGCCCTTAGCTTTTGGAATGGCTTGCAAGAAGAGTCATATTACTGAAAAGTCTTCATATTGAGACACTGTATAGCAGAGTGGTTAAGAGCATGGACTCTGGAGCTGCATTTCTTAGAACCTGAGTCATGGCTCTGTTGCTAACCATGTGTGTGACTTTTAAAATGTTACTTATTTTCCTGTCTTTTTCATTTCTTATTGTGATAACACAGCATGAGATTTGCCTTATTAACAATGTTTTTAGTGTAGAATGCAATATATGTTGTTAGCTATAGGCGCAAGATTGTACAGAAGAGCACTAGAACTTATTTTGCACAATGGAAACTTTGTCAGTTGATCACCAATTTTCCATTTTCTTCTCCCTTCAGTTCTGGTAACCACCACTTTACTTTCTGATTCCATGAGTGTAACTATTTTAGATAACTCATAAAAGCGGAATCTTGGCTGGGCTCAATGGCTCACACTTTTAATCCCAGCACTTTGGGAGTCTGAGGTGGGTGGATCACAAGGCCAGGAGTTCGAGACCAGCCTGGCCAATATAGTGAAACACTGTCTCTACTAAAAATACAAAAATTAGCTGGGCGTGGTGGCCAGTGCCTGTAGTCCCAGCTCCTTGGGAGGCTGGGGCAGGAGAATCACTTGAACATGGGAGGCAGAGGCGGAGTTTGCCATGAGTCAAGATTGTACCACTGCACTCCAGCCTGGGCTACAAAGCAAGACTCCCACCTTTCTTGTGGTAGTGAATAAGAAAAGGTGGAATCTTACAGTATTTTCTTTGTCTAGTCTATTTTGCTTAGCCTAATATCCTCCAGGTTTAACCATGTTGTCAATATGGAAAGACTTCCTTATTGTTTAAATTCAAGTCTGAGTAATAAGCTATGTGATGTGTATTCCATATTTTTCTTTTTTATTTATCAACCCAATCAACATTTAGATTGTTGATATGGTTTGGCTGGTGTCTTCACCCAAATCTCAACTTGAATTGTATCTCTCAGAATTCTCATGTATTTTGAGAGGGATTCAGTGGGAGGTAATTGAATTATGGGGGCCAGTCTTTCCCATGCCTTACTTGTGGTAGTGAATAAGTCTCACGAGATGTGATGGGTTTATCAGGGGTTTCTGCTTTTGGTTCTTCCTCATTTTCTCTTGCCACTGCCATGTAAGAAGTGCCTTTCACCTCCCACCACGATTCTGAGGCTTCCCTAGCCATGTGAAACTAAGTCCAATTAAACCTCTTTTTCTTCCTAGTCTCAGGTATGTCTTTATCCGCAGCATGAAAACAAACTAATACAGTTGTTCTAGCATCTTGGCTGTTGTGAATAGGGCTGAAGTGAACTTTGAGGTGTTCCTAACTTCTGTGTGTTTTAGTTCCTTCATCTATAAAATGGTAACAACCGAAATCAGGCTTTCCATAGAGCTCTCTTGGGCTACTTCGATAAACTTTTTTCCTGCCTTCCTTCAATCCTCCCTTCAAATCCAATTTACAGTCTGCTTTTAATTGACCCTAATGCCCAGCTTTGATATTTTCAGTCCGTTGTTCAAGAATCATCAGTGCCTTTCTCCGTGGAAAAAATATCTCTGGACCCCGATTACGTATGCAAGGCCTTCTATGTCTGTACGCCAGCCCTCCCTCTACAGTTGTATTCTTTGTTCCTTTCCTGCTCCTTATTTTGGCTCTTGTGATTGCTTCAGCTCTTCTTTTTCACCTCCACTTATTCCCAGCCTTGTAATTAAGGACTCGGCTTAAACTCCTAGGAAGCTGTTCTTAATTCTCTTCCCTTGAAGTGCCCTCTTTCTTTCTGTGAATGCTTGTAACACTTTCTCTCTGCTTCTCTCTGGTCACCTAAATTGTTTTAAGTGCCATTTTGGTTATTTGTGATTTTAGGGGAGGTCAGCATGTAGTAACATGCACATTATCAGTCTCTGATCTGGCTTGGTATTTGCTACAGCACCATGCCTTCATAGGCATGCAATAAATAAGGGCTAAATGGTTGAATAGATTTGAGGGCTAGATTCTATTACACTTTATTTATTCTTTTTTTTTTTTTTTTTTTTTTTTTTTTGAGACAGAGTCTTGCTCTGTCGCCCAGATTGGAGTGCAGTGGTGCGATTTCAGCTCACTGCAACCTCTGCTTTGTGGGTTCAAGTGATTCTTATGCCTCAGCCTCCCAAGTACCTGGGACTACAGGTGCATACCACCAGGCCCAGGTAATTTTTGTATTTTTAGTGGAGATGGGGTTTGCTCCATGTTGGCCAGGCTGGTCTCCAACTCTCAAACTCCTAGCTTCAAGCAATCAGCCTGCCTTGGCCTCCCGAAGTGCTGAGATTACAGGTGTGAGACACCATGCTTGGCCCCCACTACACTTTAGAAGAGAAATTAACTTCCCCAGCCCACAGTATTTAAGCCATATGGTTGTGATGCAAATTAATGCAATAACATGCAATTCACTTTTATCTAATTTGATTCTGCTTTCTGAAATGTCATCTTTTCTTACACCCACTGTTTTCTTGCTTAAATAATCTACATCATGGATTACTTCCAGGATTTCTAGCAGGCTTTTTCCTTTCTCCACCTCCATGTATAGCTCTTTTCTTGGGAACAGGTGCAGTTTATTGTGGCCATATCTGTGTCTCTTTGCATTGCTTTTGCACGGTCGCACGTGCTGCTACCTGCGGCATTCTAGAATATGCTAGCTGTCAATGCATAGCAAAAAGATGAGGGTAAGGTCAGGGTCATGAGCCTGGTGCCTCATCTGTGTCACAGAACAGTAGTCTCGTGCAGTTGAAGGATGATTGCCCCGGGTTTTGGTTGTCATCAACTTTAGAATGCTTGAGTCAGGGAGCAGACAGCAAGGAAAATCGACGTGTCTTTTTACCTTAATTCATGCTGCCTGTGTTTCATAAAGAGCAGCCTCAATCATGGTCAGCATCTCAATCCACCTGCCTTAGAGTTAGGGCAGAGACCACTTAGATTTTGGTATTGGGCTATCCAGTAGTCTTAATTACAAATGTTAACTATAAACACTGACTTTAAGTGGGAAGTGAGAAAACTGTGTTTCAGGTGCTGTTAGGCAGATGTCTTTGTCATTTGGAAGCCATCAGTGATCATTTTTATGAAGTTTTCCTTCTAAAATTTTTTTTATAATTGCAAGTATGTATATGTAGCTGGTGTAGCTCAATATGCCACAATAGCAGCTTGTGGCACTGTTTAAACGCTAACGTCAGAGCAACAGGCTGTGAACCCCCCCGTACAGATGGCATCCCACTTACTTCGTGGTACGTGGATAAATAGCCAAATAATTTCCACGTGGTGTGGTTTTAATTGCGATAACAATAAGCCTCGTTAGTTGCATTTGGGAGGGGGAGTCCTCCTTTAGTTTGGCATCGGAAATCAAAAGCCAGAAGGAGATGGAGGGAAAGAGAAAGGTTTAGGCTCAGAAGGCAGAAACTTAGGTCAAGTTCAGCATGTTTTCCGTGGCTGTGTTGTCAGAGGACAAGATATTGATTCAGAAACTAGGATTTTTCTGAGAACGTAAACACAGGACTCCAGGTATTTGTGCTTTGTTTTTATTAGAACCCCATTTTCCCACAGAGAGAATGAAAAGAGAATGTATATTTGTTTTAGAATACAGGAATCTGGATTTCTTTTCTGTTAATCATCACAAGCCCCGAAGCTTGCTTCTTGCTGTGCTTAGTGGAATCATAAAACATACATAAATTTCTCATGGCATAAATATTTCTCAAATATTAGCATATGGACTAACTAATAGTAGTGAGTTGAAAAACTTAAAATCAAGTAATCAAGAGAAACAAGGAAGTTGACATTATTGCTTTATAATGAGGGTTTGAAACTAGTAATGTAATTATTAACTTATTCATGATTGCAAAACATTTTAAAAATAAGCACGAGGAAAAGGCTTTAGAAGAAATGCAATGAGGTCAGTGCCTTTTAAGCACATCATAAAGGAAGATAATGTATAGATGTGATTAGGAATTTTCCTTTTTATAAAGAAGGACTTTGGAAATTCTTTTCATTTTGCCCCTTCTGTGTAGATCTTTATTTTCTGTCTTTCCATCACCTACCCATCTAGCCTTGACTTTACTGAAACTAATGAACAGCCGTGGGTGTCAACTGGCACAATAACAGCAGTACTGGTCCTCCTGAGATGCCATAGGCATCTAGCCAGTGCGATGTCATGATGATCAGGCCTTTTCTACCACACACATCCAGGCAAAAGCATCCAGCTTCTCCTGCTGCCTGTTCCTTTGGCTTCAGACTGCAATTTGCAAATTTGGTTTGGGCATGACTTAGGATTCTTTGCAGTAACTCTGGTTTGCATCTGGGTTTCCCTGGATTTGGTCAACACTCACCCAAGTTTCGTCTTGCACCAACTTACCCACAATCCTCTGGGGCAGTCAGTGAAAATGAAAATTCCCGGTCTCCACCCCATACCCAATGAACCAGCACTTCTGGCAGTAGAGCCCAGGAATCATCATTTTCAACAACCCAGGTGATTCCTTTGGAAAATTTTTTTTTTAATTCAAGAAAGTAATTGATCAAGCATGCATGCAAACTTAACCAGAGCAGATGTAATTTTATCATTTTTGTTTTGAGTTTTTCATAAAAGAGATAGCACATTGCAGATACAATTTAACCTTCTTTTATACTCACCCATCTACCCCTTCTTAGTGGTAATCACAGTTGGGAATATGGTATCTGTTTAGTCCAGATTTCACAGGGTATATTAGGCTTTCCATGTGGGAATTCCCTTCTAGTGTTTTTTTAAAAAAATTATTTTTGCAAATCTCAAATCTTGAGGAAAAAATTAGTTGAGAAATTGGAAAAATGGGAAGAAGTATTCTACATCTACAGCAATTAAAACTTGATCAACTTAGAGATATTCTAGTTGGAAGGAGCTTATTAATGTCAAGTAGAAGGCAGCAAACACTGACAAGCAGAGCTGAAGGTAAAGGTGATACCTTCAGGAACGAGGATAAGGGTGTGTATGAAAGAAGCAGACACAGGCTGAATACAGTGTTTCATGCTTTTGGGAGACCAAGGCAGGAGAATAGCATGAGACCAGGAATTCGAGACCAGCCTGGGCAATAGGGCTAGACTCCATCCCTACAACAACAAAAAAACCCCAAAAAAACAAAAAACAAAAAAACGCTTAAAAAAATAGCTGGGTGTGGTTGCATGTCCTGTAATCCTTCCTTGCTACTTAGGAAGCTGATGTGGGAAGATCCCTTGAGCCCTGAAGTTCAAAACTGCAGTGAGCTATGATTGCACCACTGCACTTCAGCTTGGGCGACAGAGCAAGGCCCTGTCCTAAAAACAAAACAAAACCAAAAAAAAAAAAAAAAAACCAAACCAAAACAAAACAAAAGTTCCAAGCTCATAAGATAGTCTTGCTTGCAACTGTGGCCATATTAAAATGTGTGTTAATGGTTCTATCTGTTGTAACAGCCTGCTAGTCTTGCGAATAAAACAAATATCTAGCAGTTTATATGCATGGTATACTTTAGATAAATCTTATGAGATGTATACTTCAGATAAATCTTGATTAATCTTATAAATCTTGCATTCTAAGAAATAGCAAAGTTTGGAAGCCAATAAGTCCTTAAACCGTCAATTTGGTACATAATTCTGTGTAGTGCTATTTACTTTGCTCGGAAATTTAAATGCAATATGAATACTGTCCAACAATGTTTGCTGATGTTTTCTAGTATATGACTCCTGGACAAATATCTATGAAATATTTTCCTTGTTAACAAAGGAAATTAGTTCACATTTACCAATATGTACCCTGAAGTCCAATCTGGAGGTGCTCTTTCTTGTACATACACACTCTTAAAGTTTAACCAGTGTCAACACAAAATGAAAGCATTCTATCTTATAAGTGGAATATTTATCTTATCTTTGACAATGACTTGATATTTTTTGTGTCAGTTTCCTTTTTAAAAATATTTCTACTATCAAATATGTATAACAGGGTTGGGCACAGTGGCTTATGCCTGTAATCCCAGCACTTTGGGAAGCCAAGGTGGATGGAACACCTGAGGTCAGGACTTTGAGACCAGCCTGGCCAACATGGTGAAACCCTATTTCTACTAAAAATACAAAAATTAGATGGGCATGGTGGCAGTTGTCTGTATTCCCAGCTGCTTGGGAGGCTGAGGCAGAGAATCGCTTGAACCCGGGAGGCGGAGGTGGCAATGAGCCAAGATCGCACCACTGTACACCAGCCTGGATGATAGAGCGAGATTCCATCTCATTAAAAAAAAATGTAGAGATCATTTCTATGGCACTGAAATATATTTGTGTCACAAAAATGGGTTAGTAATAAGCCCTGTATTTATTATTTTTTACAAGATACCTCTAAAATGTTTAACCATATCACATAAAAATGATTCAGTTTCTCCTTGTGGAGACTTACCATTACTTTTAAAATGCGTAAAAAGTTTGAATGAAAAAACACAGAATAAATCATGATTTTAGCAATTCCTGAGAATTTCTTGTTTCAAAACTTGGAAGATGAATACATGCCCAGAATATAGAAAGACTAGGTAATACTTGGGGTGCTTCTGCTACTTTATTTTTAATGTAACATTTTTCAAGTGTATAGTAGCAAGAACAAACACTTTAAAGAAGCTTTATGTAAGTGCTCTATGTGTATCAATTCCTTTAATCTCCACAACTCTGTGAAGTAATTTACCATTACCACCATCATTTTCTGATGAAGAACTAAAAGGATTAAATGACTTGCTTATCATGGTCACTCTGCTATACATATTGATGAAAATAGCTCTAGTTCATTTATTTTAGCTGCTATATAATATTTTGTCATGAATATGCCATGAGTTTTCTATTCTCCTGTGAATGGACATTTATTTCTAATTTTCTACTTTAAGAAATAATGAATATCCTCAAATATGTATTTATAAGATGTGTAGGTACATATAACTATTATCTGTATTGCTGGCTTATGACACACATATGTTTTAGATTATGCCAGATTTTACCAAACTGTTTTACAAAGATTAAATCAAGTTACCCTTCCATCAGCAGTGCTGGAGTATTCTTATATCTTCTTGTCTTCTAAACAACACCTGACACGGTCAGTTTTCAGCCTTGATGTGGTCTGATGAAATATTTTGTTGTTGTCTTAATTCATTCATATTACATTATTGTTATTTAAAAAATGAAGACATTAAAGGATTAAAGCTTAATAATTTGTTCAAGATCATAGACCTAGTTGAGATCCCTGGAGTGCAGAAAATGATAGTTGGATCATTAAAATAAAAATTTTTCCTTTTTGATAATTCCCTCCAAGCTTGACTTTCCAGTTGCATCCAGCAATTTATAAAAGAAAAGTTGTCCCCAAATAATCTGACTTCTGGAAATTTCCAATCCCAAGTGGGCTCCTGAGAGTGTGTAAGTGGTATAATTTTTGAAAAATGGGCTAGTTGAGGTAAAAGAGTTGGGCACTCCATCCGATCTTAGCAACAGAGAATTGTAGAGGTGGATAAACAATCTGGTACTTAATTTTCTCATCTGAAAAAGGAAGACGTTGGATAAGGTAATTTTATTTCTTCTTTTTCAAATAAAATTTTATATTTTTCCTCAATTGATAAGACAAGTAAAAGCTGAGCAACTTGGTTGCAAGGTAGTGAAGGTCTGCCTAGTCTTGTCTTTTCCCTTGTTATTCACAATACTTCATGAAAGTTTCCCAGGGGTCCAGCAAATACATTTAAAAACCACAGAACAAAATGGTCTCTGAGACCTATTACTAGTACTAATAGCAAAAGTGCATGTACATAATCAAAAACTGGACCAATGTCAAATACAAATGCTCTCTCAGCTTGCGATTGCTTTTATATGTGATCTTGATATGCCACTAACCAAATTTCATCCTTTAAACAACAGACAGCATTTAACAAAACTGATAATCTTGATATTTGTCCCCATTGCAAGTTTCATATATATACTGGTAGAAGTCTTGGGGCAAATGTCCTGAATTAACTGACCCACGAGTGATACATTTTCATACATGAGGAGTCATACTCAATGTTTAAATATTGGTTACTACTGGTTTACCCAAATAGTTATAGCGACAATGACTAACTCCAAAATGTAGTCAGTGGAATTCTGGAAGCATTTTCAGTATCATATGTGATTGTTGGTTTCTGGTCTTTTTGTGCATGCTACTTTAAATGTCTATCCTCCAACTCTTTATTGAGAAGGAAAACCAAAGCAGATTCAAGAAAGCCAGTCAGAATGTAGTTCCCTTCTTGTACCAATTTTCTTTCAGCTTATATTATCTTTCCTTATGATAATAAATCAGTTTACATTTTGTGTAGAGATCGTTTGCATTTTTTTCTTTTTTTAAATTGCACTTTAGCTTCTGGGGTACACGTGGAGATCATGCAAGATTGTTGCACAGGTATACACATCGCAATGTCGTTTGCTGCCTCCATCCCCCCGTGACCTACATCTGGCATCTCTCTCCATGTTATCCCTACCTGACCTCCCCATCCCCTCGCTGTCCCTCCCTTGGCCCCCTGAAAGAAACTTCAGTGTGTGATGTTCCCCTCCCTGTGTTCATGTGTCCTCATTGTGTCAACACCCGACTGTAAGTGGGAACATGTGGTGTTTGATTTTCTGTTCTTGCATCAGTTTGCTGAAAATGATGGTTTCCAGATTTATCCATGTCCCTACAAAGGATACAAGCTCATCATTTTCTATGGCTGCATACTATTCCATGGTGTATATGTGTCACATTTTCCTTGTCCAGTCGATTGCCGATGGGCATTTGGGTTAGTTCCAGGTCATTGCTATTGTAAACAGTGCCGCTGTGAACATATGTGTGCATGTGTCCTTATAATAGAATGATTTATAATCTTTTGGGTATATACCCATTAATGGGATTGCTGGGTCAAATAGAATTTCTATTTGTAGGTCCTTGAGGAATCACTACACTGTCTTCCACAATGGTGGAACTAATTTACACTCCCACCGACAGTGTAAAAGTGTTCCTATTTCTCCACATCCTCTCCAGCATCTGTTGTCTCCAGATTTTTTAATGATCACCATTCTACCTGCTGTGAGATGGTATCTCAATGTGGCTTTGATTTGCATTTCTCTAATAATCAGTGATGATGAGCATGTTTTCATGTGTTTGTTGGTCTCATATATGTCTTCTTTTGAAAAGTGTCTGTTCGTATCCTTGGCCCACTTTTGGATGGGTTGGTTGGTTTGTTTCTTGTAAATCTGTTTTAGTTCTTTGTAGATTCTGGACATCAGCCCTTTGTCAGATGGGTAGATTACAAAAAATTTTTCCCATTCTGGTGGTTGCTGGTTCACTCTAATGATTGTTTCTTTTGCTGTACAGAAGCTCTGGAGTTTAATTAGGTCCCATTTGACTATTTTAGCTTTTGTTGCCAATGCTTTTGGTGTTTTAGTCATGAAGTCCTTGCCTATGCCTATGTCCTAAATGGTTTTTCCTAGGTTTTCTTCTAGGGTTTTAATGGTGTTAGGCCTTATGTTTAAGTCTTTAATCCATCTGGAGTTAATTTTAGTGTAAGGTGTCAGGAAGGGGTCCAGTTTCTGCTTTCTGCACACTGCTAGCCAGTTTTCCTGATACCATTTATTAAGCAGGGAATCCTTTCCCCATTGCATGTTTTTGTCAGGTTTGTCAAAGATCAGATGGTTGTAGATATGTGGTATTGCTTTCAAGGCCTCTGTTCTGTTCCATTGGTCTGTATCTCTGTTTTGGTACTAGTACCATGTTGTTTTGATTACTGTAGCCTTGTAGTATAGTTTGAAATCAGGTAGCATGATGCCTCCAGCTTTGTTCTTTTTGCTTAGGATTGCACAGAGCCAAAAAGGCTCTGTGGGCTATTTTTGGTTCCATATGAAGTTTAACGTGTTTTTTTTTTTTTTTCCAATTCTGTGAAGAAGGTCATTGGTATCTTGATGGGGATAGCGTTAAATCTATAAATTACTTTGGGCAGTATGGCCATTTTCACGATATTGATTCTTCCTAACCATGAACATGGAATATTTCTTCATCTGTTTGTGTCCTCTCATTTTGTTGAGCAGTGGCTTGTAGTTCTCCTTGAAGAGGTCCTTTACGTTCCTTGTTAGTTGTATTCCTAGGTATTTTATTCTCTTTGTAGCAATTGTGAATGTCAGTTCGTTCCTGATTTGGGTCTCTTTAAGTCTGTTATTGGTGTATAGAATTCCTTGGGATTTCTGCACATTGATTTTGTATCCTGAGACTTTGCTGAAGTTGCTTATCAGTTTCAAGAGATTTTGGGCTGAGATGATAGGGTACTCTACATATACAATCAAGTCATCTGCAAATACAGACAGTTCGACTCACTCTTTTCCTAATTGAATACATTTTATTTTTTTTTCTTGCCTAATTGCTCTGGCTAGAACTTCCAATACTATACTGAATAGGAGTGGTGAGAGAGGGCATCCTTGTCTAGTGCCGGATTTCAAAGGGAATGCTTCCAGTTTTTGCCCATTCTGTATGATATTGTCCGTAGGTTTGTAGTAAATAGCTTTTATTCTTTAAGATATGTTCCTTCGATACCTAATTTATTGAGAGTTTTACCATAAAGTGCAGTTGAATTTTGTCAAAGGTCTTCTCTGCATCTATTGAGATAATCACGTGGTTTTGTCTTTTGTTCTGTTTATGTGATGAATTACGTTTATAGACTTGTGTATGTTGAACCAGCCTTGCATCCCTGGAATGACACCTACTTGATCATAATGGATAAGCTTTTTGATGTGTTGTTGCAATTGGTTTGCCAGTATTTTATTTAAGATTTTTGTATCTATGTTCATCATGGATATTGGCCTGAAGTTTTCGTTTTTTGTTGAGCCTTTGCCAGGTTTTGGTATCAGGATGATGTTGGTCTCATAAAATGATTTGGGAAGGATTCCCTCTTTGTACGTCTGGTAGAATTTGGCTGTGAACCCATCTGGACCTGGGCTTTTTTGGGTGGTAGCCTTTTAATTGCTGCCTCAACTTCAGCCCTTGTTATTGGTCTATTCAGGGTTTCAACTTCTTCCTGGTTTAGGCTTGGGAGTGTGCAAGTGTCCAGGAATTTATCCATTTCTTCCAGGTTTACTGGTTTATGTGCATAGAGTTGTTTGTAGTAATCTCTGAATGTAGTTTGTATTTCTGTGGAATCAGTGGTGATTATCGTTTTTTATTGCATCTATTTGATTATTCTCTCTTCTTTTTTTATTAATCTGGCTAGTGGTCTATTTTGTTGATCTTTTCCAAAAACTAACTCCTGGATTTATTGATTTTTTTTCAAAGGGTTTTTGTGTCTCTGTCTCCTTCAGTTCTGCTCTGATCTTAGTTATTTGTTGTCTTCTGGTAGCTTTTGAGTTTTTTTGATCTTGCTCCTCTAGCTCTTTCAATTTTGATGATAGGGTGTTGATTTTAGATCTTTCTTTGCTTCTCATGTGGGCATTTATTGCTATAAATTTCCTTCTAGACACTGCTTTAAATGTGTCTCGGAGATTCTGGTGTGTTGTTTCTTCGTTCTCGTTGGTTTCAAAGAACATCTTTATTTTTGCCTTCATTTCATTGTTTATCCAGTTGACATTCAGGAACCAGTTGTTCAGTTTCCATGAAGCTGTGCGGTTCTGAGTAGTTTTCTCATTCTGAGTTCTAATTAGATTGCCCTGTGGTCTGAGAGACAGTTAGTTATGATTTCCATTCTTTTACATTTGCTGATGAGTGATTTACTTCCAATTATGTGGTCAATTTTAGAGTAGGTGCAATGTGGTGCTGAGGAGAATGTATATTCTGTGGATTTGGGGTGGAGATTTCTGTAGATGTCTATTAGGTCAACTTGGTCCAGATCTGAGTTCAAGTCCCGGATATCCTTGTTAATATTCTGTCTCATTGATCTGTCTAATATTGACAGTGGAGTATTAAAGTCTCCTACAATTATTGTGTGGGAGTCTAAGTCTCTTTGTAGGCTGTTAAGAACTTGCTTTATGTACCTGGGTGCTCCCGTATTGGGTGCATGTATATTTAGGATCATTAGCTCTTCCTGATGCACTGATCCTTTTACAATTCTGTAATGCCGTTCTTTGTCTCTTTTGATCTTTGTTGGTTTACAGTCAATTTTATCAGAGACTAGGATTGCAATTCCTGCTTTTTTTTTGATCTCCATTTGCTTGGTAGATCTTCCTACCTCCCTTTATTTTGAGCCTTTGTGTGTCCTTGCACATGAGATGGGTTTCCTGAATACAGCATACCAATGGGTCTTGACTTTTTATCCAATTTGCCAGTCTGTGTCTTTTGATTGGGGCATTTATCCCATTTACATTTAAGGCTAATATTTTTTTGTATGAATTTGATCCTGCCATTTTGATGCTAGCTGAATGTTTTGCCCATTAGTTGACACATTTTTTTCATTGTTTTGATGGTCTTTGTCATTTGGTACATTTTTGAAGTGGCTGGTACTGGCTTTTCCCTTCCTTGTTTAGTGCTGCTTTCAGGAGCTCTTGTAAGGCAGGCCTGGTGGCGATGAAATCTCTCAGCAATTGCTTGCCCATAAAGGATTTTCTTTTTCCTTTGCTTATGAAGCTTAGTTTGACTGGATATGAAATTCTAGATTGGAAGTTCTTTTCTTTAAGGATGTTGAATATTGGCCCCCACTCTCTTATGTGTCTTGGGATTGCTCATCTTGAGGAGTGTCTTTGTGGTGTTCTCTGTATTTCCTGGACTTAAATGGTGGCATGCCTTGCTTGGTTGGGAAAGTTCTCCTGGATAGTATCCTGAAGAATGTTTTTCAGCTTGGATTCATTCTCTCCGTCCATTCACTTACACCTATCAAATGTAGATTAGGTCTTTTCACATAATCCCATATTTCTTGGGAGGCTTTGTTCATTTCTTTTCACTCTTTTTTCTCTATTCTTCCCTTCTCGTTTTATTTCATTGAGTTGATCTTCAATCTCTGATATCCTTTCTTCCACTTGGTCGATTCAGCTGTTGAAACTTGTGTATGCTTCACATAATTCTCCTGTTGTTTTTCAGCTCCATCAAGCTGTTTGTATTCTTCTCTAAGCTGTTTATTCTAGTTAGCGTCTCATCTAACCTTTTTTTAGGTTCTTAGTTTCTTTTCATTGGGTTAGCATATGTTCTTTTAGCTCTGAAAAGCTTGTTATTACCCATCTTCTGAAGCTTGTTTCTGTCAAATCATCAGATTCATTCTCCATCCATCTTTGATCCCTAGCTGGTGAGGAGTTGTGATCCTTTGGAGGAGGAGAGGCCTTCTGGTTTTTGGTGTTTTCATCCTTTTTGCACTGGTTTCTTCCCATCTTAGTGGCTTTATCTACCTGTGGTCTTTGTAGTTGGTGACTTTTGGAAGGGGTCTCTGAATGGACATCCTTTTTGTTGATGATGAAGTTATTTCTTTCTGTTTCTTAGTTTTCCTTCTAACAGTCAGGCCCCTCTGCTGCAGGACTGCTGGAGGTCCACTCCAGACCCTGCTTGCCTGGGGATCACCCACGAGGCCTGCAGAACAGTAAGGGTTGCTGCCGGTTTCTTCTTCTGTTATCTTCATCCCAGGAGGGTACCTGTCTGATGTCAGCCTGAGCTTTCCTCTCTGAGATGTCTCTTTGGTTATATGGGGGTCGAGGTGCTGCTTGAGGAGACAGTCTGTCCCTTATAGGAGCTCAAGTGCTGTGCTGGGATCTCCGTTGTCCCATGCAGAGATGCTGGACAGGTACTTTTTAAGTCTGCTGCAGTAGAACTCATAACTACCTTTTTTTCTCAGGTGCTCTGTCCTAGGAGGGTCGGCTTTATTTATAAGTTCCTGTGGTGGTTCGGCTGCCTTTTCTCATACATACCCTGCCTGCACGGAGTAGTCTAGTACAGTCTGGCAGCAGAGGCATTGCTGAGCTGCTGCAGGCTCTGCCCAGCTGCTGTGTGAATTGCTTTGGTAGTGGCAGACTGCCTTCATAGTGGTGATCACCTTTCCCCCCCAATCTTTTGCATTTTTAATATTCAATTCCCAGCAAAATACTCCTCAAGCAGTAGAAAGCTTATAATAATTAGTCCCTTGAATTTGAAAAACATATTCCGAATTTAAACCCAGCAATCAACATGCCAGCACATACATTATTAACTGTCATCTGAAGTATTATGGAGCAGGAAAAAGTATATGTGTTATAGGAAAAATTAACCAGAGATTTAAGATTAAGCGACATGATGAATAATTTATTGCCTTTGGATAATTTTATTCATTATTTTTGAATTCATAAAAGCATAAAAAATGAAGCCACTGAACTATTTCCCACTGATAAAGGAAAGAAAACAACCAAAGCCTTTAGGATCACATCAGTTTAAAAGAAATGAACCTCAGCTAGAAGTGGTTAATTTTTCTAAACCAAAGCTTGATATTTTATTCAGTAATGATGGTTAAATTCTGAGTGGGCAATTGGATTGAGACGGATACTGTATGAATCTTCCTGTGTTGATTGGATAATTACCATTATTTTATGCCTTGGTTAAGCCCAATCATATCTATAATTCTATAATCCCAGCACTTCAGGAGGCTGAGGTGGGTGGGTCTCTTGAGGTTAGCAGTTCGAGACCAGCCTGGCCAACATGGTGAAACCCTGTCTGTATTCTAATACAAAAATTAGCTGGAAGTGGTGCATGCCTGCAATCCCAGCTACTAGGGAGGCTGAGGCAGGAGAATCGCGTGAACCGAGAGGTGGAGTTTGCAGTGAGCAGAGATTGTGCCACTGTACTCCAGCCAGGGCAATAGCAAGTATGAAAGTGGAGAAGACACTAGCTAAACTCGAAAGTCATATTTTGCAGATGAGTTTGGGATTCAAAGTGTCAGAGTCTCTTTGCTTGAATATATTTTCCTCCTCTCTTTTCTTGAATAATTGAAAAAGTCGAATTATTTCTGTCCTAGGACTTTCCTATAGTTTATTAAAGACATTGTTTTATAATAGAAGAAAAGGTAAAGTATAAACATTAAACAATTGGGGACTAATAAAAATATTTTCTGGCTCAACTATATGCCAGAATGTAGTCATTAATATTACATCCAAAGAGCTACTAAGAATTATTTTTTAAGATTGTTTAATGACATAGGAAATGCAAATCTATAACGTTATGTGAAAAAGAAGCCGACTACAGAATGGAATAGAAACTCTGTTCTCAATTTTACAAAAAACAATGCGTATTTACATATTATGTGTAGAAAAAAAAAACAAGAAATAAATCACATCTTATTTTCTAATCAGTGAGTATAAATGTAATACAAATATACAAGCAGCTTCCTGTGGTTATTACTTTGTTTCTTTATAAGATCCCTTACACAAACATTTATTTCCTTTTCTTTTTTTAAAATTTATTTATCAGTGTCTGAGAGCTAGTACATTCTTAGTAATTACTGAATTTGCCAGGATATTGTGCATTTAAGATACTTTAAATTCAAATAAGAAAAAAATCATGACTAATTGCTTGGTCCTGAAAGTGGGTTATTTTAATGAGCGATTTACAGATTGTGTAGTGCTTAAGACTCCAAATGCCTGGGTTTAGATCCAGTCAGATACTTAGCTGTGTGGTCTGGAACATGTGGCTTAACCTTTCTGTTAGGACTAAGGTTTTTATGGCTGTATTGGAAACACTGAATGAGCCAATCCTTTTAAAAGTAGTTAATGTGGTGCCTGACACATTGTAAATGTTTAATATATGTTAGGTATGCTTTTATTATAAAACATTAGATAAATCAGGTTGTTTAAAATTAAACTGGAAAAAGCTTATAGATTATAAGCACAATGATTTTGATGAGATACTAAGTGACTGGATTATTGTCACAAATAATTATACAAATTTGACATACAATCATTACTCTGTTGTAAAAATAAGCGATTTTATAAAGCAATATGTTCACATAATTCCATTTATACAAATGTTTTTCTATTACCTCTTTTGCTCGCTCATTCTTTCTCTCTCCATCCATCTACCTGTGCATCTGTATGGAGAGATAATCTAGAGTGATGTTAACAGCAGTTATTTCTGAGTGGTGCTCTTTTAAGTGATTGATTGTCTTATTCTTTATACTTTCCTGTAATTGTTGAAGATTTTATGAATATGTATTATTTTTATAAAACTACAAAGGCATTATTCTAAAAATCATAGAATAAAAACGAATGTCAACTCATCTTCTGTTACATTAATTATAAATCCCATTTAGTAGAAACAGAATTAATAAAATTATATTGTAACCTTTAGGCAAAGAAGTTGTGGAATTAAATATACCTACTATTTTTTCATGATACAGAGTAGAAGTAGAATAAATTTAACAGAATTTGTAATTGGAAGTGATGAGGCTTTCATACATTTTAAAAGGTTCATTTTGCATAAGAAGAGAAATATGCCTTATGTTTTGGAGAGTTTGAGCAAATATATTCTAATTGCATATGGTTTTACAGAGAGTCTATTACAAAAAGATATTTATGCTAGAAAGAATGATTTGAAAATATTTCTGTGCTATTTCTAACAGTAATATTTTTAATGTAAATGAGAAAAAACACCTCATAGCTACCAAATAAGATAGAAAATCTATGTACAACAAACCCCAATGATTGAATTCCCTTTCTATGAAGTGGGAGTTATTAATAGCAATCCAGCCACTCCCTGTAGTGGAGGCTGGGGTTTGTCACACAGAGCCCTGCCCCGGGACTGCCGTGCCCTATCCTCCAGCTGCTCAGCCAGAAGAGCTTGCCTCCCACTCAAGAAAACTGCCTCAAAAGAGCTCTTGCCCCTTCCTGGGAGCAATTGGGTGTCTCCTGAGCTCCCTTCTCACTCTACCACCTCAAAAAAGTTGATTACCTCAATAATGCTATGTTTATACCCCTATTTCTTGATTTAATGACTTTAAGTAACATTTGTATACTAACCACTAGAAAAAACAAAGAGGAATTTAGTGTATGTATGTCACTTGCCACTGCTTTCTGAATTTTTTAAAATTTGTTTTCTTAGTTTTGTTTCCTTAGAACCACAAATTAAATACTAAACCTCTAGATTTTGAACTTTAATCTTAAGTAGGGTCTAGTTTTATAAAATTAGGGAATTAGTATACTCTCCCAAGTCTCTTTCACTCCTTCTGCCCAGTCATTGTACAGATGTTTTTCCTTTTTTCTTTCTTTGCTCTGTTGCCCAGGCTGGAGTGCAGTGGCACTGTCATGGCTCACTGCAGCCTCAACTTCCCAGGCTCAAGCGATCCTTCCACCTCAGCCTCCCAAGTAGCTGGGACTACACATGTCACCATCACGCCTGGTTAATTTTTGAATTTTTTGATACAGATGGGGTTTCACCCTGTTGCTCAACCTTGTCTTGAACTCCTGGGCTCAAGTGATCTGTCAGCCTTGACCTCCCAAAGTGTTGGGATTACAAGTTTGAGCCACTGTGCCCAGCCTAATACACTGATTTTACAGAGGCGACGTATGTAAGGAAGTGTGTGTGTGTGTGTGAGTGTGTGTGTGTGTGTGTGTGTGTGTGTCATTCACATGTACATAGAATATAAATATCGTTTTTGATTTTTCTATACTGATAGATAAAATATATGTATTTGAGAGCAAAAGAGTGAAATGAGAAAGAGTGAGATTCATTCCAGGCTTTAAGATTTGTCCATACGTTGATTATAAAAATCAAAACAGTAAACAGTACATAATATGCTATGATTATGTAGGTTTTCTTCATTACAGAACTAAACTAGGATGTTTATGATTAAATCCAAAGACACGGAAATGCAATGCTATGTCTCTAAATCTGTGCCACTTGAAGGAGAAATTATCAGTCTTAGGATCAAATGGATTTTTCTTTCTTTTACTCAGTAGTTGCCTTCATATTTGGATGATGACTTCATTATAGAGCTTGTCTCAAATTTTCAAACAATTTTCTAAATCCTTTTTTTTCATGGAACCCTTAAGATTTTTCGACATTCTTTAAGCAAAGTCATTGAATTATTCTTCTAGAGGCTTCTAACTTATTAATATAATCTAGCCTGATTTGCTAACATAATCCTGGGATATCATCTCATTGCACTTTTAAGTTGGTTTTACTGTTTTATAGGTCTCATTTATTTTTCTTGAATTTCTTTTTCCTTTTGCTAGAAGATAACTTGAAGTGCTATTTTCAGAAAGGGTCTTGGAGTATAAGTTTTCTAAGTCCTCTAAAGATGTAACTATTTATATTGACTTGATAGTTTGGCTAGACATAAAATTATGCATTCATGTCTTTTTTCCTTGGACATCGAATGACATTCATTTTTTCTCTTAGAATTCAGTGTTAGTAATGTTAATGTTGACTTTATGTGATTATTTTATACTATTAGATAGTTTTCTTCCTCTGGATTCCACAGCGTTCTTTTCAAACTTAAAATTCAGAAATTTCATCAGATTCTGGCTTTGTCATTTTCTCTTGTCGACACTGGCAACTTTTCCATCTGAAAATCCATGCACTCATTTTAGGGAAATTTTTTTCATATCTTGCTCATGCCTTTCCTTTAATTCTCTCTCTGTCCTCCTTATGGAATGCCTCGTAGACAGATGTTGTGCCTTCTGGATATAGCTTCTGTGTGCTTTAATTTTTCTCTGCTTCATCATTTTGTCTTTTAGCCTTACATTCAATGTGATTTATTTTTGGGTTATCTTTCAGATGTCTAACTTGGTCTTCAGTCATATTCATTCTAAGAGTCAATCTCTCTAGTGAATTTTATATTTTAGTAATTAAATATATAACTTCCAGGAATCCTTTTTTGTTCTCAGATCTCTATTTTTTGAACAGCAACCTATTCTTATTTCATGGATTTAATATGCTTTCTAGTATTTGTGGCAATAATTATAGGTTAATTAGAATTTAATTCAAATTAGAGTAGAAAAGTTGTTTTCAACAACTTGTATCACTTCTCTTTCTCCCAGCATTATTGTATGTCCATCTTGATCATTCTCTTTTCTGCATTTATTTTCATCAAATGTCTGGCAAGAAGAGTAGATTAATTTGTGTAGGCAACTTAGTGCAGGTTGCCTTTGCTGTTGAATAAATCTTTTATTTAAAAGGCCTCTCCCTTAAATGAAAAGATTTAAAATTTTTTGATACTCTTTCCCCCTAGAGGTAAAGTCCATGTCTCTATACCTACATTCTGGTAAGATAAGCTCTGTTATGGCTTGACTAATGAAATATAGTAAAAATGATGTGCCAGCTTCTTGGACCAGGCCTTAAAAGGACCAGCAGCTTCCACTTCTATTTCCTGCCTCTTGGAGCACACACTCTTGGAATCTAGCCGTCATGCTGAGGGGAAGCTCAAGCAGCCTTGTGGAGAGGCCTGTATAAAGGGAAACTAAGGCCTTTGACTGACAGCCCTGGCCAAGCTGTCAGCCAGAAACCAACATTAACTGACTGGTGACATGGCTAAGTCGTCTTGGAAGTGAATACTTCAGCCCCAGTTGAACTGCCCCACCAATGTCATGTGGAGCACACATGAGCCATTCCAATAAATTCCTGCCCAAGTGGCTAATTTCTAAGGAGAATAAATATTATATTGCTTACTGCAATATTGTTCATTGCTGTTTTAAGTTACTAAATTCTGTGGTGGTTTGTTACACCATAGTAGATAACCAAGACAGAGGTTGACGACAGAATCTGTGAGAGTGGGCAAGTTCTGTTCAAAAGTCCTCCTTTCAAAGTATACAGGCAGAGAGAAGCAAAGCAAAATGAAGCACAAGAAACATTATGCTGAGTAAATTAAGCCAGATACAAAAATGTGCATACTATATAATTCCATTTACATTTGTAGAACAGGCAAAACTCATCTACAGTGATAGAAATAAGATCAGTAGTTGCTTGGGTAGGAAGTATAGGGACCAACTGGGAAAAAATGATGGAAATGTTCTGGATCTTGATTATGATGCTGGTTACATAAATATATACATTTTTCAGAAGTCGTCAAACTGGCAGGACTCAATGGCTTATGTTTGTAATTCCAACATTCTGAGAGGCTGAAGCAGGTGGATTGCTTGAACAGAGCCATTTGAGACCAACCTGTGCAACATGGCAAAACCTCATCTCTGCAAAATCATAAAAATTAGCCAGGTTTAGCAGTGTACACCTGTGGTCCCAGTTACTCAAGAAAATCACCTGAGACTGGAGAGGTCAAGCCTGCAGTGAGCAAGTGACTGCACCACTGTTACTCCACCCTGGGTGATGGAGCGAGACTCTGTCTTCAAGAAAAAGCAACAAACAAAATTCTCACCAAACTATTCCCTTAAAATACATGCATTTTTATTGGGTATAAATCAGTAGAGATTAAATATATCCAAATTCCTTTCTCTGAGATTCCAGGCTCTTCATGATCTGGAATTTGTGTTCTCCAGAGCAAGCCTTGAGTCATCTCAAGTTCCTGCTCATTGTCCCACGCTCACCATTCCTAAACATGAGTGTTATTCCTAGCATCAATGACTTAGCTGTCCCTATGCTCTCCTTGTGAAAGCCTTTTCCACCATCATTTCTTAATTTTCAAACTCCTGTCTGTCTTTGAAGGCTAAAGCCTGATATAAAATGTTTCTAGATTCTACCATCTGAATTTTCTCTTTTTGAGCTACCGCAAGTTGTTTGAACCATTCTCATACAATATATGTTAGTTTGATTTCTATTGTACAGATGCTCCCTGACTTATGATGGGGTTACTTCCCATTGTACGTTGAAAATGTATTTAACACACCTAACCTGCCAAACATCATAGCTTAGATTAGCCTGCCTAAACATGCTCAGAACACTTCCATTAGTCTAGAGTTGGGCCAAATAGTCTCATACAATATTTATTTTTAAACAAATCATTGGATATCTCATGTAATTGATTGAATACTGAAAGCGAAAACCAGAATGGTTGTATGAATACTGGAAGCACAGATTCTACTGGATACATACTGCTTTTGCATCATTGTGAAGCTGAAAAATTATTTCAAGCCATCATCTGTTATGAGATGTGTATGTTTCTCTTCCTCACCAGACCCAAGCTCCTGGAGAACAAGGACCTTTTCTTGTTTACTTGTAATTCCAGCCGTTCTTTGTGCATAGAACAATCTTCTGTGTACACAGAATGTTAAACAAATTGGTGAATTGAGTTCTCAACAATTTTAACAATTTTATCATATCTAGTTTTAGGTTAGGTCTGATTGCTAGCTATGATTATATTCTTCTTTGTATAGCAATTAATTTTTCAGGCATTACAAATTGGCTTTATTTCCATCTTGTCATAGTAGACGCCCCCTCCCCTCATCCTCCAAAGCTCCATTTTACTGGCATTCACCGTTATTTCCAGGAACCTTCCCTTCAAAAACCATCTGTTCCACTGCTATGTGCTGGGCTGGTTTTTCTCTGGGTCTACTGGACTTTGGCTACTTTGAGACTTCCTTGCCTCCTGCCGTCTGTCACATATGTTAACTGAGAATACTGGCTACCTCTGTCTTGTTCCACGAATTATCCCTTCCTCATCCGCCTCTAATTTCTAGCAATCTGTGGCATCTCTCATCTATATACTGTCTCCTTTCCTACTATCTTTGCTATTATCAGTTTATATTTGAACATCTTTACTAATATTTTAGTGGTATAAAGAGAACACATGGGTTCAATTTATTATCTTTACCAAAAAGTTTTATTATAATGTTCTAGGTGTTCTAATGCTGTATGATTTTATGTGTTTTACTACTGTGTTACTGTCTGTAAAACAACTTCTCTCTTTGGGACTTCACTTTCTCATCTATAAAATGATTGGGATGAATAAATGTTAAAACACTATTTCAGATTTAACATTCTTAGTGCATTGAAGTTCAAACGGATAAAGACATATTTTTCCAATATTGGGAATTATTTATTTGTGCATACCTGTCATAAGATGCAATTCTTGAGGAGGTAAAAGAATAACACAGATTGAAATGAATTTACAATATGTTCTAGCAACAATCTCCATTGGCAGTTTTTGAATGAGTTGGTGCACATTCTCTCTTCTTACAAAAAAAACTCCTTGTGTCCATTTCGCACAGACTTGATTTGCCTTCAAGAAGCCAAAACAGAGATCAGGAAACAGAATCAACTTCTCATAATCCCAAAATTATTCAATATATATTTGCTTGTGCTCCAACATGTATGAGAGCTTTATAGAATGATTTTTTTTTTTCTTTTGAGGGAGAGTCTCACTTTGTTGCCCAGGCTGGAGTACAGTGGCACAATCTCAGTTCACCGCAACTTCTGCCCCCTGGGTTCAAGTGATTCTCCTGCCTCAGCCTCCCAAGTAGCTGGGACTATAGGCGTGCACCACATGCCTAGCTAATTTTGTATTTTTGGTAAAGATGGGGTTTCACTATGTTGGCCAGGCTGGTCTGTAACTTCTGACCTCATGATCTACCTGCCTCAGCTTCCCAAAATGTTAGGATTACAGGTGTGAGCCACCACACCTGGCCTAGAATGATTTTTATGGTGTGCAAAATGGGGTGATCTTAATTGTTGTTCACTGAAACACTTTAAAAATAAAGACACATTGTAACACATAAAAATCTACTGTTGTGAACAATGCATCACATGTTATTTATCATTAATTACAATAGTTACTCATATATTTTCTACAAATTTCCAAAGGCATGGACCACTAAAATAAGAATGAGTTGTGCAAAGCTGTTCTCATGAGAGTGGAAATCCTAATCGTGGCAGAATGGAGTGCAGTATCTCATCTGGTGGGTTGTGTTTTTCTGGAAACTTTATATATGCACTTAAAAATACTAATTATTTTTTGCTTAACCTAATTCATGATACCTAAGCTCCCAAAATTCAGGGATCTAAGGCTGTCAGTATTGGAAATGGTGTAAGTCAGCATACCTACAAGGATGGGGGAAATAGAAGGAAAACAATTTTTAATGGAGGGAGAGAGAAGGAACGGAAATCCCTGTGTAACTATGGAACCAAGTATATATCACAATTGGAGGATGAGTCCCTACTCTTTCTGATCTGTAAAGAAAAGGAGGAATCTGCAGAAAAATGCTAACGATCTGATGCCTGAATTTCAAAGTCAGGAAACAGAATCAGAACCAAAGCGGGATAGAGAGTCCCGTGAGAACACCCTGGGGAGAAGAGCTGCTTGCTAAGGAAGCACCGCTAACTCACTGTTAATATGAATGTTCTGGTTACACAGAAATAAGATCACTTTTCTGCACCTTAGAATTCCCCCAGGGTATATTTTAGCTTGCCTTTCCTTTTCCATAGAGGTTCCTGTTATCAATTTAATATGTAAACTACTCTGTTGGGGTTTAGGACCTCTACCTGGAAGGGGTGACAAGGGAATGTTTGCCAATTTGCCTTTTGGAAAAGAGAAACATACAGGATAGTGTTTTTCATTTTCTTCTTTAAATGACACAACAAGAAACAAATACTAACAACATCAAAAGGAAACCGTAAACCACATTCATATATATATAATCTAGTATACACTAGCGACGTGAGACATACGCATTCTGAAAACTCAAAACTGGCAAATTAACAACGTATTCCCCAAATAAATCTTTCATTTTCCTGTTCTCTGGAGTTCTTATGGGATTTATGCAGCAAAGTTTACCTCTTTTGTTTTTCAAAACCTACAAATGGGAATTTGTGAACTCAACATTGCTCAGTTTTCAGATTTTAAAACCTGCTTTGAAATATTTGTTTCAAATCTTAGCACAGTTCATTGTGTGGTTCTCAGAATGCGTAGGTTTATTTGTGAATGTTCTCGTGAGACTGATGCTTTTAGAAGCAGAGGTGCTTCCTAGCAGTTATTTAGAAAATGAAGGAAATGCTGTTTTTTCATGATGATACTCTGGATGCTATTGCTTATCAAAGTTTTCCAGGGCACACAATCACTGTCAGCTACTCCTATATAAAATAGGAGACTCCAGGACCCATTCACATGCAGTTCAACTGAAAGGAGCAGCAGTGAGGATAACTTAAGAGCAAAGGACAATCTGAGTGGTCCCTCAATGCTTAGCTTGATTATATCTTTTATTCCCACCATGACTGTACATGTCCTATGGTGTTTCATGGGTTCCTTGCCTTGTTTGAGCTGTAGCATTAGGCTATTGGAGCAAAATATCATTAGGTCTGGAAAATGACTGGGTCACAAATGCTTTGTCATCAAGGATCATTGAATCCAAACTTTTTGCAAACTTTCATGTGTTTATTGAGTGATAAATATCAAATGAAGCATATTGGTGTGCACATGCAAAGAAGTGCCATTTGAAATCTGTCAGTGAAGTGACATTCCAGTGAAAAGCAAGATACTAGTGCAGGAGTGTTTGTCGCCTTTCACAACAGGACATCCATGATTGTTGGTCTTTCTTTTCTATTTTTGACTCTACAGCATTGGTGCGAAAGATAATCTTGGCCTGAGTTTGCTTCTGGGAATATTTTCCCATGGGTTTAGGCCTAGCAGTCTACTCAGTGCTTTGCAGAAGAGGAGGAAGCAGGGTGGGGTGTAAGCAAGAGGTGCAGGTGTGTATGGATGTTTCTGTCTATCTACACAGTAATTATAGAGTTGGAAGTAATTTCTGTATTATATATATTATGTATATTTTTTCCTTCATATGGTGTTTTATAGGAATTGCAGGTTGCCTGGGTTTGGTTCTCAGCTCTTTGTCTTATACCTTTAAGAACTTGAGCAGTTAATCAGTCTCTCTGGTTTTCAGTTACTTAATCACACAACTCTACATTATTATTCATTTTGTTGATGGGGAGCCTTGGACACAGAGAATTCAATACTTTTCCAGAGTTCACACATGGAATAAAGTGATAAAGCTGAGGTTTGTCCCCAGGCTATCAGTTTCCAAGTCCATGCTTTTTACACTACATTCTACTGCCTTCAACTCATGTATGCACTTGGTAAATGCTTCATATAGATGAGAAAGTTAGCTGTCATTGTTATTGTTATTAAAAAAAATTATGTGACAGTATCCCTATGGAAATGATGGTAGATTGGCAGAGAATGACACTTTAAAAGCAGACATATTAGTATCTAATTATAAACTATGATAAAGGCTGTAAAGGGAGGATATCTGGAACTCTAATAGAAAATAATGGGATTCTGACCTAAACTAAGGGGAAGTGAAAGCCTTCCCCAGAGAGGTAATATTTGAACTGAGATTGAAGAATGAGTAGGAGTTAAGCTGATAATGCAAGGGGGTAAGAAAGAAGTGGTGGTTTGGGGAGGGTGTTCCAATCAGAAAAAAAAAAAACAAAAACAAAACAGAAACAGAAGAGTTCATTTGGGGAAATTAAAGATGGTAGGTGCGTCTAGGGTGTCATGGCTACAGGACATTGGAGGCACAAAATGGGATGGGAGAGGTTGACACAGAACCGACACTGCAGGACAAAATGTACACAGTGTAAGAGTTTGGAGTTTTTCTAAGTGTAATGGGAAGTCATTGAAGGCTTTTAAGCTACGTTTTTGAGAAAATCATTCTGGTATTATGATATTTACTCATCTCCTCTTTAACCTCTACAAAGTCCCCAGAAATTGTGATACTGAGAATGAATATGGGGGAGACTCAATCTACCCCATCCTTTTCTACAAATAACTTAATAAACGGCATCAACTACTAATGTCGCAATGTTTGTTCCCAAAGCCCAGAAATATTCTAGGTACAAATTCTCTCCTATCTTCCACTGAACTTATAAGCATGTGAGTTATAATTTGCTTACTCTGTTAGGAATTATTGTTATATTACAACACGGTCTAAGTACTACTGCTGCTCTTAGGTGTGTTGCTCTTGCAAAGTATAATTTGTAGGTGTTATTTAATGTTTTGCCTTTGATCCATTTCCCTATTTTTAAACTTACTACACTTTGCTGTTTTAATCTTTTCCACTGATTCAACTATAATTTTTATTCTTTTACCCAACCTTCCTTCGTTTCTTTCCTTTTCCTTCCTTCCTTCCTCCCTCCCTCCCTTCCTCCCTCTCTCTCTCCCCCTCTTTCTCTGTCCCTCCCCTCCTTCCTTCCTTCCTTTTTTTCCTTTCCTTTCTTTCTCTTTCTCTCTTGCTCTTTCTTTCTTTCCTCCTTTCCTTTCTTTCTTTTTCTTTCTCCTTCCTTCCTTCCTTCTTTCCTTCCTTCCTTTCCTTTCTTTGTCTCTCTCTCTCTTTCTCCTCTCCCCCTCCCCCTCCCTGCCCCTCTCTTTCTTTGGAGTCTCACTCTTGTTGAGCAGGCTAGAGTGCAGTAGCACAATTTCCAGTCATCCCAACCTCCATCTCCTGGGTTCCAGTGATTCTCCTGCCTCAGCCTCCAGAGCAGCTGAGATGAAAGGCATGCACCATCATGCCTGACAAATGTTTTGTATTTTTAGTAGAGATGGGGTTTCTCCATGCTGGTTAGGCTGGTCTCGAACTCCTGACCTTAGGTAATCTGCTGTCCTCAGCCTCCCAAAGTGCTAGGATTACAGGCATGAGCCACCACGCCTGGCCTATCTAATGTAATTTCTTAAATAACTGCTCTTAGTAGGTACCAGATTATGCACTGAGTATTCAATGGTGAAGAAAATGAGCACTGTTCCTGTTTGTATGGCGCTTACAGGTTAGGTTCGAAGGTGACTTCCAAATGCCCAGACCTATTCAGCCATTGGTCTGCTGAGCATATTGGAGAATCAACCCATGGAAACTATGTTGAATGCTCCCAGCAAGCTTACCTTGATGATTCCAGATTTCAAACTTCACAGCTTCTTAGGTGATACTCTCTCCACTTTGTACTGTCCTGCCTATTTCCCTGCTCATAGATTCTCCCACTTGAGCCTTTGGCAGAAGCTTCCCTTATCTTGTCCTCACATTCATTCTCTCCTTTCTATTTCCAGACCTACCGTCCTAGTTATTTGATCCTTTGTACTTAAATTATTGTTTTAATACTCTACCTGGGCGCATGGATCTGTGGTCACACTCTTCTTTAGTACTAGTTGCATTCTTGTCGGCAGATTCGTCTTCTTAAAGTACATCCCGATCATGTCCTCATCAAAAGTTTTCATGGTGCCCACATTGCTGGGCAGCCATGAAATGTGAAATCCCGTCTTCAGCTTCACACTTCACTTCTAAACTTTCAGTTTCGTTTTTGCCCCTCAAGCATACCTCAGTTCAGTTAAACTGTTTCACTGCTTTTCTCCAAACACGCTTCATGATTTCTTACATTTGTGTCTTTTGCTAATGAGGTTCTCTCCATCTGGAATTTCTTCCTGAAATATGTCATCTGTCAAATTCCATCCTTCAAGACCCGTTCAAAATGCTACCTGCTTCATTAAGCTGTGCCTGAGTTCCCCAACAAGATATGAGCTCTCTCGCTCCTATTTGCTTTTTGGAAGGAGACAAACACTGATAAAAACAGTTTGTAAACAGATGTTTGTTTCAGCAGCTATTTATTAAACTATCAGGTTAAAAGAAAATACTGTGCCAGGTAAGCTTTTTTCTTTCTCATGCATGTACGTGTCACTTTCTATCTTATAATCCTGTAAGCTGCAAGCTTATCTATTAATTTACGTTACAAAAATTAGCGCAATATTTTCTAAGTCTAGGCACTCTGTCCTTGAATGGACAAACATGGAAGACTTTTGAGTCCATGAATCAGGTGTTTGTAAAGAGAGATTGTCTGTGTGGACCTGGCAGGATATTTAAAACCTGCAGTGCAGACATACATTCTCTAAGTAGCGTAATCATCATTTTCATATATGAAATAATGTGTATCTGGGTGCTGATGGGGCTGGAGGTATAAAAGATGGCAAGCCCAGAGTACGAGCTCTTGTCAGTGGTTGTTAGTTCACTGCGGACCTCAGCTGCACCCGTAAGTGGTAACAAGGGAGGCAATGCTATTTGTTTGTATCAGTCTTTGTATCTTTGTCTCTTGCATTTACTTTTTGTCTGCTTACTTGCTGCTTCAGAAGTAAATAAAAATAAAAATCCATTTTGAATTTTGTCCAAATGATCATTCTCACCCACGATATATCTACCCAGGGACTTCAGTACTCTATTTTTGAGCAGCCAAGACTCACAAAGTTAGCAAGCTGTCTTTGCAGCTCAACACCACAGGAAGCATCTTTGCCTTACTTCACAAGCTACAAAGTGACACTGGGCCCTGCTGGGCCTTTCCAGTTTCAGAAGCAGAAACATCATGCTTTTTAGATCAATGGAAAAAAGGGAATCTTGTCCTGTGACTTCAGTTCACCTTGTACATTTCTCCATATGCAGACAACCCCGGAGGTCACTCTTCTTTCAGGGGGACAATGATTCTCTTCATTTGGTTTCCATCCGGAGGAATTTTTCCTTAACTCTCCTGGATTCTGTGTACCATACCTTTGTCCTCTCCCACAGAAGTAAAAGGAGTTATTTAGGTGGTGGGTTGATTAGGGAAGTTAACTTATTAAAAGTCTGTGCAAGGTGGATCTAGGATGACGTGAATAAAACATTAGGCCCCTCATTTTCACAGACCATTTCCAAGGCCCTGGCTAGAGACTTTTCGATTCAAAGAGTGTTTAAGATTAGTAGCTGTAATGAAATATTTAAAATGCTCTAAAATCCTACAGCTCATATATGAATAAAACATAATAGTGGTTTCGCCAAATTCAACAACAGCCCTATAGGCACTTTTTGTAAATTGTCAGTAAAAAAATTGTCAGCATGCTAAAGATTGAATTATAAATTCTCTTTTCATAGAAAATATTAGAAAATTTTTGTCACGTGGAAAGGCAATCAAAGGGTATTCTGTGGGGGAAAAAACTTAAGGGGAAGGAGTATTGGAAAGGTGGAAAGGCTCATCAATTAGTTAATTAAAATATGTTTTGTGGTTTGTGATATTTGCTAGCACTAAATATTTAAAATTTGGTATGATTTCTCTTACTCTAAATGGATATTTACTTTTGAACCAAATTTTGAATTTTTTAAAGCCTACAAAATTTATTATCAGTTTCAAAAGACATAAAATTAAATAGACTCTGTCAAATTAGTATAAAAATATCAAAATGTTTAATCTCAGTTTCTGTAATAGTGATTCTGATTTTCGTCTCAATCGCAGATGGATGACAGATAGTTTGGAGACCAACACTGGGCCCTTTGCGTAGCAATGTGGTAGAAGAATTGTTTGAAGAAATGGTTTCAAGACTCTAGGTCTTAAGCCAGAATTCGAAACCCGAACTTACCAATCAAGTGTGAGGAGACAGGACAGTGGAATGTTGAGACTTGCAAAAACAATTTATCCTTTTGAATATCTTCTCAGGAAGCTACTATGAGGCACTTAAGCATGATAAAGGAGTAAATCAAAGTACAAGAGCCTGTAATCCTAGCACTTTGAGAGACTGAGGTGGGCAGAACACCTGAGGTCAGGAGTTTGAGACCAGCCTGGCCAATATAGTGAAACCCTGTCTCTACTAAAAATACAAAAAATTAGCCTGGCGTGGTGGTGCGTGCCTGCAGTCCTAACTACTCAGGAGGCTGAGGCAGGAGAATTGCTTGAACCTGGGAGGTGGAGGTTGCAGTGAGCCGAGATCGCACCACTGCACTCCAGTCTGGGTGACAGAACAAGACTCTCTCTCAGGGGGAAAAAAAAAAAAAAAAAAAAGAAAAAAGAAAATACAAGACAAGAGGTGGACACAGTGGCTCACACCTATAATTTTAGGAGCCAAGTCAGGAGGATTGCTAGAAGACAGGAGTTAGAGACCAGCCTGGGCAACGTAGTAAGAGTTTGTCTGTACAAAAATAAAATAACAAAATAAACTAGCTGGGTCTGGTGTAGTCCCACCTACTCAGGAAGATGAGGCTGTATTCTTTTTTTTATTTTATTTTATTTTATTTTTTTAAAATACATCCTAAAAGAGTGCAAGCTTCAGGCTCCTCAAAACCTGGATTCACTCCTGGCCTTTGGCTTCTCCAGTGTACACCAGCATATCTGCTCTGCTGATCCGAACTTTCCCTGGATGGGCTATTCCAAACACTAGACCAGCGGGTCTCCCAACTTTAGCTTAGCAGACTCACCTGCAGGGTCTGCTCCAATGCCCACCACTCCAAGAATTTCTGATTCAGTAGATCTGGGTAGAATCTGATGTGCATTTCTAACACGATCCCAGGGGATGCTGAAGCTGCTACTTCCAGGCCAGGCTCGGAGAGCCAGTCTCTAAATCAAAAGTCCTCAACGCTGGCTGAACAGTAGAAACACCTTGAGAGCTTTAAAAGCTACTGATGCTGGGGGCATCTCCTTAGTCTTCTGATTTAATTGGTCCAGGTAGGGAATATCTTACAAGTTTTCCAGGAGATTCTAATGTGTATCCAAGGCTGAGAACCAGTAGTCTAGACTGCGAGACAGGAGTCAGCTCACTTACGTAGGTCTAAGCTATGCCTTTCAGTATGGCATTATCAGTAATAAGGGTGACATTTTATGTATTATTTCTTGTGATGTATTCCAATGGTGATAACATATGAAATCTGTGAATGAAATCTATGAATTAAGGGACTTTGTTACATGAAACAGTTGTACGTATTATTACACTAGCTATAGCTCTTTATATTTTAAAAATATAATGTCAATATATATTTAGAAAATTAATACTTTGTTTTGAAATGACTTTTGGGTCATGATACAATTGATTAAATGGAAGATGTTACATAAGATCTCAGTGAGTTCACCATCTTCATTTCTGACTAGAAGCTGGATCTTATACACTATGGTTTGGTGTATGCCCTCACATGCAGAATTTACCAAGCTCTGGAAAGCTGAAAGAGTTTGATGTATCTTTTGTTTTTAAATTGCATTTTAGGTTTTGGGGTACATGTGAAGAACATGCAAGATTGTTGCATAGGTACACACATGGCAGTGTGATTTGCTGCCTTCCTCCCCATCACCTATATCTGGCATTTCTCCCATGCTATCTCTCCCCACCTCCCCACCACCCCATCCATCCCCCATTTGCCCCCAACAGATCCCAGTGTGTAGTACTCCCCTCCCTGTTTCCATGTGTTCTCATTGTTCAACACCCGCCTATGAGTGAGAACATGCGGTGTTTGATCTTCTGCTCTTCTGTCAGTTTGCTGAGAATGATGGTTTCCAGGTTTATCCATGTCCCTACAAAGGACACGAACTCAACATTTTTGATGGCTGCATAATATTACATGCTGTATATGTACCACATTTTCCCTGTCCAGTCTATCATCGATGGGTATTTGGGTTGGTTCCAGGTCTTTGCTATTGTAAACAGTGCTGCAATGAACATTCGTGTGCACATGTCCTTATAGTAGAACGATTTATAATCCTTTGGATATATACCCAGTAATGGGATTGCTGGGTCAAATGGAATTTCTATTTCTAGGTCCTTGAGGAATCGCCACACTGTCTTCCACAATGGTTGAACTAATTTACACTCCCACCAACAGTGTAAAAGTGTTCCTATTTCTCCACATCCTCTCCAGCACCTGTTGTCTCCAGATTTTTTAATGATCGCCATTCTAACTGGAGTGAGATGGTATCTCAATGTAGTTTTGATTTGCATTTCTCTAATGACTAGTGATGATGAGCATTTTTTCATATGTTTGTTGGTCTCATGTATGTCTTCTTTTGTAAAGTGTCTGTTCATATCCTTTGCCCACTTTTGAATGGGCTTGTTTGTTTTTTTCTTGTAGATCTGTTTTACTTCTTTGTAAATTCTGGATATCAGTCCTTTGTCAGATGGGTAGACTGCAAAAATTTTTTCCCATTCTGTTGGTTGCCGATTCACTCTAATGACTGTTTCTTTTGCTGTGCAGAACCTGTGGAGTTTGATTAGGTCCCATTTGTCTGTTTTGGCTTTTGTTGCCAATGCTTTTGGCGTTTTGGTCATGAGGTCCTTGCCTACACCTATGTCCTGAATGGTTTTGCCTAGATTTTCTTCTAGGGTTTTTATGGTGTTAGGTCTTATGCTTAAGTCTTTAATCCATCTGGAGTTAATTTTAGTGTAAGGCTTCAGGAAGGGATCCAGTTTCTGCTTTCTGCACATGGCTAGCCAGTTTTCCCAACACCATTTATTAAACAGGGAATCCTTTCCCCATTGTGTGTTTTTTTCAGGTTTGTCAAAGATCAGATGGTTGTAGATATGTTGTGTTGCCTCCAAGGCCTCTGTTCTGTTCCATTGGTCTATATCTCTGTTTTGTTACCAGTACCATGCTGTTTTGATTACTGTAGCCTTGTAGTATAGTTTGAAGTCCAGTACAAAGCCTCCTGCTTTGTTCTTTTTGCTTAGAATTGACTTGGCTATGCCGGTTCTCTTTTGGTTCCATATGAAGTTTAAGGTGCTTTTTTCCAGTTCTGTGAAGAAGGTCATTGGTAGCTTAATGGGAATAGCATTGGATCTGTAAATTACTTTGGGCAGTATGGCCATTTTCACGATATTGATTCTTCCTAACCATGAACATGGAATATTTCTTCATCTGTTTATGTCCTCTCATTTTGTTGAGCAGCGGCTTGTAGTTCTCCTTGAAGAGGTCCTTTACGTTCCTTGTTAGTTGTATTCCTAGGTATTTTATTCTCTTTGTAGCAATTGTGAATGTCAGTTCGTTCCTGATTTGGCTCTCTTTAAGTCTGTTATTGGTGTATAGAATTCCTTGGGATTTCTGCACATTGATTTTGTGTCCTGAGACTTTGCTGAACTTGCTTATCAGTTTCGGGAGATTTTGGGCTGAGGCGATGGGGTCTTCTAGATATACAATATCATGTCGTCAGCAAATAGAGACAATTTGACTTCCTCCTTTCCTATTTGAATGCCCTTTATTTCTTTTTCTTGCCTGATTGCTCTGGCTAGAACTCCAATACTATATTGAATAGGAGTGGTGAGAGAGGGCATCCTTGTCTAGTGCCAGATTTCAAAGGGAATGCTTCCAGTTTTTGCCCATTCAGTATGATATTGGCTGTTGGTTTGTCATAAATGGCTTTTATTATTTTGAGATACGTTCCGTCAATACCTAGATTATTGAGGGTTTTTAGCATAAAGGGCTGTTGAATTTTGTCAAAGGCCTTCTCTGCATCAATTGCGATAATCACGTGGTTTTTGTCTTTGGTTCTGTTTATGTGGTGAATTATGTTTATAGACTTGTGTATGTTGAACCAGCCTTGCATCCCTGGGATGAAGCCTACTTGATCATTGTGAATAAGCTTTTTGATGTGCTGTTGCAATTGGCCTGCCAATATTTTATTTAAGATTTTTGCATCTATGTTCATCATGGATATTGGCCTGAAGCTTTCTTTTCTTGTTGCGTCTCTGCCGGGTTTTGGTATCAGGATGATGTTGGTCTCATAAAATGATTTGGGAAGAATTCTGTCTTTTTGTATTGTTTGGAATAGTTTCAGAAGGAATGGTACCAGCTCCTCTTTGTATGTCTGGTAGAATTCGGCTGTGAACCCGTCTGGACCTGGGCTTTTTTTGGGTGGTAAGCTCTTAATTGCTGCCTCAGCTTCAGACCTTGTTATGGGTCTGTTCAGGGTTTCAACTTCTTCCTGGTTTAGGCTTGGGAGGAGGCAAGTGTCCAGGAATTTATCCATTTCTTCCAGGTGTACTAGTTTATGTGCATAGAGTTGTTTGTAATAATCTCTGATGATGGTTTGAATTTCTGTGGAATCTGTGGTGATATCCCCTTTATCGTTTTTTATTGCATCAATTTGGTTATTCTCTCTTTTCTTTTTTATTAATCTGGCTAGTGGTCTATTTTGTTGATCTTTTCAAAAATTCAGCTCCTGGATTTATTGACTTTTTGAAGGATTTTTTCTGTCTCTATCTCCTTCAGTTCTGCTCTAATCTTAGTTATTTCTTGTCTTCTGCTATGTTTTGAGTTTTTTTGATCTTGCTCCTCTAGCTTTTTCAATTTTGATGCTAGGGTGTCAATTTTAGATCTCTCCTTACTTCTCATGTGGGCAGTTGCAATATATTTTCCTCTAGAGACTGACTGCTTTAAATGTGTTCCAGAGATTGTGGTATGTTGTGTCTTCATTCTCGTTGGTTTCGAAGAACATCTTTATCTCTGCCTTCATTTCATTGTTTATCCAGTCAACATTCAAGAGCCAGTTCTTCAGTTTCCATGAAGCTGTGAGGTTCTGAGTTAAGTTTCTGCATTCTGAGTTCTAACTCGATTGCACTGCGGTCTGAGAGACTGTTTGTTATGATTTCCGTTCTTTTGCATTTGCTGAGGAGTGATTTATTTCCAATTATGTGGTCAGTTTTTAGAATAGGTGTGATGTGGTGCTGAGAAGAATGTATATTCTGTGGATTTGGGGTGGAGAGTTCTGTAAATGTCTATTAGGTTGCTTGGTCCAGGTCTGAGTTCAGGTCCTGTATATCCTTGTTAATTTTCTGTCTGATTGATCTGTCTAATATTGACAATGGGGTGTTAAAGTCTCCCACTATTATTGTGTGGGAGTCTAAGTCTCTTTGTAAGTAATTACGAACTTGCCTTATGTATCTGGGTGCTCCTGTATTGGGTGCATATATATTTAGGCTCGCTAGCTTTTCTTGTTGCATTGATCCTTTTACCATTATGTAATGTCCTTCTTTGTCTCTTTTGATCTTTGTTGCTTTAAAGTCTAATTTATCAGAGATGAGATTTGCAACTCCTGCTTTTTTTTGCTCTCCATTTACATGGTAAATCTTGCTCCATCCCTTTATTTTGAGCCTTTGTGTATCCTTGCATGTGAGATGGGTTTCCTGGATACAGCACACCGATGGGTTTTGGCTTTTTATCCAGTTTGCCAGTCTGTCTTTTGATTGGGGCATTCAGTCCATTTACATTTAGGGATAATATTGTTATGTATGAATTTGATACTGCCATTTTGATGCTAGCTGGCTGTTTTGTTTGTTAGTTGCCGCAGCTTCTTGATTGTGTTGATTCTCTTTATCATTTGGTAAGTTTTTGGAGTGGCTGGTACTGGTTGTTCCTTCATATGTGTAGAGCCTCTTTCAGGAGCTCTTGTAAAGCAGGTCTGGTGGTAATGAAATCTCTGAGTACTTGCTTGTTCGCATAGGAGTTTATTTTTCCTTCACTTATGAAGCTTAGTTTGGCTGGGTAGGAGATTCTGGTTTGAAAGTTCTTTTCTTTAAGGATGTTGAATATTGGCCCCCATTCTCTTCTGGCTCGTAGGGTTTCTGCTGAGAGATCTGCTGTGAGTCTGATGGGCTTCCCTTTGTGGGTAACCTGACATTTCTCTCTGGTTGCCCTTAGCATTTTCTCCTTCATTTCAACCCTGGTGAATCTGACAATTATGTGCCTTGGGGTTGCTCTTCTTGACGAATATCTTTGTGGTGGTCTCTGTATTTCCTGGACTTGAATATTTGCCTGCCTTGCTAGGTTGGGGAAGTTTTCCTGGATAATATCCTGAAGAGTATTTTCCAGCTTGGATTCATTCTCTTCGTCACATTCAGGTACACCTATCAAACGTAGATTAGGTCTTTTCACATAGTCCCACATTTCTTGGAGACTTTGTTCATTCCTTTTTACCCTTTTTTCTCTATTCTTGCCGTCTCATTTTATTTCATTGAGTTGATCTTCGACCTCTGATATCCTTTCTTCTGCTTTGTCAATTTGGCTGTTGAAACTTGTACATGCTTTGCGTAGTTCTTGTGTTATGTTTTTCAGCTCCATCAATTCACTTATAATCCTCTCTGTGTTATCCATTCTCATTAGCATTTCCTCAAGTCTTTTTTCAAGGTTCTTAGTTTCCTGCATTGGGTTAGAACATGTTCTTTTAGCTCACTGTAGTTTCTTATTATCCACCTTCTGAAGTCTGATTCTGTCATTTCATCACACTCCTTCTCCATCCAGCCTTGTTCCCTTGCTGGTGAGGAGTTGTGATCCCTTTTACGAGGAGAGGTGTTCTGGTTTCAGGTGTTTTCATCATTTTTGCGCTGGTTTCTTCCCATCTTCGTGGGTTTATCCACCTGTTGTCTTTGTAGTTACTGACTTTCAGACTGGGTCTCTGAGTGAACTTCCCATTTGTGGATGCTGAAGTTACTTCTTTTTCTTAGCTTTCCTTCTAACAGTCTGGCCCCTCTGCTGTAGGATTGCTGAGGTCCACTCCAGGCCCTGCTTGCCGGGGGATCACCTGCAGCAGCTGCAGAACAGTAAGGGTTGCTACCAGTTTCCTCTTCTGCTATCTTTGTCCCAGTAGGATGCCCGCCAAATGTCAGTCTGTTCTCTCCTTTATGAGGTGACTCTTTGGATATATGGGGGTCAGGGAGCTGCTTGAGGAGACAGTCTGTCCTTTATTGGAGCTCAAGTCCTGAGCTGTGAGCTCCGTTGTTCATTCAGAGTTGCTGGGCAGGTACGTTTAGGTCTGTTGCAGCAGAACTCATAAACTCCCCACCTTTTTTTTTTTTTTTTCCCCAGGTACTCTGTCCCAGGGAGTTAGGGCTTTATTTATGAGTTTCCATTGTGCTGCTGCCTTTTTTTTTTTTTCTTTCAGTGCTGCCCTGCCCAGCGAGGAGGCAGCCTAGTCACTCTCTGCCTGCAGAGGCTTTGCTGAGCTGTTGTGGGCTCTGCCCAGCTGCTGTGTGATCTTCCCTGCAGTCCTGTTTATATGGGTGTAGTTAGAACTGCCTTGGCAATGTTGGCCCGCCTCTGTTATGGCAGACTCTCTCTGTAGTGGTTGGTTGCCTCAGCAATGGCAGGCTGCCTCTGTGATGGTCAGACTGCCTCCGTAGTGGTAGAGTGTCTCAGTAATGGTGGACGTCGCTCCCCCACAGAGCCAGACCATCCCGGGTTCAGCTGTGCTTGCTGTGAAACTCTCAACCCAGAGCGATTTCAATTACTGGTTTTTTTGTTTTTTTTTTTTTTGGTAGTGTGGGGGTGGGGTGGGAGCAGCCGAGCCTGATCACCTGGCTCCCTGACTCAGAGTCTTTATTTGTTGTTGTTGTTGAACGGTCGACCATCCCCCAGTGTTCCAGTCGCCTGTTGAAAAGGCCCCGGGATCTCCCGTGCCACGACTCACTGAGCCAGCTGAAACAGCGGCGCTGAGATTCCTGGAGGTTTTTTTCCCTAGGAATCTCGTGGCCTGGCTTGCTATTTCTGATGAATGGGCAACTCTGCCACCTCAGGGCTCCAGTTGCCAGCTAAGAGGGCACCCGGACCAGTGTCTTTTGTGCAGAGAACCGCTGCGCCAGGGCGCGGGCAAAGCAACTGCCCGGGCCGAAACAGCCATGCTGGTGACCCGTGGGGCTCCTCTGCCTGGGAATCTCCTGGTCTGTGGGCAATAAAAATCCATCTGGAAATGCAGTGTCCACTCACCCTCTGCACTTTCACTGGAAGCTGCAATCCTGAGCTGTTCCTAGTCGGCCATCTTCCCCCGATCCCCCAGAGTTTGATGTTTCTTAATAACATGTTTTAAAATTTTACTTAAAGTTCTGCGACACAGGTGCAGGATGTGCAGGTTTGTTACATAGGTAGATGTGTGCCATGGTGGTTTCCTGTACCTCATCCTCTAGGTTTCCTTTCCTGGCTCCCCACCTGCCAACAGGCCTTAGTGTGCGATGTTCCCCTCTCTGTGTCCATGTGTTCTCTTTGTTCAAATCCCAGTTATGAGTGAGAAAATGCAGTGTTTGGTTTTCTGTTCCTGTGTTAGCTTGCTGAGGATTCTTGGAATAATATTTTTTAACTTTTATCATTTAAATTTTATACTGTTTCACTATTATAATCTGGCTTAGTAGCTGTAAGAAAATATATTCTAACATTTATTTATTTATTTATTTTTGAGATGGAGTCTTACTCTGTCACAAAGGCTGGAGTGCAGTGGCACAATATCACTGCAACCTCCACCTCCTGGGTTCAAGTGATTCTCCTGCCTCAGCCTACCAAGTAGCTGGGATTACAGGCAGATGCCACCAAGCCTGGCTAATATTTTTATTTTTAGTAGAGATGGGGCTTCACCATGTTGGCCAGGCTGGTCTCGAACTCCTGGCCTCAAGTGATCTATCTGCCTTGGCCTCCTAAAGTCCTGGGATTACAGGTGTGAGTCACTACATCTGGCCTATAACACTTTTAAAATGCTCAATGTATTATTATTTTTTCTCAGTAGAAACTACCTACTAGGTTCATTTGCTGAAAAGTAAGAGTATTGTGGCATCTCTAGTTTTCTCTTTAGCAGGACCCTGCACCAGGGCTCTGCACCTGCTGGTCATCCTACAGTGATCAGTGCCTCGAAAATCAAAGTAATTTCTTCCTTCAAATATCTGGGTGCCTCACAGAGATGGGAAATCTTTAACTACACATTCTATTTCTATACTTATTATCATTCCATTTGGAAAAACATGTCACATAGGGCCAAAGAGATCCAGTTATGCTGCAGATGCTGGTTAAATGAATACCTGATGAAGCGATAAACTTGTTTTAAAATGAATTTGCTGCTCCCATCAATTCCTTCCTCTTCTTTTGCAAGCCAGAAAATGTATCAAATAATGAACTTGATAATCTGCCCTTGCTAAATGCTACAAGCAATGTCCCAGGCTGCCCCTTATTTATTTAATTTCCGGTTTAAAAAAAATTCCAAAACTCTCTGCAGAGAAATGTCTTTTCCATCTTTCAGGTTAATGTATTAAAAGAAAAATCTGGCTACATATGGAACTTAAATAAATTGTATCAGGTTATTTAGACAAACATAGAATTAATTTACATTAAGTACACTGTGATGCTGCTATTAATTGTGATACAGTAGAGGATTACAGAGGGAGCAGAAAATAAAAAAGCCTGATTCCTGTGCTGACTCTACCACTGGACAGATAATCCAAGGAGCACATGTTTCAGACAGGGGAATTCTGCAGTTTGGCAGTTAACAGGTCACACCTGGTGAGGTTACCCTCTTTTCACAGGCTTTTGAACTCTATGTGAACAGTCCCTGGGGTGAGGAAACATATTTTTATACCAAAGTCATTATCAAATTCATCCCTCCCAGAAGTACAACTTGTATCCAGTTGCCTCATTCTACCCTGGTGAGAGATTAGCATGCCTCATAAGAGCATTGAAACTAATTGCCACAACAAATTAATTAATTACATGCACAAAAGGAGTTATTCCATGCACAAAAGGAGTTATTCCCTTGCATGGAGAAGACCAGAAAAGACGGCATATATCACTCTTCTTAATAATTTAATTATAATGAAATGATTATGGCACCTTGTTTCTGTAGATCTTCAAAAATTGAAGGCTTAGGTGTGATTTTATTGGTGACTGGGGATGAGTTAAACAACCTTTCTGTGTCACTCTTCATTTGCTGTTTTCTGATACCTGCAGAGCAGCTTTCAAATCATAACTATGAGTTACAATTATGCAACCATATGAAAATGCAGTGTTAACCCACCAGCAGTAGAAAATGGATTTTCAATTTATATTTTTTCCAGCTATGATGATGACTTTATACTGAGTTTGCCCTGCTTTCAGACACCACTCCCTTGGTAACTAACAGTATTATTTTCTGAGATGACAGTGTAAGCCTTCAATAATGAATACCTGTGGCTTTGCCTTCCACTTCCCTTCTGATAACAGCACCTCAGTTTTTCTTTGGAATATCAGCATTTGACAATTTCAATCCACATGGTTGTGGGGGTAAGGGGATGATGATCCCCATCTTAAGCTCTGGGTGGGTACATGGACCAAGCATGGTAGATGAGGGTGCGGCATCTACATGGACACACTGACTGGTTTAGAAATGGGCATGTAATCATGTCACCTGGAATTCTTGCTGGGAATTTTAGAAAAGAAAAGCTTTCTATTTTTCTTCTGGTGTCGTTGCTAAACTAGCAGGATATAATTTGAGAGGCTCTGTTAGACCTCTGTGCCACTATCTGAAGAACATGTTGGAAGAAAGTGGACCTGAGAAATGGAAGGGGACAGACGCCTCTGGATCCAGCCATGCCTGAAGTAGACTCCTGGACTTCAGAAATTCAGAAGCTCGGCCGGGTGCAGTGGTTCATGCCTGTAATCCTAGCACTTTGGGAGGCTGCAGCGGGTGGATCATGAGGTCAGGAGTTCAAGATTAGCATGGCCAACATGGTGAAACCCTGTCTCTACTAAAAATACAAAAATTAGCTGGGTATGGTGTGTTCCTGTAATTCCAGCTATTCAGGAAGCTGAGGCAGGAGAATTGCTTGAACCAGGACCCAGGAGGTGGAGGTTGCAGTGAGCTGAAATCGCACCACTGCACTCTAACCTGGGTGACAGAGAGACCCCCTCTAAAAAAAAAAAAAAAAAAGAAAAAATTTTGGAAGCTAAAAATTATTTTTGTTGGATTGAACTGGGTTTCTGCTGTGTGTATTCAAAAGTGTCCTCTCATACACAGTTCTCTGGTCATCATTCCTATGAAATTAAAAAGGAGAAAATTGTAAATAGAGTTCCCCAAAACTATATCCATGTATCAAAGAGTCCAGTCCATTGTGTTCCTGGCTGAGTTCTCTGCAGTAAAATTCACATGAATTCTAAGGCTCAATGGTTCCTGAGGCAGGAGGGAGCTGAGTGTTTTTCACTTTAAAGAAGAAAAGCTTGGAAGTTTGGAATGTGTTTCTAAGAAACTGGTAATGCTATCACTCTGTTCTGTATTTGAATGTTTTCATTTACAACCAAGATACGAGTTACAAATGAGAGACATAAACATTTCTTTTTTGCAAAGTTTACAAATTGATTATTCTGTAGAATGCCCAATATTATACAGAGGAGAGAGATGGAAGGGTTGATAAATGGAAATAAAATACTTGTAAGTAGAGTAGTGCCCCCTTATTCACAGGGGATACATTCCAAGACCCCCAGTGGGTACCTGAAACTGAAGATGATACTGAACCTTATATGGACTATGTTTTTTTCTGTGCATACATACTTATAAAGTTTAATGTCTAAATTAGGCTCAGTAAAGGATTAACATCAATAACGAATAATAAACTAAAGCAAGACAACAATGTGATAACCAAGATGGCTACTGAGTAACGAAAGGGCGGGTAGCATACACAGCATGGAGACTCATGTCCCAGATGGGATGGAACAGGCTCATGGAAGGTTTCATCATGCTACTCAGAATGGCATGCGATTTAAAATTTGTGAATTGTTGATATATGGAGTTTTCCATTTAACATTTTGTAACCATGTTGACCGTGGGTGTCGGAAGTTGTGAAAAGTGAAACCTTGGATGAGGAGAGACTACTGTAATGACTACTCATTGGAAACCTATTTGGAACTATTTTAATATGAAACTTATTTAATTAGGTGGAAGACAAGTGTTCACATGAGAAGAGTATTGTAACCCCAGGCTGTGGTGTCTGCATATCTTTTGAGTCTACTGTTGCTTTTCTTTGGTTTGTGTTGACTGTTTGAGTCTATTCAGCTTTTTATTTTTTAGGTGTTAATCATCTGGTCATGGAAGTCTGGAATAACACAAGCGCTATTTGAACTGGGATAAAGGTAGCCTCCCATTGCCCCTTTCCTGCTCTTAGATGACAATTTCTGGGACTCAAAATAGAAGTCATGTCTTCTGAGTAGCCACTACCCTGTTTTTTATTGGCCTCAGTTGTTTCCTGGGTGAGCCGGTATCAACTAAGAGCAGTCTGTGTGTAGGAAAGGGTGAGGCTAATTAACTCTGATGGGAATCAAATGTAGGATCTTGGCCTTATTAACATCCTTTATTCACCTGAGAAAACTGGATGTAGAGTGACAAATGAGAAGCTGGCAGTTCCAGCCTTTATTCTGGCCACAGCCTTCACCAACACAGGTGTCATATTACATTTGAAAAGGAAGAAGTTGAAATCAGTAACCTCATTCTGTCATTCCTCAGACCTGCCCACCAACTTCTGACCAGTTAGAGGATACCAGTAAGTTAAAGTCACTTTTAGACGGGGATGAATTTAACTTTTAAAGGCAATTTTCTTTTCTTTTTATGTATTTTAAGTAATCACTATAATACTTTAGGTGTTGTAGATTGAATTGTGTTCCCCCAAAATTCTTTGTTGGAATTCTAACCTCTAGCACCTCAAAATGTGACCATATTTGGAGACTGGGCCTTTACAGTTAAAACAAGGTAATTCAAGTAGACCCTAATCCAATATGACTACTGTGCTTGTTAGAAGGAGAAATTCACGCACAGATACTCATAGTGGGAAGGTGATGTGAAGAGACAGAAGATAACCAGCTGCTAGCCAAGGGGAGAGATCTGGACCAGGTTTCTCCCTCATGGCCTTTAGAAGGAACCAGCTCTTCAGGAACCTCGATTTTGGATCTAGCCTCCAGAATTGGGAGGCAGTACCTTTCTGTTGTTTAAGTCACAGTGTGTGGTACATTGTTATGGAAGTCCTAATAAACTAACACAGAAAGCCAGCACCTTAGGCCTTGTACCTCAGGATAGCTCATTCACCCTTTCTCGGCAAGGTAGTTACTATCTTCTCATCTAAAACTCAGGACGCTTGTCTGTGGACTCACAGCTGCCTGCTGCAAGAGATTGGATTTAACCTATGTGTATGACTCCAAGTTCAGTAGTTTTTACTTTTCCAAAAACAAACCCCGGAAGCTAAGGGAAATACAGCATTTTTCTTAAAAAGGAAAAAATATGAACAATTTAAGAGTGTTATACACAAAAAGTAACATTATAACACCCATGTACCTGCCAAATAAATTTAATAAATGTTAACATATTTCCTTTAGATCTTTTTCCCAAATAAATCATTACAGATATTTCTCTTAGGCTTCTGTCTGTAGATGATTCCATTTTCTCCTCCGTAAAGGCAAACACAACCACTAATTTTGTTTATATTCAGTTCCTGTTTTAATATTTTCATGATATATATTTATCTATAAATAATGTGGTATTTTGCGTGTTCTTATAAAACAAAACAAATGGTATACTGTACGTGTCATTGTATAACTTTTCACCTACCATGGTTTTGAACCTTATCCATGTGGACATAGATAGTTCTAGCTGGCCTACTTTAACTGCTCTGTCATATACTGTGACATTTATTCTCTAGTAAAAATAACTCTGCACAAAGTAATGCTGCAACGGAAATTATTGAGCTTGTCCTTTGTGTGTGAGTGCAAGTTTTCCTTAGCTTACTATATCTAGAAACCAAATTGATGGGTCATGAGTAGGCATTTCTCCATTTTCAGTAAATATCGTCAAATTGATCTTCAAGTGAGTACTGCCAAATCACACTTTCACTCACAGTGTATGAGAATTAATGTTTTCCCATATTTTGGTATTGTACACTTTAAGCTTTTGGTTATCTGATGTCATTTTAAAATGTTTTGTACAATTTATATGTACTTAAAACACACACACATAGACACTTATGTACATGTGTACACAGATAGCCATAAAGCATATAATATTGCTTCCATGTTTTAAAACTATATACTAAAGGCATGTACATTTTATCTTATATCTTGCTTTTTCATTCAATGTATTCATGATATTTATTTAAATTGACATGTATTGTTCTAGTTCATTCATTTTCACCGCTATATAATCTACTGTATAAACATATCTCAATTGATGTATTCATTCTCCTCTTGATGGATATGTAGGATGTTGCTGACTTTCTAGCACATCAGTCAATATTGCTGTGAACATGCTTATTATCTGCGTCCCCTTTTAACTACATGTGAAGTTTCTCTATATGTCCAGCAGTGAAATTGCTGTCATAGGGTAAATATACCTTCAATTTTACAGGTAATGCCCAATTGTTTTGAGTAGGTCTATTTTATAATCTTGGCAGAGTAAGAAATTTCTTCTTACTTTATATCCTTGTCAATATTCGCTATTGCTAATATTTTAAGCTCATGTGTATCTCATAGGTAAGAAGCAATACCTCATTCTGAGTTAAAGTCAGTTTATTCTGGCAAACTGGTAAATGGGCAAAGCAACCCAGACTCGTAGTATTTGTCCGTTTCCATTGTGTGAATCTTCCCACATGGCCAGTTTTCAGTTACTGACACGACAGCACTACTCTGGCAATTCTGAGTTGGGAAGAGGTGGGAACAATCAACTTTCCCATGATGGTTCAAGCTTGCTTATTTTAGGATGACAAATTTATGGTTAAAATTACATTAAATTTACATTTCCCTGATTACTATTTACATGGAGCATCTTTCCATATAATTTTTCCACTATTTATATTTCTTCTGTGAAATTCATTTCTCATTGATCTAAAATGTTTCTACTCTCATAAATTAAATGTGTAAGTGGTTTACAGGTGTTTCAATTTGTTTCACTGGCATATTTACTTATTCATCATTTCACACTATTTCAAGTTATAGTGATAAAATATCTCCCCATTCGCCCCTTTCCCTTCTTGTTCTTTGTCAGAATCATTCAATACTCCTGACAGCATGGCATCGTGGTATCAAGGGCACGGACACTGGAGACAAATTGGGGAAGAATCTTCATTTCTTTATTACTATTTGTCTGACCCTGCATAAGTTTTTACTCTTTCTGTGCCTCTGTTTTCTCATGTATAAAATGAAAGTGATAGTGGAACCTGTCTTACAGATATGGTTATTGTGGATATTGAAAAGTTATTTAAAGTTCTTAGGTGCTTGATCAACAGAAAATACTGTTAAATATTTGCTATTATCCCATAAATACATTTAGAATCAACCCATCAGGTTCCCTAAAATATTATACCAGGATTTTCATTGGAATTTTATACATTAGTTCAGGGGAAAACCAACATTTTTATAATAGTGAGTTATCCCTTGCATGCAAATAGTGTATTTAAGTCCTTTTTTTTTTTTTTTTTGGAAACCTTTAAAATTTTCATTAAAAATGTATGCAGATCATTTGTTATATGTCATTCAAGGTCCCTTTTGATCTTTGTCATTGTTTACTGTAACTTAACATTTCAGACATTCTCTTCTATATGACTTTTAGGGTCAGCTTAAATTTCAAAAAATTTTGAGGGAATTTTGGTGGAAACTTTATTGAATTTTTAAACTGTTTTTGGGGATACTTTTCTTTTTATAATATTCCCTTTATGAACATGGTATTTTTTATTTAGAATTTGTAAAGATCTTGATTATTGTCATGTAAGGCATATTAGTGTTATACTTCAGTACTTTATATTTTTGTTGTCATTATAAATGAGATTTTTATTTCCATTGCATTTTCGATTTATGTCCTTAGAAGTGCTATTAATTTTTAAATGTTGATTCAGTAGCTGAACTCGATTATAAGTTTTTGTCATTTGATATTTTCTTGGATTTTCTATGTAGATAGTAACGTCATCTGCAAATAATGACAATTGTGTCTCTTTTTTATACAACTCACGTGTTGTTTTATCATTTTTATTGACTAGGAACTCCAAGAAAATGTTTAACTATAGGAATGGCAGAAGGTAATTGTGGATATTTCTCTTGGTAGTACACCAAAACTAACAATTAATAGCAAGAAGAAATCTGAAATCATATCCATAAATTATTGAGTTACACATGATATCCATTGGTGTATGTTCCACTACTCTGAATAGATATTTTTCCTTTGCATGATTTTGTAATACTATAGCATGGAAAACAATTACATTCACTAAGATAGCCACTGATCTTGTTAGAACAGTCTTTAAATATTGCAAAGCTATCAAACTCAGGGTGGTGAATACAAGTTTTCCAAAATTCTAATTTTCTAATTTTCACTTGAAAAGTTGAATTTTATTATTGGCAAGAGATATTGCTAGCTGCCAGTTGTTTTCCTTAAAGTGATAGACTCGGTATATTAATTCTTGGGAAAAATGTATGCAGAAGAGCAAACTTTGATAGCTATAGTTTGTCCATCAGTCATTCTTCCAAGTAAAAATGATGTTCCATGAAAGAAGTGGTAGTTTGCTTTACAATTCAAACAACTGAACAATAGCTTTTTCCTTATGGTAACTTGAGTACTTTAATATGCAGCAGAAAGTGCTTCATTCATATTTGCCATGTTGTCACACTGCATACGGAAAAGACAGGTACTCAAGGATTGAGATTTAACATAATTAATAATATCATTTAATGCAGGTCATTCTTATGCAAAACTGGCTTTTGAGAGCTGAGGGGTGATGTGTGTTGTTTTTTGCAAGTGCATGTGAAAATTTCAGAACTCATGGCACAAGACAATTTCATTCAAACTCTTGCACTTTGAGACCTGACAAAACTCTGGCATGGCTTCTAGTAGCATAACGCCACATCCCTAGGATGAACCAGTCCCCCTTAAACTGGCTGCCTGAGAAGGTTCAGTGCTGCCAGAGAAGTTTACTATTTTTTCTAGCCAACACGCACACAGTGATAGGCCTCTGACCTCTCTTGCTTAGTGCACTGACTAAAATGGGCTCAGGATTGTAAACACATAGCTCTTGATGCTCACTCAGGGGCCATTCCTTCGAAATGCAGTCATCAAGGAGGATTAGGCCTCTGTCTCCAGGTCTCGGTGGGAGGATAGAACCTGAACATAGATAACTACCTGCAAGCAGACACAGCCGGCCTAGTTACCTTCTCACTGACCAATCCTTTGTACTTTTTCACTTATCTGATGCTACTGAGTTGCTGCACTCAGCCAGCTCTTCTTCATTCTCCTTTTAAAACACCCAAACCACCTCTGCTCAAATTGAAATAGAGCTTGACTATTTCCTCTATTGTCAATAGTCACAGAATAAAATTTGTTTTCACTATTTTTTTTTTTTTTTGAGATGGAGTTTTGCTCTTGTTACCCAGGCTGCAGTGTGATGGTACAATCTTGGCTCACCACAACCTCTGCCTCCCAGGTTCAAGCAATTCTCCTGCCTCAGCCTCCAAAGTAGCTGGGATTATAGGCATGTGCCACCATGCCCAGCTAATTATTTTGTATTTTTAGTAGAGACAGGGTTTCTCCATGTTAGGCTGGTCTTGAACTCCTGACCTCAGGTGATCGGCTCACCTTGAATATCCAGTTGTGTCTATCTCTGACATAGCAGTGAAAAAGATCACTAGGTACAGTTTAGTGGTCTTGGTTTAGGCAGTTTTACCGACTGTTGCTTTTGTAATATCAGTGCAAATATCAACACAATGAAAATAGCAAATAATTTCCTAGTACGATAAAAATAACTTTTTATTGCCTTGGTTGGAGCAGTTTTACCTACTGTTGCTTTCATAATATCAGTGCAAATGTCGAGGCAATGAAAACAGCAAATAATTTCCTAGTATTATAAAAACAATTTTTAGGGCCAGGCATGATGGCTCATGCCTGTAATCTCAGCACTTTGGGAGGCCAAGGTGGGCAGATCACCTGAGGTCAGGAGTTCAAGACCAGCCTGGCCAACATGATGAAACCCCATCTCTACTAAAAATACAAAAATTAGCAGGGCATGGTGGCACACACCTGTAAATCCCAGCTACTTGGGAGACTGAGGCAGCAGAATCACTTGAACCCGGGAGGCGGAGGTTGCAGTGAGCCAAGATCATGCCACTACACTCCAGCCTGGGTGACAGAGTAAGATTCTACCTAAAAAAAAAAAAAAAAAAAAAAGTGTATCTTCTCCAATCCCTTTTTTTGAACTTTCAGTATTATTTTATTTGTTTTTCTTATAACATTATGCTGAGTTGAAAAACATCTTATTTAATGATCTTTTTTTAGGTAATTTGAGTTCATTTATATTTGTTGCTATTACTCATTTATTTAGTTAATTAAAACATTTTACTTTCTATTACGATGTTATTTTCTCTTACCCTCCCCTACTCGCCTGTTACAACTTGGATTGATCTTTTTTTCTCAGTTTTTTTCCTCCTGGTTTGGAAGTTTGATATTTTATCCCTATTTTTATTTTATATATTTTCTAAAGCAGTTTAAGGTCATTAATATTATACCTTTTTGCTTTTATATTTTTATTTCTTTATTTCTCTTTGTTTTATTCCAGGTGAATATTTTCATATCTACCTTCAGATTAATTGTTACTTTGGCTATATCTAGGGAATAACTTAAAACATATATTAAACTTTTTATTTTGATAGCTAATTTTTGATTTCCAAGAATTCTAATTGGCTCTTTCAGCCTATTCTTGATTCATATCTGACATCTTTGTTTTCAATTTTAGTTCTTATTTTACAGATGTAACAAATTTCTTTGAGGATATAAAACATTTCTTCTTTAAAGTCATTTTAAAATTTCCTGACTGAATTTACTTTCTTTAGCTTTTCTGTTTTTCATATGCTTAAAATTTTAGTTTGCAAGCTCCTCTTGAGTGACAATTCCTTTTCAAATTCTCTGTGCTCATTGTTTCCTGACTATAATCCGTAGACTCAGTTTCTCCTGCCTAGAGCCAGGCTTCATATTGATGACTCTGCATTTGTGTCCCATGGTGATCATGAAAAAAGTACTGACCCAATCTTAAGCCTTTGAGCTTGGCTGGGGTCCTACTTGCCTGGCTGTCTCTGCTTCTCTAGTTCTCCTCCTCCTGCCAAGTATAATGTTTCATATAAGCCAATGTCTTGGGAATTGGCACCGGCTCTCCATTTAAATATATGTATGTGTGTGTGTATTATATATACCATGAACAATTCTGATATCTGGTTGAACTAGTGGCTGTAGCCTCCCCTCACTTTTGTTTCTATTCTATTGTTGTTATCAGCTCTTGTGCATATTTATATATTGTGAAAAATGTTCATGTTAAAAATTTTTAAAGTATCGTGTGTGTGTGTGTGTGTGTGTGTGTGTGTGTGTGTGTGTGAGAGAGAGAGAGAGAGAGAGAGAGAGAGAGAGAGAGAGAGAGATAAGGTTGCAGCATTAATTCAAGGCACCATCTTGACTGGAAGGATTTAGGCTATTTCTTTCGAAGCTCTAGTAAGTAAAAACGTCAACCAAAATGGTGATACAACAGAGATAGAGGCACTGGATTAATTAGTAAAATGTTTAGAACAGAGGCAATTATGCATATTGAATTCTCTGTAGCACTTGCCACAATGTCTTGCATATAATGGGCACTTAGTATCCATTAGACTCTTTGCATTCACAGATTTCACATTTGTGGTTTTGAATTTTCCCAAGTGACCTCCAGAGGGCCCTGAAATTTTACTGCTCCCAGCATGTGCATCTCAGTTTGACTGTGTTTCTTCTTAATTAAGCAGTCTTTATTGTACATCACTAAGTGCTTACAACTACATTTTTTTGTATGTGTATAAAATAAGAGATACAGTTTTATAAAAATTTAAGTAGTGGTAAGCTTATGGGTTGAGAAGGAAAAGGAAACAGGTGATTTTCAATAGAATGTGGTTCTGGAGAAAATCAAGATCCTTTGCAAAATGTTCTGAAATAGCGCATTTAAGGATATATGGAGGACCCTGGAAGTATCGCTGATGAATGCCAAATGTGCACTATAAATATTCGTTGACCTTAAGTAATTTGAATTTGTCTTAGAATTTGCTGATGTGATCCAGTTTGAGAAACAATAAGATTGCACTGTTCCTACATTCCCAACTGATGATACTCATGGTGAGAGAAATTCATTCCTTTGTGCCAAATATTTCCCTTTTCCTGATGATGCATCTTAACATTTCTAAGCATCTGTTATTGTGAAGGGAGTGGGCCCATTGTCATCAACACTTTTGGCTAAAGGTTTTCAGGTCCACTCACCCAACATTTATTGAACATATCTTATGTGCCAGAGACTCTTCTGGATATTGTGGTTAATACAAGGATGAAAAATGGCTGCTTGTCTCTCAGGAGCTCAAAGTCCTAGGGAAAAACAGATAGGATGTAATATTAAAACATAATGTAATAAGTACTGTTAAAATGTATGAAAAAGGCTATTCTCTGATTGCTTATAGGAGGAAACAGTAAGTGATCCCAGGAGAAAAAGGGAACCATTCAGAGAGGAGATCATATTTGAGTCTGTGAAGTACCAGCAGGAATCTGCTTAGTAGGAAGAGATGGGAATGACCGTTCTCAGCAGGTTGAGGCTTTCTGAGGATGTTAAATTCACATCTGAAAGGTGGAAAGATGAGGAGAGAAATAGGGTTCTGGGAAAAAGGTAGGGATGTCAAAGACAAAGTTGGTTTTGTAAGAAAAATTATTTTTTTACATAACACTGGGTCCTATTTCTAGCCTGAATGAGACTTCAGTAGTTTTTCTGTTTGTCTTTTACAGGATGCCTGGGGTAGAGTAAAGGTAATGATACTCTAGCAGCTGGCAGGTGCTTAGCTTCTAGACAAGTTCCCCATGTATGAATTAGGTAATTCTGTGCGAGCTCTTTAAACTTTTGGAGCTTCGGTTTCCTTAATAAGATACACAATGATAACCGCTGCTTTGTTACCATAAAGAGTTCATAGAATATAAAATTAAATAGCATATGTGAAAATATGTTGAAATTGCAAAATACCATACAGGTATATGACTAGGTATGAAGTGTTGTTCAACAAGCTATTGAGTCTGACCAATTCAGGGATCACCAGAGATGATGTATCTGTGAAGGGCAGGTGTGAGGCATATGGGTTAGTAAAATAGTATAGGAGAATTTTTGCCCCGAGCACATTTTCTGGATTGCGTTTGATCTGCTGCCAGGATGACCTCTCATATACCACATTCACAGTCATCCCAACTCTGGTTCTACTGCGATTCTGCCACTTTGCAAATGGAGCTATGAATGGGGATATGGCCACAGGTGGAGAGATGCACATCTATTTTTCCAATACAGAACCAAGCTAAGGGAATTCCACTTGGCCGGGAGGATCGGGGCATCACCTTTATACACAGACAATGACTATTTTAGTCATGAATAAAAGTAATTTAAGTTGGTTCTTCTTGAGAAAGTACTTGTAAATTCAGCAGAAATTGGTACCCACATCTCCCATCACACTGTTTTCTGTATTTTGGGAGAGACAGCATTTCTACTTTTGTTTCCTATATGTGATACAAAATTAGCTAAAGACTAATAAGCCAAAGCAGTAACCTTGAATTTTGTGAAAGTTAAGGAAAATGTAATGCCAAGAGTTATATATCTGCAACTGAAATTGGTCCCAGTACACCCCTTCCGTGCTCAGATTCTGGGCATGCCAATAAAATAGCAGAAGACACGCAATACAACGAAAATTTGTTCTTTGGGTATCTTAGCTTCTTGACTTAGAAGGACTTTAACCTTGGCCTCGTGTTTCCTGAGGGGCCTGTTGCTGATGCTCCTTAAGTGCTGGAACTATCATCAGCATACAGAATTTTTCATCCGAGTGAAATTAAAAATGAAACCTTCAAAGTCCTATTGATTCTAGACATGTTCTATATGCATTAAACTGAAGCTAATGGACTGAAAAATGAGCATTTCAGCATGTATAGGTAAGAATTATTTGTGTGAGAATAAATTGCTCACATACCCTTTATCCAGCAATACATGTATTTATCTACATTGATATGTAATGCTCAAGTGCTCTGTTGAATCTTTCTGAGATAACTGAGAATCAGTTTTCGCTCAGGTTACTTAAATTTTGCTCATCACTAATCTCTCATTAGCCTTTGGCTTTTCTTCTTCAAATATAGTGGACAAGATTTAATGAACACTGTATTTTGACCACTGGAAGCACTGAGTAAGATTCTTAGCATGAAGAGAAGACAGAATAACGTATGGCTATACAGTATTTGTCATCTGATCATGGCTACAACATGTCTTCATTTGGCTTGTTTATATGTGTTATTGGTATTCTCCCAGGTCTACAATCTGTTCATATGCAATCTTACCTCCTTATGTTTCTGTCTTCTATGTTCTTAAAACTCCTTCACTTGCATTCCTATCTTGAGCATGGCCTTGAACTTCAAACTCAAATATCTAATGGACTATTGGAGATAGATACTTAACAATCTTGCTGTCACCGAATGTCTAAAGCTCAACTCATCGTATTCACACAAACCCAAATCTATTCTTCCCTTGTATTTCACAGCTCACTCATGTTATACTGCTTCTTCCCTTTAATTCCTTTATTCAGTCAGTTTCCAAGTCTCCATAATACCATTGCTGAAATTTAGCCAAAAGGATCCACTTTGTTTTGTTCCTGTGAAAACCTCTCTAGCGGCAGCTCTCACTGTCTGTTGTTTTGAGCACAGCTACCATCTAGTCCTGCTTACACATAACGTCACTTTCCCCAGGTAAATTTTTATGGTAAAGCTAGAACCAGAATCCTCTCTCCAAGGTGTACATTGGGCTCTGCTGCTCCTTCTTTTAAAACACTCAGTGGTTTCCTAACGCTTAGAGATGAAAGTGTAATTTCTTAACAGTGCCCCCAGGGTCCTTGCTGGCTTGCTCTGTACCCGTCTTGCTGGGACCGTCTCTCAGCCTGAGTGCGCCGTGGCTCTGCATGTGGATCCTCACGCATGAATGTTGCTTTATGCTGCATGTCTTTATTGGTGGCGGTCCCTCAGCTGGATTTCTCTGCCTCTGGTTAGTCCTTGTTCATCTTTCTAGACTCAACTGTAAATCTTTTTTTCTCTTAAAAAACCCTCTCGGAAACCTAATTAGAATTAATACTTTTTTATGTGGCATCACATTACATGCAAACCTCTTTCTGTTGAAATTTTATTGACACTTTTTTGTTTGTCTCTCCTTCACTGGATTATAAGGCTTTTGATAAAAAGACTATTTTGTATTCATCTTTGTACCCTCAACATCAAGCCCAGTGCCTCCCACGTGGCAAATGATTAGGAATCCCTGTTAAGTTGTCTTTGGACTAAAATAATACATTAAATAGTTTTACCTAAGATTTCCTTTCCTTCGCCTGAGACTTTCAGATAGGGTACACTATGGGAAAAACCTTGAAAGAATTCTTAACTGGGATGCACTCTGGATCACTTAAAGGATGAAAGATTTTAAGAGAAAGCATCGTGTTAAAAAAGTCAGTGGAGGGGTGCCTGAAGAAAAGACACCAAAATGATATTGGCTATGAGCTTCTGTGAGCTGGTTGCACTTCCAAGATTATAGGATTTTTGCTGTCACACATAAAAGTATGTACTATAAATAAGATTAAGGTATTGGGAATGTAAATACCTTTATTTGTAGATTGCTAATAATTAATGCCCATCAGATTAAGTAACTCATAGACTCTGAAGCCCCTTCCAGTTTTGAAACCCACTGCCAAAAAAAAATCTCAGAATGAAATTTTATTTGACTGTATTATAGCTGCTAGATCAGACCATCATTTTGTCATGCTGGTCATCTGCAGTTGCAAAGAGTGGTCCCTTCAGATGGCCATCTGCATCATCGGTGAAGAAAGCCGAAACACTTGGTGTTCTCTTGATCATTTTCATAAATTTCCTTATGTTCTAAGAACCTCAAAAGTAAAAATGAAGCCAACAAGTCTAATTTTCCTGAAGAAAGAGTAGTTTCAGATGAAAACATGCAAACACGAAAACATGTAACATCTGCCTTATCTCCTCTCTCTGCCAAATGATTCCCTCTAAGTGTATCTACTAGATGTGAGGGAAAAAAAGCACGTTACAAGTCTGTATAAAAATGTCAGTTTGACAGTCTACATGAATCCATTTGCCTGAGAAGGAGTAATGTGCTTCTTTCTGATCAAGTGTGTTCGCTCTACTGACCTTCTATTTATTTGGTGGTCAAAATGCTGAGCAGCTGGACTTCTAATTTTAGAAAACTATAATGCGTATATTCCTAAAAATGAGAAAAAATTTGTGTTTGGAAAAAGTGGATTTATTTGACACTCAAGATTCATTTGCTTGTTCAAATAAATTTACATTTCCCTCCTAAAATAAGAACACCAAGATGAAAACAAGTGAAAGCGTTCAGGAGTAAAAATAAATTTGTATCTCGAGGATGCCTGCAGTATTTCTTTTAATTTTTTCCTTTATTAATTCACTCATTCAAAAATATTACCTGAACATCTTCTATGCACCAGGCACACTACTAAGTGCCTCATCAGCTTATGGTTTGAAAGAATAGACAGCTCTCTTATTTCATAAAAATAATTATTTGTGGAGTCATGAGTTTTTTTTAAAAAAAAAAAAGTCTAGAAGGCCATAGAAGAACACCATGAGAGACCAGACCCAGTCCAGGTATGAGTTTGCTGCTCCTTAAAAAGAAGGCTGAGAAAAGACATAGCCAGGAGAGGCAGTGGGTGGTGGGGAAGATCAGGGTGTCCTAGAAAGAGATTAGGGCCCACAGTTCCTGCTAGGAGGAGCTCTTCTCAGGAAATGCTTCCGCACTCTCTCTAGTCTCCAGCGACCCACCCTGGATGCCATGAGGCTTTTTCCCCCCCTCTCTATTTCCGATCTGATTTTTCTGAACTCATCTGTCAGGGAATCTTGCTTCCTTTCTAGGCCACTAAAAGATTTTACTGAAGAGTGAAAGGAAAAAATGGTAATTGACGAATTCAACTAGAAGTGATGAAATAATAGAGGGAAGGGCAAGCCCTCTTCTTCAGAAATAGAAACTGACCTCACCTCTGCTTAACTTTTCCTCTGCCTAGAAGCAGCTCCCAATAGAGGAGCCTAGGAAAGTCCTAAATTATTACATGTTACTGAGTTTCTACAATAGGAAAGTGTAAGTTTAGAGAATTCTCCCTGTTTCTTTATAATCGCTGATCTTTGGGTGAGATTTTAGTCTTGAAAATATTATTATACTTCACCTATAAAAAACGGGATGTAGCTCTGTCAATGAAATAAAATCTTTTTTATAAAGAAAAAATATAGACAAATCTTACAAAATGTTGCACGGAAGATACTAAGTTCAAAAAAAAAAAACACTGCATGATTCTATTTACATAGAGTTTCACACCAGGTGTGAGTGAGTTATGCTCCTGGAATTTCGGCCATTCTTGGTAGGGTTATCATTGGTGGAAGTGAGGTTACTGCCTGGGAAAGGGTACATGGGAACTTGCGAGGGGCTAGTGATATACCCTTTACACACTATGTTATAGGTATGCTAATAGTATGTACACTTTTCCGTATGTGTAGTCTAAAAGTTAAAAAAGATGTTCATATAATCCCATGTTCATTGCAACACCATTCAGAATAGCTAAAAGGTAGAAACAACCTAAATGTCCACTGACAGACAAGTAGATAAAGAAAAGGTGGTGTATACCTATAATGGAATATTATTTGGCCATTAAAAAGAAGGAAATTCTACAATAGGAGAGAGCATGGTTGAAAGTTGAGAACATTATGCTAGGTGAAATTAGCCAGTCACACTAAGACAGATACCATAAGATTCAAATACTGTAAGATATCTAAAATAGTCAAATTCATAGAGTCAAAGAGGGGAATGGTGGTTTCCAGGGTGATGTGGGGAGGGAGAAATGAAGAGTTACTAATTAACAAAGTTTCAGTTAAGCAAGGTGGATAAGTTCTTGGATTTGTTGTACATTATTGTACCTATAATCAACAATACTGTATTATACACTTAATGTGTTAAGAGGGTAAATCCCATATTAAGTGTTCTTGCCGCAATAAAATAAAGATATTCACTCAGATTAAATCCTTCATATAAAGAAGAAAGGCATTTGGCCTTGCAAACATTCTGGTGATATCTACAGAGCCATTAAGAAGTGGACCTTTACAATGATCCAGTTTATTTGACTTAGCTCAATAGACATAAATCAGGTCTTAAATTACTTTCAGCTAGATTATTCAGTTCAACCTCAGTTCTGGTGATGCTAAGTATGCAATTGTTCAAATTAACGAATTAAAAAAATCTATATTTCATTGTGGACCTGAGAAGAGGGTTAGAAAACATATTTCTAGTTGTATTTCAATGTAGACATAGTGCATTTCCAATATACTCCTTTATTTCTCCAGAAGACAACTAAAGAAAATAGTATAGTGCTGTGTACCCGGCCTACATGCTGTGGATTTTTATGTACTGAAATATGGATGATATGGTAAACAAAGAGTATTTTTTTGCATTGACATCATTTCAATAGGCACATGAGTTTGATGACTAGCCTTCCATTTTCTGCAAGTGAAAATCAATGGGATGGAATATGTGATTACAGATATATTCTGGTTTCACTTCTGCAAGTGCAAAGAAAGGAAATGTATCATTGCATGCTACATTGGTGTTGCAAAATATCATAATTCTGTGCACCTCCGCCATTTTTAAGTTACTTTATGCTTTTTCTGATGCATCATTTCACAGCTTTGCTGCTGTGAGCCTGACCTCCCTGCTCATTGGAGGACAGTTGATTTCCAGAAGATTTTTTAAAAATAAAGACCCAGTTGAGATGTTCTACTGAAGCTATTACAGGATGCTGACTCTGGTAGCCAGTGTCCTGGCTGCTACTGTAAGTCACTGTACTGGAGGAATGGGAGTGAGAAATAGGAAGGACGCTGTTAGACTCTGCTCTTATTTATGGGTGGTACCTTTTATACAGCTACATATATCCAAAGGGTGCCTCGCACAGTGCCTAATAAGTCATGAGCTAGAAGGTGCAGGTGGATATCTAAAGCAAACTCAGGCAATTAAAGTTAACATTCCTGAGAGCAGAATGCTTGTCAGGCTGAGAAACAGGCAACTGATGGTTGAGAACCTCCTGGAACTTTGCTAGGTTTTCTGAGGGAACTGAAAGCAGCCCAGCCAATAGGATACAAGTATGCCTTACATAAACAATAAAGTGGCTTGGATAATATTATCCTCCAAATGTACATTAAGTATCATCCTGCTGATCTGCATACCCAGGGAAGTTATTCTGTTTATCTTATAGAAGGAGTGTCTTACAAGGCCACATCAGATAGTAAACATAGCAGGTAAATGGAAGATAAGCCCTCTTATGCAGAAGTAACTGTCTAATTACAAAAAAAAAAAAAGCCCAAACAAAAACAAAAATCCCAATTATACGCTTATGTTAATATTTACACATTTAATAAGAAATATTTTCTTTTTATACATATATTTCATTGCCACCGCAACGATTTTAGGTTTCATGGCAGTTTGATTTTCATTCCCCTGTGTGACTTTCCTTCACTCATGTTCAGCCTCCCTCTTAAATCGATGAACCACATGAGCCACAAATGATTAGGGATGGGAAATTAAATGTATGAACAAGCAGAACTAATAAAGTACCTCACAGCCAGGCAAAGATGGAATAAAGTTACTGTAGGCTAAACAAGCCTGTGATTTTTAGGTACAAAAGAGAAGAGTATACTAGGCAGATGGAAACATAGTGAATATTTGATCTTAATGACACAACCATCAGTTTACCATAACGTTTATAATGTTTTACATTTCTATAGATGTATAGATTTATACCATTTACACATACAAATGTCTACACATACACACCTTAGATATTTTTATACTTGCAATTTACAAATTATATGCCTTATATTTCTATATCCCATAACCTCAAAATTGATCTTCAAGATAGTTTGTAGTACCCTTTTATTATCTGTAAAATTGTAACACAGGAAATTTCTTGACAACTGGTTTCAAGACTGGTCTTGTGAGTTTCCAGAGCACATGGCCATCCTCATATAGTTATTTCCATAAATTTGGAAAGAGGTTCCTGCTCAAAAATACATCTCTTTCTTGCTCACTGATGCTGTAACAGAGGCCCAGCCTTGAGTTGTGCAGCTGAGCCTGGTACCAAGTAGGCTTTAAATAGATTAGGCCAACAGAGCAACTACTGTTGACAGATGGCATTAATTACTCAAATTCCTACAGAGATACAAGGACAATTTCTGACAAAATGCAGTGCAGTGGGTACCTGCAGCAGTGAGTAGAGGAGAAGAGGTTCCACTAATCAGTAACTGACTACAGAAAAGGATTGTCATCAAGATGCATGACGACTTCACAATATGGAAGTGACCCATCTTTGCTTTTGCTGGAATTTGCTCAAAGCCCCTGGTTTTATGAGGCATATATTTACTGATTTGAATGGATTTTATTATCAGCAAAATAGAGCAGTTACATGGTCTGAGCTGTATCAGCAGAAACTCTACTTTATAAACTGCAAAATGGCATTGACCACTTTCCTCATTCTTTCCCTGATCTGTTTCTCTTTTAAGACTGAGACAAAAAATTCCATTTCCCAGAAAGCATTCTCAATGTACTTGCTCCCAATGTACCTGTTCATATCCAACACACAGCATTTACCTCTCTCTCTTACTGTGGGTGAACCTTGCCTTGTTGTTTGCCCCATCAGACTGTAAGCTTCTAGGGCGCAGGGAAAAAAAATGCATCATTCAGTTTAACCACAGTGTAGTTTCCTAGCTGGAAAGTTGTTAATTGAATAAAAGAATAAATCTTTTTATTAATATGACAGATAAGAGAAAAAGATTGGATTGTAGGAATTGGGTTAGCTACAACACAGTGTGGAGATGTCTCAGAAACTTAAGCATCTATTTTATTAACATGATATACTTTAAAACCCTGAATCTATTTTTTTCTGAATTAAGTACTTTTTTGTATTTTTCTCGGAGTTCCTGACTCATAACATGTATGTGATAAACTTGCAGCAGAGCTATCTCGAACCAGAACCTGGATAAACTTGTGTGTAATCATAGAAAATACCCTAGAGTATGGTGACTTCTGAAGCAAACACTAAAGTCACCAGAGAAGTAGGTGGTTGAAGGGAACTATTGTCTGGAAGTTAAATAACCTGCCTGTGTGGAGACCTTTCCCCTGAGATGGTGGCTACTGGAAGCCAGAGACAGACCTTTCAACAAGATTAAAGAGATGCTATTAATTGCTATCGATCATGGGTCAACAAATTAAATTGCATCTGCAACTGCATCTCTGAAAGGTCTGAATGAGAAATGCAGTTAATGGGTCTGGCTGACCCAATGTTGTGATTAATTAAAAAGGGAATGCAACCAAAAAACAAATAAAGGCAAAGAAATATATAATGGGAGAAGGGTGGACAACCTTAAAAATCTCAAGTCAAAAGCCTTTCCCAGGACCTAAGTTGTTCTTTAACTCTATATATCCTGGGGGGGAAAAACAAACAAAAAACAGAGAAGGCCAGAGTGAACAGCTAAATAAGTATTTTTTTGAATTTCTGGAATTCTCGTGAGCAACAATATGAAAAACCAACATTTTAGATTCTGAAGGGGCAAGTGAGGAAAGAGGTGTTGGAAACTTATAAGCAGTTTGTGTCACAGTATGCAGATAAATTGTTTCACTATGGTGTGAGATTAATATTTGCCACATACCAATGAATGAATTCTGTTACTCTCAGCATTCCAAATTTGACCTCCATTTCAAAAATACCTTGAAAAAAATGACTAGTGGTAAACTTTGTTGATTCAAATTGTAATTATTCAAACTGAGATACAAATAATGTTGGTAAATAGTAAAAGGGTGGGCTGCCCCAAAGACTACTTTATCTGAGGTTGACTCGGAATATCTGATACATTGCCAGCATCTTCAGCATAAGGTCCTAAAATGATATCATGAGCCACCCTTAGGTAGGTTGCATATTTTTGGTGGTGGTTTTATTAGCATCAATGTCCTTCTAATCACGTGGGTAGAAAATGTGGCCGTTTTAATTCTTGAACCCCCATTTGATCCTCCATAAAGTCCTGTTGTTCCAGCTGGTCTGTTTGAGTCTTGCCACTTCCAGAACAGATCTTCATTCTTTTTCCTGGTCTTCTGTGATTACCTCTCTCAGTGTCTCCACCTTTCTCTCCCTAGGCCCCAAAGCATCCTTCACTCTGCTATCAGATTTGTTGTTAAGATACAAATATGTTATTTGATGTCGATTAATCAATAGTGTATCAACCAAAACCAAGTCTGATTTTCTTGGCATAATCTTCCAGGTCTTAACAATTGAGTTTCCTTCCCAGACAAAATCTCCCTGTATGCCCCCATCTAATCTGTGTGCCTTACACTCTAATCACACCTGACTGCATCTCACGCTCCAAATATGCTGTACTGTATTCATTTTTTGTTGCTCTATAATATCATTCTCTTAAATACCTGCCCAACTTGTATCTAACTGACAAGATCCAAATCCAATATCACCTTATCCATGAGATTGCTTTTCTGATACTATACGTCTTAGTAATGATAGCTTCTTGTGCTAGGCCCTATTCTAAACTATGTTATGGGTAGTATTCTGTTTAATGCTCACAACCCTCTAATATAAAAGCTGGTTCTGCCTCTGGCTAATCATGGAAGCCTGAGAAAGCCAAAAACCTTCTCTGAGCTTCAGTGTTCCAGTGTGCAAAATGGGATTACTAGTTCATAATTTCATGGTGGTTAGGAGGATGGTTGATTAATGAATGCAAATTATGGTCTTGTTTAAGGTAACCAGTACAGTGTGTGACACTCAGAAGGGGCTCAAGAAATGTTCTCTGAACTTTATATCCTTTATATCCAAATTCCTCCCCAACCCTACCCACCTTACATAATTATTTAGGAGGTTTTAAAAATAAAACTTTAACTTAAAAGTATAGTTTTTTGAAAGTATCCCTACTCAAAACCAGGCTGTAATGTCAGTACTGGCATCATTGAAACTAGATTCTGGGTTTCAAAGAATTAGGAGTTCAAGATTTTAAAAAATTAAGAAAGAAAGCTGTTGTATCATTACAACATCTTTGGAATGTTTGGAATATTCCAAAAATATTTGGAATATTTTCAGTTGTAATGATAAAGCAAATTTTGACTTTCTAAAATTAAGTGAAAGACATTTATTCAACTCAATCTATTTAACTCTTTATGAACAGTACTATGGCACTAGCTGTGTTTTGTTTGATCAAAAGAACAATATGCCCTCTAGGTATGCAATGTTGATTAGGAAGAATCAAGCATTCATACTAGACAGTACAGTCTGAGTATCCCTGATAATGGTGTCACCCCAATTTAAGGTGTAAATCCCTTATGAATTTGATGAACAGGTATAGGTGAGGTTGCTGGCTTAGAGATAGCATTTTGTCTTTCAAAATCATGAAATGTCTTTCTTTAACAGAGTAATATTCCCAACATAAAACCTAAAGTAACAACAAACCCCGGACTCTGTCCCAGTTCATAGCTTTCTCTTCCATACTTTGAGGTGTCCTCTCCATGAGGCTTGAATCTGAATTGAACTGTGAACAGTCTTGTACAATGGACATAGAGAGTAGAGAATTTCTCTCTACTTTGACATGCAAGGAAGTCTAATCTTATTTTAAGAAAACGTTAGTGGAGTAGGGGTATGTATTGTTGCGTGTGGGGATGCCATGCTGATGTTTTCATAGTGGTTGCCCTTGTTTTTCTTCCTCCAACAATGCAGAAGATGATGGGAATTCATGAAATATTGTTCAGTTTTGCTCTGCATTAAGCAATTTGTTTGTCTCAAGGAGAAGAAAAATAACAGTTTACTCTTACTCTGTAAGGAAAGCTTACACACACATCAAAGGCACTGTCTCTTGTGTGCTGGTCATCAGCAACAATTCTTGCTCTGGGGCTTTTTGACCCTTGCAGGTCAATTGGTAGAAAGCCTCTTGCCCTGCTGTTTCCCTGCTCAGAGTCTAGAAAGAACTTTAACATGCAGCTTTAAGAAACACAAATCCTCAAATAACAACAATAAACTCAGGACTCTGTAGGAATTCCTAGCTGAACTTAGGAGGGAAAACAACCACATCAATGTTACAGACAGTTTGAATCATGCAAACATTTATTCCCCTTCATGTTTTAGAAAATCTAAGAAATTCAAATATGGATTAAATATTAAATGATATCAAGGATTTATTAATTTTGTTAGGTTTAATATAATGTATAACAATATGGTTTTGTAAGAAAATGTCACTTTTCTAAAAGGAGATGATTGCTGCGTGTTGTGGGGGTAAAGTGATATGATGCTTGATACTTGCTTTAAAAAAACTTACGAGAGGTTGGGCACAGTGACTCACACTTGTAATCCCAGAACTTTTGGAGGCCACAGCAAACAGATTTCTTGAGCCCAGGAGTTTGAGATCACCCTGGGCAACATGGTGAAACACTGTCTCTACCAAAAAAAAAAAAAAAAAAAAAAGACACAAAGCTAGCCAGGCATGGTGTATCTATAATCATAGCTACACGAGAGGCTGAGGTGGGAGGATCACCTGAGCTGGGAAGGTCAAGGCTGCCGTGAGCTGTAATTGTACCACTGCACTCCAGCCTGTGTGACTGTGTGAGACCCTGTCTCAAAAAAAAAAAGACTTAAGGGGGATAAAGAAAAAATGAAGTATTATATGGAGCTAATATGTTAAGTGAAATAAGTCAGACCCAGAATGAAAAATACTGCATCATTTCACTTTTATATGCAAGCTTATTAGATTTTTGATTTGTGATTTAGGAATAACATTACCTCTTTAAAGGAGTTACATGAGAATTAAATGTGATGAAATAAGTAAATTTCAAGTCACAGTCTCTGGCATATAAGTGTTAAATGAACGGTAGGTAGTAGCACTGGTTATTTAATAAACATTTGTTGGATTGTTTAAAAAAAATCCACAAAATCTTGATCACAGTTGAATCTGGGCAATGGGTAAATGGAGGCTCCTTATACTGTTTTCTTGATTTTTATGTATGTTTGACAACTTTTATAATAAAGAATTCCTACTTAGCTACTTACTAGCCTGTGACTTTGGGAAAGCATTTAGCCTCTTTATATTCTGGTTTCCTCAAGAACAAAGCAGAGATGACAAGAGTTCCTCTCTCACAGGTGTTCTGTATGGACTGGACACAATTCTGTGGGCCCAGAGCTTAGCACAGGGCCTCGCTCTGAGCCAGCACTCAATAATTATAGATTATCATTAGCATAGTATATGGATCTGGGGTCAGGAAAAGGCTTTTCCTATCGCTTTTGCTTTCACTGCTGGCTTATTTGAGCTTCCTCTCAGATCCCCAAGTCAGCAATGCCTTGCATTATGAAAAATGAAAATGTATGCAGGCAATGCAAAAGCTAATGCTTCATTCTAATTGAATACAGCTCTAATGACACATGTACTTTCAGATGATAGAAGTAACCGAGAATTAGTCATTAAATAATGACGGTGGGGAGAAGGGAGAAATTTGGGAAGGAAAATATACCACAAACAATGTTTGCTGGTTAACACACTTTATATTTAACAAAATAATTTTTTAATAATATATTCTTTTACACATCAAATATTGTTGCTAGAATCCCCTTTTTACAGTTTAGTGTTTAGGTTTTTTTTTTTTTTTCTCACTAGTTTTCAGGCACACCATTTTTCAAAGATTTTTAGAAACTGAATTGTTTTTAATAGGCATCAGCTGACAAACAAGATGTTGATCCCTTATTTAAACATAGCTGTCGTTAAAGCCGAGAACCAAAGGCAGAGGAGAAATCGGAGTACAGAGGTGACCGTGTGGCTGCAAACACAGCCTTCACAAGAAACAAACAGCAGATGAGACCAGAACTCTGTTGTTCAGAGTCTAGAAAGAATTTCTCAATGACCTGGGTAGAAGGAAGTTGTAAAATGTTTATCGGTTTATGAGAAATTGTCACAGTATAGGTGCATCTCTCCCTAAAGGGGGAAAAATGTCAGTGCTACAGCATCTTAAAGGAAACAGCTTGTAGTGAAACTTTGAGGGAAAAAAAAGTCCAGCAACAAAACCATTAGTAAAAACCCCTCTCTCTCTAGCTGGTAACAGAGGCCACAGAGCAGCCTGCTTTCTGCAAACTCTCTGAAGAGAGATCCTTAATGGATGTCCCATTCCATTCTAGTAAATTCTTGCTGTGACTCTCACTGTGCCAGTACTTTGATGCAAAATTTCTGCACTTCAACTTCCCAGTTGCACTCTCTTTCTGTTTTTCTATAAAGGACATAGTAACTCCTTAATAATAGATAAGGTACTATGCTGCATGGCTCTATTAATGATATTTTCTGAGTTTCAAACCTTATTCCTGTCATGTATTGTTATTATTCTTTCTTTCCAAGACTGTGGATTTTTGAAGCTGGCAACAGGCAACCTCAGGGCAAAGAAAGCTCTATAATACGTCTCTGTCTAGACACAAGCTGAAGTGTGGAATGCCTTTACTTTTGAGTGCAGACATAAATCATGCAGCATTGCTCATGAATGATTCATGACTGTCTGTATGATGTATCCATGGTGGCAACTGAAAGGCACCAACCCTTGCTGCAAATTGGTGTTGTAAGGGAAGGTGGCTTGATGTTCTTCCTCGGGATGGTGCTGGCATGGCTATTTGTATCATAACACAAGCACAGTGTGCGTAAAAGTGTCAGGTCTGACTCGTCGGCACATTAATTTTGGAAATGATAACTCTTTCCTGATGACGGGAGATGCTTCCAGGGAGGATAGGCTGACAATTTTAAATGAAAAAGCAGTTGACAAGACTCAAAAAATGTTTCCTGAGGGCAGGCCTGTAGCATTAGAAGCCCCACTCTCTGTGGAGAAGACTGACCCCTTGGGAATGGTGACTCTGTGTGTCCCAAAGGGATCAGAAGCTCACACAAGCCACAAGTGCTGCTAGAACTTGCCTAGTGTGTCCCCAGGCAGAAACTATTCTATTACTGATTATTCTAGACCACTGGTTTTAAACCAGGTGAAATTACGTCCCTCACTCCCACCCCTTAGGGACATCAGGCAATGTCTGGAGACATTTGGTTGTCACCAGCCACTGGAACGTTGTTGCTACTGGCACCTAGTGGATAGAGGCCAGAGATGCTGCTGAACATTCTAAAACACAACAGATAATATCTGGCCCCAAATGTCAATACTACTCAGATTGAGACGCCTTGCTCTAGAATATGGCACTCCACAGGAGCTATGGCAAAGCCCAGGTTGGGGGAGCAGAAAAAGAAAGAACGTTGATAATGAAGACAACCTTAAAGTCTCTTCAAGGACCCCATCAAATCTGCACCAGGGTTTTTAGGACAGGTGTGTGGAATAAGCGACTAACTACGCCATGTGGTTTCAGAATCGTTAATTTTGCACTTGAATCGAGGTGGCATCAGATACCCTGTGTATTTCGTTTTCTCTGTGATTATACTAGCAGCATTACCAGGGCAACCTGGAGACTCTTCAAAGGTTCACTTTAATTGTTCAGTATCTAATATATACATTTTAAAAAAATGTTCAACAAATGGAATTGTTTGTGCAAGACTCACTCTACCCTAATCTTTAATTGAAATCAGCACTTGAGGTGGAAAGAGTGTCCTGAATCTGTGTTTTAGACGTAGGGCTAAGTAGTTGTTCCTACAACATGGGAAACAGTCCCAAACCACAAAACTGTCATTGTGGACTATTGGCTTTTAGCCAAATCTGAACTCAAAAGCCAGAAATGTTCAGAAGGATTCAGATTCACAGTGGGGTTTCTCACCCTGGTTCTGGTGTGGATATTGCCCGGTGATAGAGTGAGTTTAGAGTGTGTTTAGTTACAAACCAAACTCAAATTTCACATCATGAAAAAGTCTGGTGATTAATGCTACAATTTTAAAGATCTCTCTTTGGATGCTTGAGTTAAGCTCATGGTATTCTTTACATAACAGATTTTGATTGGCAGTTTAGAGGTTTTGCATATAAAATGTGTGGTTTGTAAGAATTAAATTGTGAGCCCTCACATAATGGGTAGAGTACTTGTTCCCAACCCTGTCCAGCGATAGGTCCATCTATGTGCCCATCTCTCTTTCCTTAATCTACAGGGCATGATTCGCCCTAGGGGAGAAGTTGGGTGGTCTTGTATCTCCCAGCTCGGGAAAGATCCGTTCCCCTGACATTCCTTTAGCAAACCCTTTAACACAACTCAAAACTTTACAGTGTAGTCAAATCTAGCTCCTTAGACTCTAAAAGTGAAGAAACAAATACTACAGGAGAAAAATGTCATGTACGATGTACAGAAGAGTAAAAATGAAGTAAACCAGGGAACAGTGAGCTGGTAGGTCAGAGGCATCACCAGGGGAGGAACCTGTGCAAGGCTGTTTCTTTCCTTTTGTTCCAGAAATCCGGTCGTCAAGTCACCATCAAGCATTGGTAAATACAAAAGCAATTTAGATAGCTATATACTCTATATATTTTATACAGCAAGAGAGAAAGAGAGAAATTTCCTCTTAGCAAAATATTCACTTTTATCAACCCTAGAAGGTTTTGCTGGTGACCCTGTTGTAGCTGGCAGGAGTTTGTTTGTTTTGTGTTGTGTTAAACATGTGCAGTGTAGAAGCCATAGCATCCTTTCCTAAGAACTCGTCATTGGTTGGAAGTTTTTCCTACACAGTCTGCTTGCCTTGGCATTCACGTTTTGAACACTGAGCAGGCTTCCACCAGTCCCCGTTGTGACAGTGACAGATGTTACATTCGTCCACTTTCACTTCAATGCCAGCTGGAATTATTGTAGTTCCTGCAAAGCAGTTTGGACCTGGAACACACAGATACATTGATTAGTTGATTAAATCTGTGAGGCTCCCTTTCTCCCCACCATCCAAACCCAAGCGCCCATGCCGCGAATGAGTAGGTCAGACTACTCTAATGAGTTATCATCAAGGAATTTTCTAGCCATCTCCTTTAAATTCAAACATTCAACTCTGCCACCTTTTGTGCACAGCTCATATTTCCCACGTATATCATGAACTTAAAAGAGACAATCTTCCAAAAAAAATCATATTGTCTGCTTCCTGAGTACACACAGTTTAGGTTCTGTGGATTAAACTCTATCCGTTTTCTCCTCTGGGATGTAAAGGCTGCCAGTGTATGCTCTGAAACACAAGGGGAGGACTGACATGGTCTGCATCAGATGGTGGCACCCGTGGCCTGTCCTCTCCCTTTGGGTGGTGGGTATGAGACAATAAACTCGCTCGTTCCCCAGCTTCAGTGCCTCTCCAGCCCAGTTCCTGGAATCCAGAGCTTGTTTCTTGATAACAATGAATAATTCATGACCAGATGATTTATTCATGTCCTGAACAAGCTTTGTTAGAGGTTCATTTGATTTTTATAAATGGACTTCCTTTAATCTGCTGGCTATCTTTTTTTTTTGAAGAATGACCCAAAATGGTTGGCTTTTGAAAATCAGCAGGAATTTTACTTTTTCACATTCAAAAGCCTTATTGAAAGTGTCCCCTGCTCATCATAAATGAATGTTTTAAAAATTGCCAATTTCAGGTTTTTAAGAATTTCTTGGCTGTTTTCTTTCTCTCCTTTCTCTTACTTTCCCCTTATTTTTTTCCTTTTTTTTTTTTTTTGACCTTCCCAATGTAGAAATATCACTGTTCAGTGTTAGTTGTTGTTAGTACATTTCCCAAATTCAAATGGAATAAAAATTGCTTCCCAAAGTGCAGTGGATTCTAGTAGGGTGGTACAAATTGCTCTTTCTTTGAAGCTATTTGATATTAAGTCTCTGAAGTACACATTTGCGTAAAGAGAGAGAAAACGTTGAGTTGTGTCTACCAGTGATTTATTAATCCAGCATTACCGGCCACTCACCATAACCACTACAAAGTAACATGGCAATGTATATCAATATCAGTGCCCTACTTTCACTCTCCTACCCTTGATAAGCAAGACTGTCTTTACCATCAAATAAATGAAATCTGGGGTTATGTGTAGTTCCGCTTCATAATTGGAGTCTTGCATTTATAAAACTGTAATTAAGTTACAATGTATACTTATCAACACAAAGCTATTTGATTTGTTATGGCTTTACTTGCCCATTGTTTCAGAGCTCCCAGACCTCACTAGTGCATACACTTACCAATGGTGATGGCGTCCCTATGCCTTTCTTCACTTTGTAACACAAATATATGGGGCATGTGCTCAAGCATGAGGAGCCATGAAGAGCAGGAGGGAAATAAGGTCAACTGACAATTTAACAGCCAGCAAGCTGTCAGCCTTCACCCAGGAGGGTGCCTGTCCTTTTTTTTTTGGAGATGAGTCTCATTCTGCCACTCAGGCTGGAGTGCAGTGGTGCGAACTTGGCTCACTGCAACCTCCGCCTCTGGGGTTCAAGAGATTCCCCTGTCTCAGCCTCCCAAGTAGCTGCTACTACGGGCATGCACCACCATGCCTGGATAATTTTTTGTATTTTTAGTAGAGACGAGGTTTCACCATGTTGGCCAGACTGGTCTCGAACTCCTGACCTCAGGTGATCCACCCATCTGGGCCTCCCAAAGTGCTCGGATTACAGGCATGAGTCACTATTCCTGGACTTCCTGTTCTGATTCTGTGATTCTAAGCCGCTGGCCATCCTGACTGCTATTTATTTAAGAACTATAATATTAATTCTATAGGTCTTGGGATTTAATTCATTGTTTGATAGATTGGACTGCCTTTGGGTCTACACATCCCTGGGAAAATTCAATACCAAACCATGAATTTGTTCTGGATTCAGAACTGAGGGAGTCTTCAGAGAACTTGGCAGAGAGGTTTTTCCAGAATGTAGCTTGTTCTCCTGTGACCATTGTTGACAGACCTCTCTCAACCCAGCCAGTTCTAGGGTCTTGCCAGGCCAGCCTAGCTTTAGAAATCACACTAGAGTCAACTAGCACCTGTTTGCCTGGAGTCAGCCCAGAGGAGGCAATGGTTCCTTCTGCCACTTGTCCCCTGTAACAAAGTCCTTTTACCCAAATTGAACACTTGTAACTTTTCCAGATGGGAAAAGGAAAAAAAAATCTAAATAATGGTTTTAAAAGAAGTCCCTGAACCAGGCAAGATATTATCCAGTAAGAGTTTTCCCAGCTTCTTGAGAGAATTTGGATATTCAACAGTCAGGAAAATCTTAACTTTGTGAGCATATGTGTGCATGTGTCTGTGTGTGTGTGTGTGTGTGTGTGTGTGTGTGTGTGTAGAGACATGCTACTTTTTCACAGGAGGCTGGATAATCTCAGTGGCATAATAAGAAAAACAGGCAGGGAGGAATCTTTGTGAAAAGAGAGTTCTTACAAATCTCTCTATCTCTATGCATATCCTGAAAGGATATTTTACTAGAGCTCTGGTTTTCATATCCGCCCCTTTCTGCATATGCTGGTGTCATACCATGGTCAGTGTGTATTTGACTAACCACTATACATCATTTCTTAAGAGTCATTTAGAATTTGCAGCACTCTCAGCTCAAGAAATATGAATGACTGTATATTGATTGACAGAACGCAAAGAAAGACCCTTTACATGTGCCAGGCCTAACCAAAGGGGCTTCTTGTAATTATATGGTAAGCTCTCAACTGTATCTGATGGCCAGAGGTATTTTGCAGAATCAAAAATTTCTGTTTGATCTCATTAGCTTTAGTAGTACAGTGAATTTTTATTAGTGCCCGTCTGAGAATCTTAGGTGTAACTACAGAAGTCTCAGGTTTGCTGTTAATAGTCTTATCTGCTTAAAAGTAATTTAGATAATTGTCAAGCAGAATGGTTGGCATTATTTAAAAACTGTTCTGATTTTAGCCCTTCTTCCTTAATAGTGGTGACAGTAAATGAGCATTTGCTTTGAGCATATGAGAGCCTAACACGAGTTCTTTGCATAGGAACTCTATCCTCTGTCTACCGTCTACTTGTATTTTGGGACTGCTTTCTTTTTGTCTCAGTCTAAATAAGTTTCTCAGGAGAGTGAATCCAATGGCAAAGCAACATATTTTAATGCAGAGGATTTGGAGAGACTCCAGAGGGGAAAATGAAAATGATTAAACTAAAGGCTGGCAAATAGGACCTCTGAGAAAAGGTTAAGGGGATTGGAATTATTTAATCTAGAAAGAGAAGATGGAGGAATAACTCAGTAACTCTCAAAGAATGAAGGCTTATTATGTAAAATATGGCGACCAATTGTTCTGGGGCCTAGAATAAGAGGAAATGGAGACATATTGATTCTCAATGAATTGAACACACTTACACACGTGAATTCTTCAGAGGAATGAGAACTGAATGTCGTAGTTGCCAACAATGTGGTGAGGTCTTCTCTCTTACTGATCTTTAAGAATATAGGAGGTAGGCCGGTTATGGTGGCTCATACCTGTAATCCCAGAACTTTAGGAGGCTGAGGCAGGAGGATCGCTTGAGCCCAGGAGTTCCAGACCAGCCTGGTCAACACAGTAAGACCTTGTCTCTACCAGAAACAGAAAGCCAGGAGTGGTGGTGTACACCTGTTGTCCCAGATACTGGGGAGGCCGAGTGAGGAGGATGGCTTGAGCCAAGGAGGTTGAGGCTGCAGTGAGCTGAGAGAGTGCCACAGCACTCCAGCCTGGGCAAGAGGCAGGGGTGTGGGGTCGGGGGAAGGCAAGAGGGAGGGAATATATAGGAAGTCTTATCCGTCAGGTATGGTTTAAGTTGTCAGGTATTTGAAGACAGGAACTAAAGGTTTGTTATTTCTTGTGGTCCAGATCTAATACTGTGTCTGGCAAATATTAGGAAAGTATAGGGTTGTTTAACTGAATGAAATAATATAAACTAGCTAGTTATATATTGGAAGTGAACTTATTTTCCAAACTTATGAATCAGGCTTTATCTATATGTCAGGCCTACCTAACATTAGTATTAAATGTATAGGAGTATTTGCTAATGAATGAAAACAAATGGTGATAATTTTTTGAACATTTACTCCAGACCAGGAGTTTGTCTCATTTAATTATTATAACAAACTATATAAATTGCATGTTCTTACCTTCAGGACACTGAACCTCACCGTTAAAAAGTAACTTGCCTGAAATCACACATCCAGGAAGTGGCATCAATGGGATATGAATTCAAATCTCTCTGAACTACAGGATGCTTCTAATTGCCCGGGAAAAGAAGCAAGTAGCTAGGAGTGCATTACCATGTTCCTTTGCCCAGATCCTGAGCTTCTGATCAGAGTTTAGAAGTTGGTTTTTGTGTAGAGAATGCATACTGAGGCAAGAAATTTGATGTGGCTAGAAACACGTGAGACACTTTTTCTGTAGGTGTTTATCAGATTTACTGGTTTTATATTGTGTATTCATACAGTCTTCAGGAAACATAATTTATTTTAGAAACTGAGGGAAATTTCTCATGGAGAAGATCCTTGGGAAGTTAGGCTTTCCTATTGAGAGCAATGAAGTTCTCACTGGGACTGAATGCAGACCAACCAAAAGCAGAATCAAAGTGGCCCCTAACTTAGGAGGCCTGGCTCAAGTTGAGGTTCTATGGCAGGATCAGCTCAAGTGCTCTGTTACCCCCAAACAAGGCATGGTGGCCTATGTGGTCTAGTCTCAGAGAGGATTCATATTTTTGAAAATGTGATAAAAATAGAAATGAAATTTTTTTTACTGGAAATTGGAGCTAGGAGCAAAGAGGAAAAGGTAGGAATAATCACACATGAAAACATTTTTTTTCGTGAAATACATAAATAATTTTCCCTGCCAGGCATGGTATCTCATGCCTGTAATCCTGGCACTTTGAGAGGTCAAGGTGGGTGGATTGCTTGACCTCAGGAGTTTGAGACTAAACTGGGCAACATGGCAAAACCTCATCTCTACGAAAAATACAGAAACAATTAACTGGGCATGGTGGTACACTCCTGTAGTCCTAGCTACTTGAGAGGCTGAGGTGGGAGGATCCCTTGAGCCCAGGAAGTTGAGGCTACAGTGAATTAAGATCATGCCATGGCACTCCATGTGGGGTGACAAAGTAAGACCCTCTCTCTAATAACCATTTGCACTATTTTGTACTTCTCTGAGCACTTATTTTGCACATTTATAAAATGAAAACTGGTTGGTAAACATTTTTCAACTGTAGGAACCATTCAAAAGAAATCTTATGAGAAAGAACAATATGAGAAATATGTAACAGCAGAGTTGCTCTGGTGAGGTGGCTGTGGAGAGCCCAGAGCTGTCTTTTCAGTCCCTTTTTATTCCATTTTCTCAACTTCTCAAGATAGACCCTAAAACACCATCATAGGATATCTAGTGATCAGAGAAAAAGCATTTGAAGTAATCTTTTCCAGTTTCAATCATCCAGGATTCTATAAAACCACCAGAACATTGAAGGTTCTCTGTCATATTTGTGGTATTAAGAACTGAGCACTTTTTTTCTTGGTAAGCCCTGAAATTTCCATCATAAAAGGGTGCATAAAACATCTATGGAAAAGGAAGTTGATAGCCACTCTGATTATACCTCTTCCAGAACCATGTTTAGTTGCGATGTTAAACGTTAAACATCATATGATTGCATTAAGGGGAGTGAACATATAACCTGAAATAAGTTCTCTAAAGGAGAGGATCACAGAGCTGTGGAATTTTGTAGCAGAGAACCTGACCTAAACTATAGAACGATTGGGTGTGTGTCCGGGCAGCTCAGAGTAAGAGCCATTGAGGGGCTGGAGAAGGCGAATGGGGTTGAAATGATGAGTGTAGCATAGCATGATGTCAGTGGAGTGGCCAGGAAAACAAGTTGGGACAGTTGTGTACTGGAGCTGTTGTCTCATACTGGCTTACAAGAGCAAATAGTTAACTATTTAAGAATCTTATAACCTCATTGACACTATTTTGATAGCTTGAAACTGGCCATGGTTGGTGCTTTTATGTCACAAAAATCAGAAAATGCTAAAATTAGAGTTTCTCCCTCTAGCCAGTTGTTAAATACTTATGAGCATATCCCCTAGATCCAGGGCCTTGTTGGCCATGATAAAGCATTGGAAAGTCACTGTAGTATTTTATGTAGGGGTGAGTGTGTGTGTGTGTGTGTGTGCGTGCATGTGCGCATGCCTGCACACGTGTGTGTTACCATGAAATAAAGGCATTGATTTCATTAACTGCACCACAGTTGCTATATGATTGGTCCACAGAGCACTCATGGATGAAATTGACAGGAGCTGCCTTGGTGGATGCAGGGCTTTTAAGATTGCAGGCAAAGGACTAGAGAGCCCTCACAGACCCTGGAACTGTGTGATAAGAATGAAAACACATTCCTTTCTCCTTTGCTTTGAGACATTGGAGGTATCTGATGAAATGTTGGAGTAATATCAAATTAGTGTCAGCAATTAGCACATTGGCTTAAATTAGTTGATGAGATTATCCTTTATAAAAAGTAAAGTCTGAAGGGAAAAGCCCCCAGAAAATGTGCAATTTGATCTAGGGGAGGGAGAAGAAAAGGGCTGGAGGGTGGAGATAGTTTCCAGGAGGACAGCTCAGTTGGGGTCGCTTAGGAGACCAGAGTCACATTCAGTCAGATTAAGATACCAGGCTGTTGGGAGAAGAGGAGCATCCTATATGTTAAGCAACAAAACTAACCCTGGATAACTTAAGCAGAAAATACACTTATTAAAGGAAGTTGTAGCCAGAGAATGTCCAGAATAGCCAAGACAACCAAGCTTGGAGGCAACATAATCAGGAGCAAGGGTCCAAATCATGCCACAGAGCTATCCAATGAAGACCCACCTTGAACCCAGATACAGAAGTATGTTCATCAGTATCACCAACCTGGACCTTTGGAGGCTGCTGCTGGAACCCTCGGCACAATTGCCTCTCTTACTAGCTTTGCCAGAATGGATACTTCATCCCGGGGTTCTTGAAATCACTAGCTTATAATTCACAGATGGAAGCAGTTGTGACTGGCCACAGCCTAGTCAAGTGCCTGCCCCCTAGCCACAAGGAAGGTCAGAGCAGGAATACCTGGCATATGTAGCTTCTCTAGGGGAGAATCTCATCATAAGAGATTTCCCCAATCATAGAAAATAAATAATCTTTCATTTCCGATGCTAAGAAGGATGGGGAAAAGTGGTCAATGAAGGCAAACTTCATGTGCTTCCTTTTTTTTTTTTTTTTTTTTTTTTTTTTTTCTGGAGCTGACTACCAGTATAGCAGTCAGGTAATGATACGGTTTGGCTGTGTTCCCACTGAAATCTCATCTTGAATCGTAGTTCCCATGATCCCCACCTGCTGTGAAAGGGACCCCATGGGAGGTAATTGAATCTTGGAAATGGGTCTGTCTTGTGCTATTCTCGTGATAGTGAATAAGTCTCATGGGATCTCATGGTTTTATAAAGGGGAGTTCCCCTACTCAAGCTCTCTTGCCTGCTGCCATGTAAAACATTGCCTTGCTCCTCATTCACCTTCTGCCATGATTCGGAGGCCTCCCCAGCCATATGGAACTGTGAGTCTATTAAACCTCTTTCCTTTATACATTGCTCAGTCTCCAGTATGTCTTTATTAGCAGTGTGAGAACAGACTAATACCTAATAATATAAATACTCATTCAAAACAAGACTGCTGGAAGCAGTAGTGATACAGCGGTGAATGAGAGTTTTTGCCTTCAGGGTGTTGACATTTGAATGGAGTAAATCAGGCAAAATGCACAAAAACAGATTAACAGGACCATTTCAAGTCATTTTGAGCTATGGAGAAGCTAAGACACATAGTCAAAGTCCTAGATCCAGAGTGGGAAGCGATTTAATGTTTATAGAACATATGCATGCTTTTGTATTTAATATTCAGGATATTGCTACAAAGTGGTTATGATCTCATTTCACAGGTGTGGAAAGTAAAGCTCAGAGAAATTAAGGGACTTGTTAAAAGGCAGAGACCTAAACAATAAGACAGCTTAAATTCCAGCCCTCACATTCCCTTTCCCAGGTTGAGTACTTGAGAGAATTTCTTTTTTATGTGCTAGTATTTCATTCATAATCATATATTTTCCTATTCCTCACTCCCCAGTTTTCTCTTGTAGGAAGCTCAGACCAAATCTAGACCTAGCTGATAACATGCAGTTTGGTTAACACTTTTAAGATTCTTTTCAGGAGCTTTTTATACATGGCCTTATTTTTTCCTCACATGAGTATTATTTTTTGTTTTACAGGTGAGACAATAAAACATAGAAATGTCAAGTGGCTTTCCCAAAGTCACACAGCTAATAAGCGTCTGGCTTGCGATACAGCACCATTTTTTTTCTGTGCTCCATGCCAGAAGTCCATCTTTCTGTGAGTTAAAACTACTTTTCATTTGCTCCAAGTTTTGATAGCACCTGGGTTGTGGCTGTAGGTAGAGGTAAAAGGCTAAGATCTCTCTCTCTCTCTGTTTCTCTCTCTCCCTCTGTGTGTGTGTGTGTGTGTGTGTGTGTGTGTGTGTGTGTGTGTGTGTACTTGAAATTCTCCCAAGTACTCAACCTGGGAAAGGGAATGTGAGGGCTGAAATTTAAGCTCTCTTATTGTTGAGGTCTCTGCCCTTTAACAAGTCCCTTAATTTCTCTGAGCTTTACTTTCCTCACCTGGGAAATGAAATCATGATAACCACATTTTAGCAATACGGTGAATATTAAATACAAAAACATGCAAGAATATGTTCTGCAAACATTAAATCGTTTCCCACTCTGGACCTAGGACCTTGACTGTGTGTCTTTTTTATCTTCTCCATAGCTCAGAATGACTTGAAATGGTCCTGTTAATTTGTTTTTGTGCATTTTGCCTGATTTACTCCATTCAAATGTCAACTCCCTGAAGGCAAAAACTTACTCATTGCCGCATCACTACTGCTAGCGATAAAGGGGTGAATGGATGACAGGAAGGGGAAGGTCAGGCTACAAAATCCACAGAGGGGGCGGAGAAGCAGCCTCTCAAGTAGCTCCATTCAACCTCTTCTCAAAACTGCAAAGCAGGATTTGCTCTTGTGAGGCACATGTGGCTGGAAAGGCAATGTGGTTCTAGCGATTATCTTGGGAGGCAGCCAGGTTGTTACAGAGATCTGATCTTTCAGTACTAGATGCGCTGCCCTGTTGTTTGTCAACCCAGATCCTTTTTAAAGCTGACACTCCTCCTTCCCAGAGCCAGGCTGGTCAGGACCGCTTTATTGACCTTTTATGATTTTAAATTAATATGTTGTCCCTGAAAATCCTCCTTGGAAACAACTTCATATTGCTTAATGCTCCTCTTTGAATATAGCAATTTTTGGCCTTGATTTGAAAATGTACTATTGACACTTAGTGCCTTTTAGAAATTGGTTGTAAATGGTCTTCCTGCTGCATAAATGAGGCATGTTCCTATTGCGTAAAGCCATAAACATCCTATATTTATTTGGCAGAGCATCTAAATCATTGTTTCAGTAAATAGTAGGCTTGTAGGCCTTAGTGTGTGGTTTAGTTGAGTTGGATTACGCTCTTTCTCTTCACTGATTTTAATTCTCTGCTTCGTGAAGTCTGATAGATGCTATTGTGCTATGAAAAATCAAATAGGATTTCTGATCAGGTGTAGCCATTTTCAACTATTAAAATATTAGAAAAAATGTGTCTAAAAACCAGTCATTAGAGCTGATTGCAGATAAATTGTACTAAGTGCCTTAAAGCTTCCTACTAACATGCTCTGACAGCCTTTTGGCGCCTGGACAGAGAGCGGTGATGAGATTCCAGTTGCTGGAGGGAGCTTCCAGACCAAAGAATAGAGAGCCCCCACCTGTTTTTAGTCACTCATCCCTGTGTTACTTTCAAACGCTTTCTTTTTATTAGACCTAAAACCAAAAAACTTCCTTAGATTAAGGTGGCAAGATTCAGGAAATATTGTTTTCTCTAAGGCTGCCTTAAAGGTGTCTGTTAATCATTTATTTGAAAATTCAATATTGCTGAACTCCCACACAAATTTCAGTCTGAGAGCTCTAGAGAATTTTCTGGCCCTTAAGAATGTAAGATTTATAGCCTGGTGTTCCAATTAAGTAAAATGCAAGGGCTGGAGCGAAGAGAGGAAGAGAGGAAGGACGTGGTCAAGCTACACAATAGAAGTAAAGGCTGGCTGCCCTTTTTCTAATTTCAGGAAAATCCACAGGCTCTGAGAACCTGGCATAGCTCGGGTCCTACATTTGCCAGTTGTATCTGTCTTGTCTCACCTTCAGGAGGATGTTTGTGGTCAGAAGATGGCTTGATTTGCTGTGGTATAAATTTAATCTGCTTAGTTTTTGCTTTGAATGATGGAATAATCTCTCAGCCAAACTTTCCAAGCTGAAACAAGATTAACTCCACCTTGTTGGATCTTTTAATGATTTTCAAATCACTGTCCTATTTCTTCTAGGCAATCCTAAAAGTAGGTTGTGTCTGTACAGCAGTACCTATTTTAAAGCTGATAACACTGTGGTTCAAAGAGATAGGAGTAAAGAGATGAAATTAGGACCCTGGAGCCAGACGGTCCACGTTTCAGTTCTGCTCTTACCATGTACTGACTGCATGAACTCAATGTCATCAGCCAATTAGTGGGAATAATCATAAAGTAATAAGAGAATCTACTTTACAGATTCCTTCCTTTTTTCAATGATCAAATGAATTAACATATGTAAAGCACTTAGAACAATGCCTTTCACATAGTAAGGCACAAAAAATGTTATGTTGTTGCTTGATGATTCTACTTATTGTTATTACCTGAGTTACAGTCTATACTACTTTAAGTTATAGAATCCAGGTCCTTTGATATCTAATGTTTACTTTTAACAATTGTAAAACATCCATGGAAGAATTAATCGTGTTCATGTCTACGAATAGTTTTTGCAAATTGAGTGGGCATATAGCAGTGAAATCTTTTCTATGTGAATTTCCTTCAGCTGTCTACAAGAAATGGAATGAATGAAAACACCTCAATAGAGACTGCATCATTAGGGAGGGTCGGGAGATACATTGGTCTGTTTCCCTTGTTGACTGAGGAGGGAGTCATTAGGAAAGTGATTGAAAATGGTTTGCTGTGATTGCTAATGGTAAGTGCTTTCATTTTTTGAAATATAAAGAACCCAATATGATGGGAGAAAGTCTCAGTTAAAGGCTAACAAAGAGGTTGCAGGCTAAACAAAAGAAAGAGTAGGCACAGATATGTATCTAAATATCTATCTATCTATTTATATAGAGTGGTTTTTGCAGCTTTTTTTCTCAGTGCTTAAAAAACCAGGATAAAATGTGAATGCCTGCCAGTCACAGAAATACTGAATTATGGGTACACTTTTCCATGGACTCTTCTGCAGTCATTAAAAAGAATGAAGTACAACTTCCAGCTGACTTGCAGGGATTTCCATGAGTTGTTGTTGAATAAGAAAGTGATTATGCAGAGAAGTGGGTCTAATTGGATCCTATTTTAGTAAAACAAATGTAGACAAACTTTGGTGTGTATTTGTATAGGATTATATGAGGATTGAGGGAAAATAAAGAAGCATGAATACTGTGTTGGCAACACTAACTGTCTTGCTAGGGAAAGGGGCTGCTGATGAGGAAGGAGATGAGTAGGATAAAGGGGCAGGAGAGAAAAACAAGTTAAAAACTGCACCAAAATAAGGCATCATGACATATTTCTATTTGGTTCTGTGCATAAAAGTAAAGAAATTCTGATATTGGCACACATTTTTAAATCAATGCATACATTTAATGATGTAGTATTTCCTTTCTTTCCTTACAGTCTGTTATTAAAATGATAATGTATTTGGCAACCAGGCATATCTTAGAAGAGGGAATGTGGTGAAAATCACAGGAAGGGGCTAAACCAAACAGAACCTTCAATACTCCCATTTCCTTGACTGAAGTTCTAGTGCTGTGCTGCCTCTTCAGTAGCCACTACCATGTGTGGCTAGGAAACATTTGAAATGTGGGCAGTCTAAACTGAGATGTGCTGGAAGTGCAAAAAATATACATCAGTTTTCTTACCAATACCGCGTTGTTTTGGTTACTGTAGCCTTGTAATTTAGTTTGAAGTCTGGTAGCATGATGCTTTCAGCTTTGTTCTTTTGTTTAGGATCGTCTTATCCATGAGCTGTTTTATGATTCTATATGAATTATAAAATGGTTTCTTCTAATTCTGTGAAGCATGTCAATGGTAGTTTAATGGGTATAGCATTGAATCTATAGATTACTTTGAGTAGTACGGCCATTTTCGTAATATTGATTCTTCCTATCCATGAGCATGGAATATTTTTCCATTTGTTTGTGTCCTCTCTGATTTCTCTGAGCAGTGGTTTATAGTACTCCTTGAAGAGATCCTTCACTTCCCTTGTTTGGTATATTTCTAGGTATTTTATTCTTTTTGTAGCAGTTGTGAATTGGAATTCATTTATAATTTGGCTCTTTGCTTGTCTGTTCTTGGTGTATAGGAATGCTTGTGACTTTTACACATTGATTTTGTATCCTGAGGCTTTACTGAAGTTGCTTATCAGCTTAAGGATCCTTTGGACTGAGACAATAGGATCATGTCTTCTGCAAACAAAGACAATTTTACATCCTCTATTGCTATTTGAATACACTTATTTCTTTCTCTTTCCTGATTGCCCTGGCCAGAACTTCCAATACTATGTTAAACAGGAATTTAACAAGGAGAGGGCATCCTTGTCTTCCACTGGTTTTCAAGGGGAGTGCTTCCAGCTTTTGCCCATTTAGTATAATATTGGCTGTGGGTGTGTCATGAATGGCTTTTATTATTTTGAACCATGTTCCTTCAATACCTAGTTTATTGAGAGTTTTTAACAAGGAGGGATGTTAATGAAGCAGAATAGAGAATTCAGAAATAAGACTGCACATCTACAACCATCTGATTTTTGCAAACCTGACAAAAACAAGTAATGTTTAAAAAGGATTCCCTATTTAATTAGGGTGCTGACAGAATTGGCTAGCCATATGCATAAAATTGAAACTGGATCCCCTCCTTATACCTATACAAAAATTAACTCAAGATGGATTAAAGACTTAAATGTAAAACCGCAAACCATAAAGACCCTAGAAGAATACCTAGGCAATACCATTCAGGATGTAGGTACAGGCAAAGATTTCATAACAAAATCATCAAAAGGAATTGCAACAAAAGCCAAAATTGACAAATGGGACATAATTAAAGAGCTTCTGTAAAGCAAAATAAACTATCATCAGAGGGAACAGGCAACCTACAGAGTGGGAGAAAATTTTGCAATCTCCTCATCAAAGGTCTAATATCCAGAATCTACAAGGAACTTAAATAAATTCGCAAGAAAAAACAACCCCATTAAAAAGTGGGCAAAGGACATGAACAGACACTTCCCAAAAGAAGACATGCATATGCCAACAAACATATTTAAAAAACCCTCAACATCACTGATGGTTAAAGAAATGCAAATCAAAACCACAATAAGATACAAACCATCTCACGCCAGTCACAGTGGAAGTTATTAAAAAGTCAAGAAACAACAGATGCTGGTGAGGTTGTGGAGAAATAGTAGCACTTTTACTTCTGTTGATGGAAATGTAAATTAGTTTGACCATTATAGAAGATGGTGTGCTGATTCCTCAGAGATCTAGAACCAGAAATGCCATTTGGCCCAGCAATCCCATTGCTGGGTATATATCCAAAGGAATATAAATCATTCTATTACAAAGATACATGCACACATACGTTCATTGCAGCACTAGTCACAATAGCAAAGACATGGAATCAACCCAAATGCCCATCTATGTTAGACTGGATGAAGAAAATGTGACACATATACACCGTGGAATACTATGCAATCATTAAAAGGAATGAGATCATATCTTTTGCAGGGACATGGTTGGAGCTGGAAGCCATTATCCTCAGAAAATTAATGCAGGAACAGAAAACAACACATGTTCTCTCATGTAAGTGGAAGCAGAACAAAGAGAACCCATGGACACAAGAAGGGGACCAACACACACAGGGGCCTGTTAGTGGGTGTGGTTGGGAGAGGGAGAGCATCAGGAAAAAAGCTAATGGATGCTGAGCTTCATACCTAGGTGATGGGTTAATAGGTATGGCAAATCATTATGGCACGTGTTTACCTATGTAATAAACCTGCATGTCTTGCACATGTACCCCAGAACTTTAAAAGAAAATCACATCAGATTTCAAAGACTTAATGTGTCTTTGAACATAAGACAAAAATAATGTAAGATAGCTCATTAATTTTTTTTATATCAATTACATGTTGAAAATACTTTGGATATATTAAGTTACATTTCACATATGTGTAAAATTGTATTATTTTTAGATAAGGTATCACTCTGGTTGCCCAGGCTGGAGTGCAGTGGCATGATCTTGGCTTATTGCAGCCTTAATCTCCCAGGCTCAAGTGATCCTCACACTGCAGCCTCCTGAGTGGCTGGGACTATAGGCATGTACCACCATGCTGGGCTAATTTTTTTATTTTCAGTAGAGACAGGATTTTACCATATTGCTTAGGCAACATGAACTCCTGGACTCAAGCAATTGGCCCATCTCAGCCTCCTAAAGTGCTGAAATTATAGGCATGAGCTGCCGTGGCTGGCCAAAAGTATTCTTAAAATTAATTTTTTCTCATTCTTTTTACTTTTTAAAAAATGTGGCTACTAGACACGCACAGTTACATGTGTGGATCACATAGTATTTCTACTAAACACCAGCCTAGAATAATTTGGAAGGATGAGATGACAGGTGGCCAGGAAGAAATCAATTTTTAAAAAATCTGGCAGGGAGAAATGCTAGGTGTTGTGAACAAGGGCATCTCTTTATGAAAGGAGTTTTCAAAGTATGGGTGCTTGATAAACCGCATCTGTATCAGTAGGGATACCCTTGAAATGCAAATTCTCCAGCCCTGTCAGATACTTAATGAATCAGCAACAGTGGGATTAGAGCCCAGCAATGTGCGTTTTACTTCTGATGCAGGCTAAAGTTGGAGTACCATTGCCTTAGAATAAGGCAGTGCTTGGTTGAAAACCATAACATTGGGAACCAGGAAGAGAACATAGCCTGAGTTTTGGAAGAAGCTTCAAAATAGATGGAGCTTATCCAAAAGGCAATGAATTCAGCATGCTACAAGAACATTGGCTTTTAGCAAAGGGTCATTTCTGAGGAGAAATTCTGAGCAAGTAAATGGTGGTTAAATGGTTCAATTACGTTCAAGTCTCAGCATCAGCCTTTGAGCTGTCATTATTGTGTTTCTTTGATAAGTGTGATTTTAGCCTACGTGACAGCTTGAGAATCAAGGAGACATGTGTGAAACTTGGCATTCGGAACCATTTCGGGTGCTTTAATGACTTCACTTTCTGAAAAACAAGCCAGTTATCACTGGACAGAAAATAGTACATATTTATCTTTGAGACTGAAACAGGTTAAAAAAAGATAATGTTACTCAGTTTTGTCTAACTTTCATATAAAACATAAATTTTCTGTAAGCCACAAACCTTCTACTTATGACAATTTAGTATCATTGTTGAAAACTGCCTAGGTCATTAATGAAAAAATTTTAAACCTTTTTTCACTTCATTAAAACGATATGCTTGATATATATAAAACACACCGGAATGGAAGCCATGTTCTCTGGGAAAGGGACATGGGACATGGAGTATGCTTGTCAACAAATTGGGACATGATTATAGACAGAGACATCCACCCACCCACCCACACAGCACATTTCATAATGTAGATGAAGCAGAAAACATCCTATTTTTATTCTCCATGTTCAAAGACCCAAAAAAAAAAAAAAGATGAGAGTAGGCTATTTCATTATTGGAACATACTACCCAAGATGCCCTGCTAACATTTCCATGGTTTTTAAAGTAACACGTTGTTCCACATGCAATGGGTAAATTAAGCAACAAAGTGGCATTTTCCTTAATGCATAAACTAACTGGCTGTAGATAGCTAATAATGATCAAACAGAAATAATAACAAGAGCAGCATAAAAAAGTCCACAAACTGTATAATGAAGCTAGTTTGTTTAAAATGATAATAAAATGATAATTTAGAATTCCATAAGCAACTATTAACTACCCACCATGTTCCAGCCATCATTTGAGGCACTGGAAATATAATTTCAACAAGACAAACATATTTCCTTCTTATATGGATGTGATGTAAGTAAATATTGAAAATTAGGCTGGGCTCCGTAGCTCATGCCTGTAATCCCAGCACTTTGGGAAGCTGAGGTCGGAGGATGGCTGGAGACCAGGAGTTCAAGACAAGCCTGGGCAGCATACTAGACTTTGTCTCTACAGTTTTTCTGTTAATTAGCTGGGCATACACCTGTTGTCTTAACTACTTGAGATGCTGAGATGAGAGGATCGCTTAAGCTCAAGAGTTCAAGGTAACAGTGAGCTGTGATCACACCACTGCACTGTGGCCTGGGCAACAGAGTAAAATCTGTCTCTAAAAAAATAAATCAATAAACCAAATAAGAATGGGATTAAATTTGTGAAAAATAAAATAAAGAGTGCATATACTAAGGGGATTTAATCTAGTGTAGAAGTCCGAGAAGGGTGCCTTGAGAAAATGATGGGTGATCATGGCAGAAGGTGGGGCCATGAGAGGCATCAGGTAGCAGAGTCCATGTGGACAGCTCCTAACTGCAATGGAAGCTCTGGACGTGGGGAAGCATTTGAAACACCACAGGGCAAAGCCAGTGGGAGGGGGCCAAAAGATAAAAGTAAAGACAGGTAGAAGCATGTTCTTAGTGTTTTTAAAAACTATAGTTGGTACTTTGATTGCATCTAAGGGGCAATTGGAAACACGACATGACCAATTTACTTTTTACGTAGATTACACTGGCTTTAGTGTGGACAATGAGTTGATGCAGAGGCTGGGGCTGTGTTGCTAGAAGCAGAATAATTGAATCAATTTTTTCACTAGTCAGGCAAAGATAATGGTGGGTGGTGGCCATGAAGAAGGAACAGAAGTGAATGGGTGTGAGCAATATTTAGGTGATAGAGTCAGCATGGTTCTATCATATTGGTGGTGGACTGAGCGTGTGAAATAAGGTAGAAGAAGTCCCTCAAGTTTCTAATTTGAGGAAGTATATGGAATGCTGGAGAAGAGGCAGGATTTGGAGGAAAGAGAATAAGGTCAATGTTAGGAAGTTTGAATTGATATACACATAAATAATCTAAGCAGAGATGAATAGGAGAATAGAATTGACTGAGCTGGGAGTAGAGAGATAGGGCTCCTGGCAAATGAATGGTAACTGAAGCCAGAGGAATGAATGAGCATTTGATGTCCTGCAAGAAGAAAGAGGGCTTAGGATGGTATTGTCACTTAAGGGAAGACAAATGAGATGGAGCCACGTATGACGACAAATGAGATTTCAAAAAGGAAGGAAAAAATAGCAATACATGATAGCAGAGAAGCAAAGGAAAGGAAAGGTTTCAGGTAGGCGTGTGACAGCAGAGTTAAGTGCAGCTGAGATGGGTGTGGAGATAGGGCAGAGACAAGTTCGTTGGTGACCTTGACAAGCACAGTGTCTGCAGCGTGGTGAAGGCAAAGGCCGGGCTGGGGAAGACTGAGGAATGGATGGGAAGTAAAAGCTGCAGGAATAAAAGAAGGGCAGTCACTAGCTAAGAGGCAGTGCTGGGGGAGCATAGTTAAAATTGAGAAAAATATCATTAAATGCTGGCGAGAAAGAATATGGTGAGAGAGAGAAGTTGAATGTAAAAGAGGATGGGTGGGGAGACTAGAAACAGTAGACTACCTGAATAAAGCAGAAAGGCACAAAGTTCTGTGTTCTTAGATGGGATGTGAGGACTTTCTTCTACAGCAATAGGCACTAGGAGATGAAGTAATTTCTGTTTGATAGTTTCTATTTTCTCTGAGAAGTAGGAGGGGCACTAATCTGCTAAGGATGAAGAAAAGATGAAAAAAGGAAATGGCTGAGACAGTCACTGGGGAGAATAAAAAGTCTAGCTGACTGGGGCCGCGTAATACAATTGTTGAATAGGGCTGATAGTCCCATGAAGAAGAGGACTATAATTTGTATTGGTATCAGTTTGGTGGCTTGTGTGGTCTTTCCCACCAGAGTTCAGCAATGTTGTGGAAGAGCATCTGGTGCAGTTTGGCTGTGTCCCTACCCCAATCTCATCTTGAATTGTAGCTCCCATGATTGCCACATGTTGTGGGAAGGACTTGGTGGGAGATAATTGAATCATGGGGGTGGTTTCCCCTAAACTGGTCTCATGGTAGTGAATAAATCTCATGAGATTTGATGGTTTTTGTAAGGGGAAACCCGTTTAGCTTGGTTTCCATACACTCTCCTGCCACCCAGTGAAGAGGTGCCTTCTGCCATGATTGTGAGGCCTCCCCAGCCACGTGGAACTGAATCCATTACACCTCTTCTTCTTTATAAATTACCCAGTCTTGGGTATGTCTTTATTAGCAGCGTGAAAATGGATTAATACAGCACCTGAGGCAAAGAGTCATCATTTAATAGCAGTGTGACTTCAGGCATGTCACTTACTCCCTCTTTCTCCCCCATTCGCACTGTTTCCTCATCGGTGAACTGGGAACACTCCCTGCCCCCATAGGGTTGCTATAATTACTAGTCAATGCACATCATGTACTGAGAATAGTGAGCATGTGGTGTGCACTGTACAAGTGTTAGCTATAATTTAGACTTGAGGCTTTGGCAGACATTTGGGATGCTAGGAGCAAAGGAATGGAAGAGGATATTAACAAGAGTAGTTGAAATGATTAAGGGGTTAAACTGGAGGAATAGTAAAGTGAGGAGGTTGGTTTTAGAAATCACTAGATTATTTTGTATTTACTGGAAGTCCTGGCATAAATTCCTGGCCTCAGATTCCTGGTATGCTGGATTTGCTGACAGAGTTAAGAGTGTGAATAAAAAAATGAATAACATTACTGAGCTCTGTTACCCTAGCTCCTACTCTTCTTAGCTGTGGCACGCAACACATAAGGAATTTACATCAAAAAGATATTATATTGTTGTGGGGTATTTTTTCTGCAGAGGGGGGTAACTTTAGCTTGAAGTAGTTCCTGTGTGTGACCCTTCATGTTTCTAAATTCCCATAAAATGGAAAAGACCCTAAAAAGAGGAAAAAATTATAAGAAGCAATATTAAGGGAGTCCCTCAAGTTAAAGCAATTTTGTTTAAAGGCTGTAAATTTGCCAACTGTTTGTATTTTTCTCCTTGAGGTGCATAATGCAATTTAAGTCAGCAAAACAATCAGTTTGGCCCAAGCTTGCACTGCGGCAGAATAAGCAACCTCCAAAACTTAAATTTATTTACTTATTTTTGCCATGGCGTCTCCCTCTGTCAGCCAAGCTGGAGTGCAGTGGCATGATCTCAGCTCACTGCAACTTCCATCTCCTGAGTTCAAGTGATTCTTCTGCCTCAGCCTTCTAAGTAGCTGGGATTACAGGCAAGTGCCAACACGCCTAGCTAATTTCTTTGTATTTTCAGTAGAGACGTGAGGAACTCTATGCACTGATGATGTGCTGAGACTTGATGTGCTCATCTGAGTGTGCTGATGAACACACTGGGAGGTGCTGTTTCACCTCAGAATATATTTTTGTATAGTAATTGAGTTTATAGATTGGGACCTTTGCCTTTTATCATACACATAAAGGGACTTTAGGCAACATTTATTTCCAAATAGGAGAATGATTGAGATTTTCTATGAGAATATTCCTGAAGAGCCCATTGAGCTTTCTGAAAATAGAAAAACAGTTTTATTCACTAATAAGCAAATAAATACAGTACAATTATTAGACTAGGGGATAGCCTCTGGGAATTTAAAAATCCTAGTTTTTATTCTTACCTGTGCAAATAACTTTTACCTGAATTTAGAGTAAACATTTAGAAGTGGGAAGGGTAGAGACAGACGAGATCAGGAGAAATACTGCCACTCTTAGCTCAGAGAAATCCCCAAACCTGTTGTCTTCCCAGAAATTGCCAATGGACAAATGTCAACTATTAAGAATAGTTAATTATTCATTTATTCAAAAACATGTGTAATGGCTTCATATGTGGCAGAGATAGCAAAATACTAGATACACAGTGATGACAAATATTTCCAGCTCCCAGTGCCCTTTATTGATGAAAAAGAATCAAACTCTAAAACATTTGAAGGAATTTACTCTGAGCCAAATGTGAGTGACCAAGGCCCAAGGCACAGTCGCAATAGGTCCTGAGAACATATGCCCAAGGCAGTTGGATTACAGCTTGATTTTATACATTTTAGAGGGATAGAAGTCACAAGCAGTCATCAATCAGTACATAGAAGGTGTACATTTGTTTGGCTAAAATGGCAGGACAACTTGAAGTAGGAGTGGGAGCTTCCAGGTCATAGTTGGATTCAAAGAATAGAAAATCAGCAGAAAGAATTTTTCGTAGTTAAGATGTGTGTGCGTTTGTGTGTGTGGCGGGATTGTGGAAGCTAAGGTTCTTGTTATGTTGATAAAACTTCAAGGCTTCAGGAAATAGATGATAAATGTCTTTTATCAGACCCTAAATGTACCAACTTAGTTAAATCTTTCCTGGATCAAAAAAGACCAGGAAAGGGAAGAGGATTCTCGAGAGAATGTAGATTTTTCCCAAGAGACAGTTTTGCACGGCCATTTCAAAGTGTGTGAAATAAATATATTTCAAGGTAAAATACTTTTTCTTTCAGGGCCTGCTATCTGTCATGTCATACTATTCTAGAGTAAGACTGGAGTATGGTATCTTAATGCCATGAAAAGTCTGTTTTGTCAGTCTTAAGATCTCTCTTAATGTGAGTGCTTGTCAGTTGTGCCTGAATTTTTTTTTTTTTTTTTTTTTTGAGATGGAATTTTGCTCTTGTTGCCCAGGCTGGAGTGCAGTAGCATGATCTCAGCTCACTGCAACCTCCACCTCCCACGTTCAAGCGATTCTCCTGCTTCAGCCTCCTGAGTAGCTGGGATTACAGGCCTGTGCCACCACACCTGGCTAATTATGTATTTTTAGTAGAGACGGGGTTTCACCTTGTGGGTCAGGTTGGTTTGAACTCCTGACCTCAGGTAATCTGCCTGCTTTGACCTCCCAAAGTCCTGGGATTACAGGCAAGGCATGTCTGGCCTCCTTAAACTCCCCATCCTGACCTTCTCATCATGGACTGAACTAGTTTTCCAGGCTTACTTTGGAATGTTCTTGGCTGAGAAGAGGGTTCATTCAGTCAAATGAGGGGCTTAGAATTTTATTTTTTGCTTACACCTTACAGTGAGGCAAATACAAAGTTAGAAATGGGATGTTATAGAGGAATGTCAAGTGGACTTAATCAAACTGAGGAAGAGGTAGGCTTCTTAGAGAATATAAAGTCTGAGTGGAGTTTTGTGGGGTGAAAAGGAACTATTGGTGAAGAATCGGGATGGTAGTGGTGAGTACAGAAAGAGTCCAAGATGAGTTAGTGGCCTGGGCAAAGGTAGGCTTGTGGTCTGTTGGAGGGATAAATGTGAGCAATTCTATGTAGGTGGGATCTTAGGGTGACAGCAGGAGTCTTGGTAATTGAAGCTGGAAGAAGAGGAGATGCTGTGGCCAGGTTCTATAGACCTTGTGTGCCATCCTGAGTGGAATGGATCTTACTGTGAAAGCACTGGGGGGACGTTGCAGATTTTTTATAATCATGTTTATGCTATAAACCAAAAATGAAATTCTAAGCCCCTCAACCAACTGATGGGCTTCCCCTCAGCCAAGGGCATTCCAAAGTTAACCTGAAAAACTAGTTGAGGCTGTGATGGGAAGTGGGAAGTTGAGACACGCCTCTTTTTACTCTCTTGCCTGTTGGAATCCAGGCACAGCTGATCAGCATTAACATCAATATAGAGATATTAAGGCTGAATAAAACAGATTCTTTAAGTCTGAAAAAAATATATAATCTATTCTTTCTGAAGCCTGCTACCTGGAGGCTTCGTCTGTATGATAAAACCTTGGTCTCCACAACCCCTTATCTTAACCCAGACACTCCAGGTCTTTAGATGATAACTCTTTCAACCAACTGCCAATCAGAAAAATCTTTAAATCTGCCTATGATCAGGAAGCCCCCACTTCCAGTTGTCTCACCTTTCTGGACTGAACCCATGTACATCTTACATGGGTTGATTAATGTCCTATGTCTCCCTAAAATGTTTAAAACTGAGCTGTAGCCTGATCACTTTGGTCCCATGATCCCCTGGAGCTGTGTCACAGGCCATAGGTCACTTATATCTGTCTCAAAATAAATCTCTTTAAATATCTTACAGAATTTGACTTATTGTCAACAATGCCTTAGCCAGATCACGCCTGTTGCTCTGTGGGTTGAGGGTGGAAGGCACCCAGACTAGAGGGAGCAAGAGCAGCAACTGCTTTTGGAAAGGAGTGGGGAAGGACCACATTGAACTAATGGCAGTAGGAGTGGAGAAGAGGGAATGGGCTAGGGAGACACTGACAGGAGTAGAATTGATAGAATGTGGATATGTAAGAGGTATGAAAGAGGAAGGAAATAAAATGGTGCCCATGTTTCTTGCTTATGTACACCATAGTAGGTGATATATTTTGAGATGATAAATACAGAAGAGGAAAGTTTAGGAGAAAAGTCCAGAGTTTAGTTATAGAGATAGTGCATTTTAATTGTCTTTGGCTTATAATAAGTGGAAAGCTTAAATTAAGTAGTTGAATATGAGAGTTGAGATCTCAAGGGGAATATTTGCTCTTGAGGCATCATTTTAGAAGTCTTAAAGAGAAAGATAGTTATTGAATTCATGAAAGTGAATTCCTATGAAGAGAGAGAACATATAATTGGAAGATGACTAAGGAAGGAATCCAAAGGAACTAACACTTAAGTCATGAGTAGAGAAATAGAACCCTGAGAAGGGAGCTGTGAATTGTTAAGAAATCGGAGTTGGGTGATACAGTGGAAGTCAATGAAGAAGAAGGTTGTAAGGTTTTAATAAGGTGTCCAATACTACTAGAATGTTGAGTAGGCCAAGATTTGAAAGCATCCATTGAGTTTATCATCCAGGAGGCCCTGAATGGCATTGGCAAGAATAATTCCTGTGTTATTGTGGGGATAAAATTGGATCTCGATGGTTTTAAAAGTAAGGCATGGGGAAACAGAAGCATGTTGATTACACATTTAGGAAGGCTTATTTTAAAGAGGAGGTGACATGCAGGGCTAAGTAACAAGACATAGGACTTACTGGTTTGGCATTATTCATTAAGTCAACTTCTGAGGCCTATTTCTTTTCCTTTCTTTAAAGATCAGGGACATGTGTTTATAAATATGCTAAAGGAAAAAGCCAGTAGTGAGGAAGGGCTGCAGGTTTGGAAAAGAAGAGGCTCTGAGTATTGACGTAGAAAACAAGTTCCAGGAATTGTGAATCACAGTACAGCTCATCTCCGGGATGGCAGCAGTGGCCTTCCAAGAGAGCTTATTAGAAATGAGCAACATCAGTCCCTAAACACTAAACGACAATATTTTTTTAACAGGAAGAAAAATTCTTTTGTAATATGAAGATAAGGATGGAGACAGATAAGTTTGTTGATGTTGTCAATGAAGGAGTTAAAATGATGCTATTTCATTTTGCTGTGAAGGAAAGATACCACCTACTGGGAGTGAGTGCATGCAGTTAGAGAGAGTCAGCTCTTGAGATCTGCATGGGTAGCACTCATAGCTTGGCTGGGAGGAAAACCCTGATCTTTATTGTGGTAGGAAGAGGAATATTTGTGTAGGTGTCTCTTGACAGCCAAAGTCTGGTATTGGAGGAGGCAGACATTTAGATTGATGCGGGTTTGGGGTTTTGCTAGGCAGGTGTGAATCATCAAGAAAGAGGGTGGATTAATGCACTGCAGGTTCTAAATTGGAAAGAGAAGTCAATAAAAATCACTAAGAACTGATAGATTTGAATGAAATGGGAGTCAATCATAGTCATTAACAGACATGAGAAATATTATACTGCCAGCAACAGTGAATGCTTGTCCAAAAGGAGCTATTATTTCTCACTGAGTAATTTTGTGTGTGTATATCTTACAAATAATTTGTCTGAAGCTTTCAGTATTTTCTTCCTTCCCCCAGTCACCTATTATCAAGTCTGAGACTGCTCCAGGCACTGAAGCTGCCCACCAATATAGTGTCTGTGGTACTAAAGCTACTACAGCTCAAAATCCTTAAAATAAGAATAAGAAGATTTGTAAAATTTGACTCAGAATGATGTTCTTTCCTATCTTGAATGTCCTTTATATTTTCTTCCTATTTGTAGAATTTGTACTTGAGCATGTTATGAATGCTACACTGATTCTCCCCTGAAAAATACTCTTTCTGTAACCTTCGAACTTCAAAGCACTTTGTTCTTCCCTTATGGTACCATTTAACTATCTTTTTCTTTTAAAACATAGTTCAGCAGTTTTATTCCTTCCAAGAGACTGTAAAATCTTGAATAGAAGGAGTTGTTTTGCTAATTTTTGTTGCAGTGCTGGGCAAAGAGGAAGTTTTGTAGCTGAGTCATAGGGTTCGTAAACGGAATTGGAGGCCCAGAAAGAGAGAGGGCTGAAGAGAGGGCTGGTGAAGATTACAAAAGGCCTTTTGTAGCAAAATTAGATGTTTAAGTGTTAACCTCTAAGGAATGGGGAGCCAGCAACTGAAAAGTTTGAGGTAGGGAAGTGACATGATACTAACATTTCCAAACGTGCATTCTGTTCAGAATATGAAGAACTGAACAAAATGAGCAGGATCAAAGACCAGGATGTGAGTTACAAAGCTATTGTGATTGTCCAGGCAAGAGATAAGAGTCTGAAATGAGGCATATATTTATATGTAGACAGAAAAAAAAAAATCTTTGTTTAGTACATTGTAGGATTTAATGACATTGGATATAGATAATGAGGCAGGGGAAGACTCTTCCAGCTCATTCCTAGTTTCTGAATTGAGTGACAGGTAATCCACTCACTGAGATGGAGAAAACAAAACAGCTTCAAGAAAGAGGAAGCAGAAAGAGATAATATGTGGCAGGTGGGGAGTGATGAGTTCCATTTTAGACACTTAAATATTTTATTTTTGGTAATAAGTGTTGGTTGAATCCATTAAAAAGTAAAATAATAAATAAAATAATAAATGAATATTGAAACTATTTTGAACTTTAGGGAAGAGCCAAGGTCAAAATGGAAACTTATCATTAAGAATGTAAGAATGTTTATATTTCTTTTCCCCAAGTGGAATTTATTAACCACGCCTATGGCCAAGTCTGTTGTATGGAAGCAAAACATCTGGTTGAAATTCCACTGACCTTTAGAATACACCCAAGCTTTCATATGATGTTCATTTTCATTCCAAATGGCACAGCACAGCCCTAGGGATTGTTCTTTCTGGAGCATTTCAGCAATAAAGAGAATTTGTGCAGCACTTGCATTTCCATGCGGGTTTCAAGCCAACTTGATTCCAAACACTGAGTTAGCCACTTTTAAAATATTTGCATATCTGGGTTTGTCTCTTCTTTGTACCAGTAAGTTTGCAGAGTGATCCTGAAAGATGTTAGAAGGTAAAACCTTTGATCTAGCTTGGTGTTTTTCTCTGAACCTTAGCAGCGGCATCTAGATAAAGCAATGAAAGGGCATCAAGGCTGTTATGTTTAGGAACAAGAAAGCTGATCCAAGAACTATATCTTATAATTCTACCTAGATCTCAGTCTTTGATGACATACGTATATGCCTAGGCCAACTTTTTAATGTGGTCTGTGTGCAGCAGCGTAATGTAATGTCCTGATTACTTCTTTTCATCTGTGATTGTCTGGTGCTTTAGAGAGGGACATAACATCCTAAATTGATGAAGTTGCTATATTTGTGTCTGCTTTGGTATACATACCAGTGGTAGGCTGAAAAATGACCTCCTAAAGATGTCCACATCCTAATCCCCGGAACCTGTAATTATGTCACCTTACATGGTAAAAGTGAGTGTGCCGACATAATTAAGTGAAGAATTTTGAGATGGAGAAAGTAGCATGAATTACCAGGTGGGCCTATTGCAATTGCAGGGCTTATAAGAGGAAGGCAGGAGGGTTAGAGGAAGTGTGAGGAAGAAAGCAAGGAGCTAAAGGGATCATGAGCCGAGTAATACAGGTGGTCTCTAGGAGCTAGAAAATGCAAGAAAACAGGTTTCTTCTTGGAGCCTCCAGAACAAATGCAGCAGTCCTACCAACTGCTTGGTTTCAGACTTCTGATCCCCAGAACTGTACAAGAATAAACGTATTTTCTTTTAAGTGATTGTTTGTGCTAAGTTGTTATAGAAGCAATGAGAAGGTAAAAACTACCACTTGAATCAACATGTAGATATTGCCGAGGCAGGAAGGATCAGCCTAGATGTAAAGTGCAATTTCCCAATTAATTTTATAGGAACTTCAAACTGTGTATTGACTACTAATGCTGCTGTTAGTGCTCTTAAAAAGAATCTCTGGAGGGAAGAGAGTTTGGTCTAGCCTAAACATGGGTTAAAATGGTTGGCCACCCTCAGCAAGCTATTATCACAGTAACCAGTTGACAAATTGTCTGTTAACAACTTGGTTGGATTGACTAAAGCATTTGCGGTCTGCCCTTAGCCGCTTTATATACGCTAAAACATCAAGGATGCTTCCATGCTCTCAGAATCGTACCTCAATCCCCTGGACTTGGTTGAGTTCCCTGCTTAGCTTTCAATTTGTAGGCAGTGTTTTAGAGTATTTATGTCATGCAGGGAAAACATGGAAATTTATTTATGAATTGTAAGTCCTGGCTTGCACCGTTCATTTTCAGAAATCAAAAATATATCATCTCTGCCAACATGCAGCTTTTTTTTAATGCCCACGCAGATCCCAGAGAATACTGGCACAAAAATTTTAAAAACTGTGTAAATGTTTTAAGCCTGTAAATTGCATGCCTTGTGTTGTCACATAGTGATGGAACACCCATAATACATGAGAGGTACCGAGCCACATAGCTTAGAACTAACAGGTAGTACACTAGCAAAGCCATTGCTGGTGTACTACTGGCAAAGAGTCTCAGAGAAGAAAGCATCCATGTGTCATATGATTTTTGTAGGTTTAATGACAACCCTAGAATTACATTGGCATTGCCTCCAAATTGAGAAGACCTTTGAAGAAAGCAGACTTCACATTAACTTGTGTGACTCAGTATGAAACCTAAATCATGAAAGAATCTGGAAGAAGAAATAAAAACTTTAACGCATACAGTTAGAGGGAAACCTTCATGTATTTGTGGACTCAATAAACAAGCTCTGCTTGGTGCCTATGGCATACTATTCACTGTGCTTCTTCAGGACAAATGATTTGTTTCCAACTATTAGTATGAGAGAAAAGTCATGCTAACCTAGGAACTGATGAAGTTGTTGCAAGGCTGTTTGTTTTCCACCAAAACCCAATTACTTATGTGTGCTTCCTTGATTCCCATGGGATCTCTGTAACTTCATGTGTCTATTATATTGCAAGCACATAAAACACTCTAATTATTGAATCCTGTCACTAGGGGAGAAAACTAGACAGAATTTCACTGAGTTTTGCTCTATAATGATTTTGAGCAAGTGTTGCTCGGCTGATCTACTCCTTAATAACTTTCATGTTAATGCTAGTCTTTATCCTTAAAAAATTCTTGCAACTATTTTGAAGGAGAACCTACAGAGACACCAAGAACACAGACGTGAATAATCGCAGACCACATGGTGGAAAGTGTTGACATATCTTCTACCCTTTCAGCCCTAGTAATTTTACCTTGCGTTGGATTGTGTATGTCGAACTTGCTCCCTCCTGCTCCAGATCACAGGAATCTAGCCGTAGATGTTTTGTTCTACTCTGGCTATCCTCCTCTAATTACACTTACTTAAGTTCTAGGGCTGATTCAAGGATTCCAGGAAGATAGAAACTCAAAAGAGTGAGGATTGAACCCCAAGTATTCTATTTGTTTTCCTAAAATTTCCTCAACCTTCCAGTTCACTTCTGCCTATATGTTAACAATCAAGGGGGCCTTCAGATCCTAATTTTAAAAAAAATGCCACCAGCTTGAGCTCATCATCTTCCCTTTAGGGCCATCCTTGTACTTTGTTCTCTGTCTCCATGACAGAATCAGGCATAGAAGGCACTTATGGATGCCTCTATTTCCACACTGGACTTTGAACACCACAAAGACACACAGTACCTGGCATAGAAGGAGTCAGTAAAAGTAGCATTTATTTCAACCGTACTGCTGAAAGTAGGTTTTGTCTTTGATATTAAAATTAGGGTATCATCCTTCTTGGGGTTTCATCTGTGACACTTGACTTTGGCACAGAATCACTTTAAGATGCCAACTCTGCCAGTGAAAACCCCTTTCGTTTCACTCATTTCACTTGTATGGCTATTAACGTTCAGTGTTCTTGGTGTTTGCTAAAAATGATTTTCTATAAAAACTGAAGCTTCAGGGATGGAAGACTGCCATTCACTTCAAATGTGCAAACATAATGGAAATCATATGACAAGGTTTCTGGGTACTTGAACAATACATGTGTTTTCTGTCATTGTTTAAAAAAATCTGCTATTTGCAATAATTTGCCTGATCTGTGTGTGAACATTATACTTCATTTTTATGAAACTAACAATCTCTGGCAATGAGGACAACTGCTGCATAGAAGTGCAGTATTACTCCTACTGTGGTCATTTCTAGGATAAAAAAGTACTTTTTCATGCTCCTCACTAGAACATTATTGAGACGGGAAGGAAAACATTACAATTCAGGAGAATCTAGGAGAAGCTATAAAAGAGACAGCAAACAAGATCTAGGGAGCACTTGGCCGGAAGAAAATGAACACAATGAGCATATGGAAATCAAACTGAAGTTTTGTGCATCTTGTCAGCTATGTGCCAAAAGATGCAGCAATTCTTTCATACTGCTTAGTAAATGTGCCTGACCGTAAGAGAAAATGAGATTCCACACTGTGAGGAAGCTCGCTAGACTGTTTTAGGGCCAGTTAGTTTCCTAGAGCTAAGCTAGTGGTTTTCTCCCACCCCTTGTTTATGCAAATTCCCCCCACCCCCTCAACCCCAACGATGCTGATATTCATTTTCTGGCACGTGATACCTAATCAAATCCAAAGTTAGCACGCGGGGCTGGAGATGGAGATGATAGGATGATGGATACAGAAATGCCTTTTAGATATTGAATAAGTTACTGATGGTGAACATTCCTAGTGTTCTAGCATGTGTGTGCTAGATCTATCCTGTAAGATTTGAACCAGTTGATGCTGAATGATTAAGTGGTTTTATGGATTTTTTTTTTTTCCTTTACAGCATAGGAGTGAGAAAGATCAGACATGTTCTCAGATTGTATAGTAAGGACTTGGGGGATATTACGGTTGCCTCTGTGGCCAGATTGTTGGAACAAAGTCACCAAGGATGTGGACGAATTTCTCGATTTCCCCAATAAGTCCCACTGAGAAAGCTTTTTGAAGCTATAGTTTTGATGTGGTTGAAACTGACAAATACTGTGTAAAATGGCCACAGAGATAAATTTTTTTTCAGAGGAATATCAATGCTTTTCCTTAGGTTTCTGCCACCTCTGAAACTTCAGAAACATCATATTATATTGTATTTTAAAATATTTTATATCATGTAAGATGCCATTTACTTTGTTTGGACTTAATATCACTGTCCCCGATAGTGAGCAAAATGACTGTCTTGCTTAAAACATACTCTTTACAAAGACCACGTGTTACCGTTATATTTGGTGAAAAAAAATTGTGTCATGAATCGAAAAGGCAGCAGCCATGTGTAAATCTATATTTTCTAGAGCAGTTTATTTAGGGGTGGTATTCAGTGTGCTGGCAAAGATACTACATGAAGATGAACAATGAATAACCATGGCCTTTGAAGGGAGAGTGCATGTGGATATAACACGTCAGTGCTCCTAGATTTTTTTCTATTTTAAATATTTCTCTTTTTGCAAAATACTTTTGTCCACTTTGACTGCATTACTACTCTGCTGTTTTATTTTATAATTCTTTGAAGTTTTTAATGCATCACATGCTTTTCACAGTAGTTTTCCCACAATTGCTAGTGGATGCATTTAGCAATGAATTTCTGGAGACTAAGAGTTTGGACCCTGCTATCCAAAGTAACCTAAAAGACTTTGTAGTTTAAGTGGTATGGAATATGTGAAAAATCAGGATAATTGGTAAACAGCACAACATAGCAAACTTGGGACCTTGGATTCAAATCTTAGTTTTAGTACTTACTAGCTACATAGTAAGTTACTTGGCCAAGTTACTTCTCTATTCTGTGCTTTTTTTCATCTGCAAAATTGGACAATAATATCATCCACCTCATAGGGTTGGTATAGGGTGTAGAACAGTGCCTGACCCACAGCATAATAGATCACTCTGTTAACCTTTTGTAATCATCTCAGCAAATTTGCAGTAAACATAGTAGTGTCCTCTATTATGGAAAACAAGTTGGAACTCAGAAAGGGGAAGAGACTTCGGCAAGGCTCATTTTAAAATCTGTGTGCCATTCACCATTATTCAATCACTTGCTTGGTTAGCATGTCTTGGTTGGAGACTCTCCATCATATAATGAGGATGGAGTCCAGTAACGGGGAGTAAAAAGTGTACCAGGTTTTAGGCTACAATATTCTGGGAAGGACAGCCAGAACTATAGGGTAGGTACCTGAAAGACTACCAGGCCTAAGGGACTTCGAAGTCATCGAAGGGCTAAAGAGACAAGCTGTGCTGACAGTTTGGATAAGCAGCTCCAACTTGCTAGTTACCAGTGGCTGGCTACCACTTTCTTGAAGGTTTTACAAGTCATGTCTTCTCACAGTGCTTTGTTCTAGCTAAACAAATGAATCAGCAGCCCTGAGGGATATACTTCTATTAAAACAGGGCTCTCGAATCTATACCTAAACAGATAAATGCTCAGAGAATTCAGAATGCTAGGAATATGGCAAGACAATCCATTCCTGGAGTCACTCCCTTTCCCCTCTTGACAAGCATAGAGCAAATAACTTGGAATCAGAAGTCACGGATTCTAGCTTTGGGTCTGTGTCTTATTAGGAGTGTGATCTTTCTGAATCTTAATTCTTCATTTTTAGGCAGAGATAGCAACATTATTTCTGTGTTTTTGTCCCCATAGGGTTGCAGAATAGCCAAGTACAATAGTAAGGGAGAAAACATTTCTGTAACGTATGGAGCACTATAGTATCCTCCTGATTTTCATAGACATGATATTGGCAAGTAAACATACTTCTGGGTACATCATAAAGGCTTTAGGTTTTCGCTTACCTGGCAACAAAATGAAAGTGAAGCCATTTGGCAGATTTGACCAAAAGCCAGAACTTCAAAATGCCCTGTAGGAGCCACTTAGCAATTCAGAATCAGCCAAACCAGTTTGACTTTGAGAGGGCATATAGGATGCTATTTGGAATTCCCTCGTTTATTCAATTAAGCTGAGAGACCTTGCCAGCCATCTTTATTTTCCTCTCTTAGTCTTGTTTTCCTTTCTCTTCCTTTCTTTGGTCAGCATATTCAGCTAGAGGATGACTAATCTATACATTTCCTGGGAGAAAATACCACATGACTTGTTCTGGAAAGTGCTCTGGATAAAACAATACTTTTCATTGACTATTAAATTCAATAACTATCTTCAAAAAACGCTGTTTATGAAATGTGAAGACTAAAACTTGATGATACTGATCAGATTATCTCGATTGGCTTTTAAAACTAATTGCAAAATTAGCTTTTCCCTATAATTCCTATCCAGTGGAAATGCATTCATATGAAATTGATGTTACTATATATAAGTTTTACATGATTAAATCAAATATATTGAAGGGTAAACACTCTATGGAGAATTGAGAGGCCTCAAAAATGAATTAAATGTCGGCTAGGTTAAAAGTTATGTTTGAGGCCGGGCGCCGTGGCTCATGCTTGTAATCCCAGCACTTTGGGAGGCCGAGGCGGGTGGATCACGAGGTCAAGAAATCAAGACCATCCTGGTCAACATGGTGAAACCCCGTCTCTACTAAAAATACAAAAATTAGCTGGGCATGGTGGCTCACGCCTGTAGTCCCAGCTACTCGGGAGGCTGAGGCAGGAGAATTTCTTGAACCCAGGAGACGGAGGTTGCAGTGAGCCGAGATCGCGCCATTGCACTCCAGCCTGGGTAACAAGAGTGAAACTCCGTCTCAAAAAAAAAAAAAAAAAAGTTATGTTTGAATACGTCTTAATGAAACCATGTCTGTTTGACTTAAGAATTCTGGGGGGCAGCAGGGTGTATCAGAATGGGAGGTTAGTACTCAAACTCAGAGGTCAACTTTTCATATTGGCCTAAAAGAGATGCTGTCATTAGTTTGCTATTGCCACTTGAGTATCTACCAGAGAAACCTATGCAAGCTGAATGCCACATTCCTTTAGGTGCAAGTCATTCTATGAGCAGGATTAAAATTTTTAAATGAGACCTCTCAGAAACTTGCAAGGAAAAGGCATTAACGTGATACAGTGACAATCTAACACAGAAGAGGTGTGCAATAAATGTTTACTGAACAAATGAACCGCAATTTTGCTCATCATTCCTAAACTCTGCACATGTTTCAGTAATATGGAGGTTTATATAAATATGTCTAGGGTGAAAGTGTATGAAAATTGTACAGCCATTAGCTTTAACCACCCCTGGGATAAATTTATCCCTGGAGTAGGAAAGGCAGAGAGAGTGTGAAGGTTGAAAGATTGGAAAGGGCATAGGAGAGGCATACCAGTGGGATAATAAGATGCAGCCAGCTTGTTTTGACCGGTGCCTGCAGCAATTTTCACTTGCCTAGGGCACCCCTGTCACTGCGTGGTGGACAGTAGCTAAAATAGGAACTCTGTCAGCCTTGGCAGCTGTAACACCAGTATCTGCATCTTGCATTAACTGCATGCTTATGAACGACGTCAGGGTTGATCTGAGCCAGGCAGCAGGAGGAGAAGTTTTCAGTCACTTCAACTTTGCTCCCACCTCTGTGTTAGGACCATGGAAGTCTTGTCAGCCCCAATGATTGCTCACTGATGCGGCAAGCGTGGAAGACATGAAGGCAATTGGCAATCTCAGTCCCCAGACAGGCACAACAGCTGGTATCAGGCATCTGCGAGGGACTGCAATCCTGGTAGGTTTTGGAGGTGTTTATGTTATCTTTCAACCTGCCTGAGAGCTTGGTGGGTTGTGTATATGTGATCAGATGCAAATAGTCCCCAGTGGGCACAGCTTGTTTTTTTTTAAATGTTACTGCACTACACACAAGGACAAGCTGAAGGAACTCTGTTAATAATCTAGTGGCGAGAGCCACCTAAAATAAGAGGAAGCCATTACAGCCAGGCTGACTGTCATCAGCATTATATTCACTCAGGGAGCCAACACTGTCCCATAATGAATGACCTCGTCCACCTGAGCAAAAATAAACAACAGCAGTTCTTCAACAGCTGAACTTCCCTTCTGGAGGCTGCTTATTATTATTCTGAATTAGAGTCAACACTTTTACCTCGGAAGGAAAAAATAAAGATTAAACAGTGCTTATTCTTCCCCAGAATTCTAATGCTATCTAAAATTCACCTAGAATATGTTTTAATGACTTCGATTAAAATCTCCATGTTATTAGTGTATATGCATTATCTGATGACGACCAGATAACCAGAAAGCTCTGCGGTTGTGTATGTGCTAGTTGTCGGGCACAGAGCTGAGTCTTGTAGATGTTCACTGCCTTAGTACCAATTTTAGAGATGGGGACCATGGTTTGTTGGAGTTGAGTGATTGCCTAAGGCCTTACCTAACATGTGGCACAGTGAGAATGCAAAATGAAAACTACCCAAGCCCAAACTCAAGACTTCAACACACTGCATGCTGACATTTTTATCCACGCACTACCCAAACGATTATTTCCAAGCCTCCATTATGAATTTTACGTTCATTCAATCGTTTCTTTGACAAATATTGTTTGAGTTCCTCTTGTATGCCTGGAAGCATGCTAATCAATGAATCAACACTGCATGGAGCAATGAGGCAGCTCTAACGGGTATGGAATTTAGGAGTCCACAGATTAGCAGAATAAGACATATGTCTGGGTGGGTCAGCCTGATGTAGAAATAGCTAAATGGCACTAAGAAAATAGAAGTCAGAGACTTTTTTTTTTCTGTTTGTTTGGTACCAACACTAAACAACAAAATGAGACAATTAAAAGGTATGAAGCATAAAGTATATAAAAAGCCCAGTTATCCTGACTGAGACAGCTAAATAGAGGACACGGTGCTCTTCATTCCAGCCCAGATAATCATCTCATACAGCATCCTACCATTTTGTGCCAAAGTATCTCTGGAGTTGCTATCATCAAAGCAGCCTGCATATTATTAGCTGAAGAACCAGTCTTTTGTGGTCTTATACTTTTCAAGCATTAACATTTAACCAGCATGTCTCAAGAAAAAAAAAGTGCACCTGGGCTGGGAGAAGAAAAGCTAAATTTAGAGACATTAAGGGGGTAAAGTAAAGTGGAATAAATGGGGGAGATTAATTGATTGCTTTGCATATGTTGCCTAAAGAGGAGCTTTGGTCTGACTCTGTCACTGATAAAGGAGAGAACGTTTTGACACTCTTAAGGGCATATATTATATCACCATGAAATCTGTCCCAAGTCCCTCTTGTCTTGCTTTTCAATGTATTTACAAATGCTAGGCATTTTAATAGAAAAGCTGTCTGCTATTTACCACACCTGTTTCAGGGAACAAATTAATTTCTTTGGGATTCCTCTAATTCAGATGGGGTCTGTATTCTTCTCGTGTAAATCTTATTGAGAATGCACTGTTCATTAGCATTGAATAACATGGAACTTTGGAAATAAAAGCCTTCCATCCTGGCACAGAAGATGTTGGTTATGTGCAATAGTTGAAGATACCCAACTCTTTGGTATATAACCATCATATGCAAGGAGAAACCACATCTAATGGAAAAACTAGTGTTTTGTTTTCAAGCAGCATTGCACAGTGGTTCACAGAACAGCATGGCCATCATATTTGCCAGGGTCTAGTTCTTGCTTTGGAATTTGCTATCTGCAGAGCTTTGCCTATGTGGTCTAACTCTTCTGAGCATCAGTGTCCTCAATTGCAAAATGGGGTGCTCTATTGATAGGTTATTTTGAAGCTTAAGAAAGATTAATGCACATAAAGATTCTAGAAAATAATAAAAGTTAAATATTGTTTTTTAATGGTATAATCTATTACATTTCTGAGGATTTCATTTAAAATTCAGTATACCAATACAAAGGGCTTATGTTGTATTCTTAGCAGATGTAAGTTCTATTCAATAACCATTAGAAATTATTCATTATTTTACATGATCCTCTCACCAAATAGGTATAAACACTTTCAGGGTGATATTCAATTCCAACTAGGTTTTCTTGGGAAGGAGGTGGCAGGTTCTAAATTTTTTTTTTTTTTTTTTTTGCGAAGGAGTTTCACTCTGGTTACCCAGGCTGGAGTGCAATGGCGCAATCTCGGCTCACCACAGCCTCCACCTCCTGGGTTCAGGCAATTCTCCTGCCTCAACCTCCTGAGTAGCCGGGATTACAGGCACATGCCACCATACCCAGCTGATTTTTTGTATTTTTAGTAGAGACGGGTTTCACCATGTTGACCAGGATGGTCTCCATCTCTTGACCTCGTGATCCACCCGCCTCGGCCTCCCAAAGTGCTGGGATAACAGGCATGAGCCATCGCGCCCGGCTGGTTCTAAATTTTATGTTGTTTCTTTAGCTAATTTTTCTGAAGTTTTTAAGTTTTCTTTGATTTTTACCATTACAGAATACACCCAAACAAGCCCATACAGCATTAAAAATATATTCAGGAGGCCAGGCTCAGTGGCTCACGCCTGTAATCCCAGCACTTTGGGAGGCCAAGGCGGGTGGATCACGAGGTCAAGAGATCGAGACCATCCTGTCAACATGGTGAAACCCCGTCTCTACTAAAAATACAAAAAATCAGCTGGGCATGGTGGCGCGTGCCTGTAATCCCGGCTACTCAGGAGGCTGAGGCAGGAGAATTGCCTGAACCCAGGAGGCGGAGGTTGCGGTGAGCCGAGATCGCGCCATTGCACTCCAGCCTGGGTAACGAGCGAAACTCCGTCTCAAAATAAAAAAAAAAAAAAATATATATATATATATATATATATATATATTTATATATAAATATAAATTTGGAAATATGGTGGGCACTCACCCACCATAAATATTTATATATTTATATAAATATATATAAATATGAATATATATATATAGGATTTAATACTTTTAATTTAAAAATTTATTTAATACTTTTACTTTAAAAGTATATGTTCTCACTCATAGGCGGGTGTTGAACAATGAGAACACATGGACACAGGGAGGGGAGCACTACACACTGGGGTCAGTTGGGGGGAAATAGGGGAGGGAGGGTGGGGGGTGGGAAGCTGGGGAGAGATAGCAAGGGGAGAAATGCCAGATGTAGGTGATGGGGAGGAAGGCAGCAAATCACACTGCCATGTGTGTTCCTATACAACAATTTTGCATGTTCTTCACATGTACCCCAAAACCTAAAATGCAATAAAATAAATAAAGGGGAAAAAAAAAGTATTAAATCCTTTTAAATACTTTAAAAGGATTTAATACTTTAAAAATTTATTTTAGTGGTAAAATTTAAACTGCATTAGTTTGTATAATACAATGTATTTTCTAATATCAATGATGCTTATGAGCTGTAGTTTATTTTAAAGGAAGATAAAGAGAGTCTGTCCCAGGAAAGTTAGTGTCTTTGTTGAAATACTAGCTGTAAAAAGTTTATGAGATCTAATTACAAGTTTCCTATCTATAAGAAGCAGCATATCAAGAGAAAACAGAATACAAATCAAATTCTCAGGTTTGATTAAGTACTACACAAGGTCAGGTTAATGTCATTATTCACTAACAAAGTTTGTGGATAAGTACAAAAATTTTAGCTTCTCAATTTAGTGGTTCAGAATAAGTAGTCACACAGTAACAGACCTAACATTCTCTTTTATTCTCGTTTATATTTTTTCCAAATTAGTGCAAGATACATGCAAGGATGTTAGCTAGCAGGGATAACTATACTGACTGTCAACTAATCACAGCATTTATTTTGCATTTGCATTTTGATTGTGGCAAATTTTGGAAACAGGAATGATATTTTGAAAAGCGTTATCAAGAAATTTTATAAACTTTCCTGTGATTGAATGGAACATGTTTAGGGAATAAATTGTTTCCCTTGATGCCAATTGGGTTACATTTTGTAGCTCCTCTGAGTTGATTTTCATCTCCTTTGCAATGTTATCAAGTGTCTATTATTCTTAATCAAGCAAAGTAGTCTCCAAACAAATCAGAGGCAATGTGGCATCCAAGGAGAGCACCATCACATTGCCTTTTGCAAATGTAATTGATTGGGAGGATCCAAGACAGCTGAATAGGAACAGTTCCAGAGTGTAGTTCCCAGCAAGAGCAACGCAGAGGGTGAGTGCCCACCATATTTCCAAATTTTCACTGCCCACAGACCAGGAGATTCCCAGGCCAAAAGCACCATGAGTTTTCAGCACGGTGGTTTCAGCTGGTGCTGGGTTGGCGCACAGAAACTCACACAAATCTAGGTGGCCGTTGCAACTGGCACCTGGAACGCTGGGGTGACACAGCCACCCATTCAACTGAAAGGGAGAGGGCAGAGACAGGGAGCCAGGCAATCTGGCTCGGCAGGTAACACCCCCACAAAACAAGCAATCCGAAATGCTCTGGATTGAGAGTTTTGCAGCAAGTGCAGCTGGACCCAGGACGATCCAGCTCTTGAGGGGGAAGGGCATCCCCACTACCAAGGCAGTCTGTCACTACCGAGGCAGTTCACACAGCAGCTGGGCAGAGCCTGCTGCAGCTCAGCAATGCCTCTGCTGTCAGACTGTGACTAGACTACTCCATGCAGGGCAGGGCATGTATGAAAAAAGGCAGCAGCACCACAGGAACTTATAAATAAAGCTGACCTTCCTAGGACAGAGCACCTGGGAAAAGGGGGGGTTATGAGTTCTGCTGCAGCAGACTTAAAAGTACCTGCCCAGCAGCTCTGCATGGAACAAAGAGCTCCCAGCACAGCACTTGAGCTCCTGTAAGGGACAGATTATCTCCTCAAGCAGCTCCCCAACCACCGTATACCCAAAGAGACACGTCAAAAAGGAGAACCCAGGCCAACATCAGGCAGGTACCCTTTTGGGATGAAGATAGAAGAAGAAACCGGCAGCAACCCTTACTCTTCTGCAGCCCCTGCAGGTGATCCCCAGGCAAGCAGAGTCTGGAAAGGACGTCCAGCAGTCCTTCAGCAGAGGGGCCTGACTGTTAGAAGGAAAACTAAGAAACAGAAATAACTTCATCATCAACAAAAAGGATGTCCACTCAGAGACCCAATCCAAAAGTCACCAACTACAAAGACCACAGGTAGATAAAGCCACTAAGATGGGAAGAAACCAGTGCAAAAAGGATGAAAACACCAAAAACCAGAAGGCCTCTCCTCCTCCAAAGGATCACAACTCCTCACCAGCTAGGGATCAAAGATGGATGGAGAGTATATGTGATGAATTGACAGAAACAGGCTTCAGAAGGTGGGTAATAACAAACTTCTCAGAGCTAAAAGAACACATGCTAACCCAATGCAAAGAAACTAAGAAGGTAGATAAAAGGTTAGATGAGATGCTAACTAAAATAAACAACTTAGAGAAGAATATAAACGACTTGGTGGAGCTGGAAAACACAGCACGAGAACTTTGCAAAGCATACACAAGTTTCAAAAGCCAAATTGACCAAGCAGAAGAAAGGATATCAGAGATTGAAGATCAACTCAATGAAATAAAATGAGAAGGGAAGAATAGAGAAAAAAGAGTGAAAAGAAAGGAACAAAGCCTCCAAGAAATGTGGGATTATGTGAAAAGACCTCATCTATGTTTGATAGGTATACCTGAATGTGATGGAGACAATCCAAGCTGGAAAACGGGATTATGTGAAATATGGTATTATGTGAAAAGACCTAATCTATGTTTGATAGGTGTACCGGAATGTGATGGAGACAATGAATCCAAGCTAGAAAACACTCTTCAGGATATTATCCAGGAGAACTTCCCCAACCTAGGAAGGAAGGCTAACATTCAAGTCCAGGAAATACAGAGAACACCACAAAGATATTGCTCAAAAAGAGCAACTCCAAGACACATAATTGTCAGATTCACCAGGGTTGAAATGAAGGAAAAAATGCTAAGGGCAGCCAGAGAGAAAGGTCGGGTTACCCACAAAGGGAATCCCATCAGACTCACAGTGGATCTCTCCACAGAAAGCCTACAAGCCGGAAGAGAGTAGGGACCAATATTTCACATCCTTAAAGAAAAGAACTTCCAACCTAGAATTTCATATCCAGCCAAACTAAGCTTCATATGCAAAGGAGAAAGAAAATCCTTTATAGACAAGCAATTGCTGAGAGATTTCATCACCACCAGGCCTACCTTACAAGAGCTCCTGAAAGAAGCACTAAACAAGGAAAGGAACAACCAGTACCAGCCACTCCAAAAACATACATAATGGTAAAGACTCCCATCAAAACAATGAAAAAAATTTGTCAACTAATGGGCAAAACATCCACCTAGCATCAAAATGGCAGGATCAAATTCACACATAACAATATTAACCTTAAATGTAAATGGGCTAAATGCCACAATCAAAAGACACAGACTGGCAAATTGGATAAAAAGTCAAGACCCATTGGTGTGCTGTATTCAGGAAACCCATCTCATATTCAAGGACACAAATAGGCTCAAAATAAAGGGATGGAGAAAGATTATCAAGCAAATGGAGAGCAAAAGAAGCAGGAGTTGCAATTCTCATCTCTGATAAAATGGACTGTAAACCAACAGAGATCAAAAGAGACAAAGAAGGGCATTACATTATGGTAAAAGGATCAGTACATCAAGAATAGCTAATGATCCTAAATATAAACACACCTAATACAGGAGCACCCAGGAACATACAGGAAGTTCTTAACAACCTAAAAAGAGATTTAGACTCCCACACAACAATAGTGGGAGACTTTAACACTCCACTGTCAATATTAGATCAATGAGACAGAAAATTAACAAGGATATCCAGGACTTGAACTCAGATCTGGGCCAAGCGGACCTAATAGACATCTACAGATATCTCCATCCCAAATCCACAGAATGTACATTCTTCTCAGCACTGCATTGCAACTACTCTAAAATTGACCACATAATTGGAAGTAAATCACTCCTCAGCAAATGCAAAAGAACGGAAATCATAAGTCTCTCAGACCACAGAGCAATCAAATTAGAACTCAGAATGAAGAAACTAACTCAGAACCACACAGCTTCATAGAAACTGAACAACTGGCTCCTGAATGTCAACTGGATAAATAATGAAATGAAATGAAGGCAGAAATAAAGATGTTCTTTGAAACCAATGAGAATGAAGATACAACGTATCAGAATCTCTGGGACACATTTAAAGCAGTGTCTAGAGGCAAATTTATAGCAATAAATGCCCACATGAGAGGCGAGGAAAGATCTAAAATAAACACCCTATAGTCAAAATTGAAAGAGCTAGAGGAGCAAGATCAACTGAAGGAGATAGAGACACAAAAAATCATTAAAAAAATCAATAATCCAGGAACTGGTTTTTTAAAAAGATCAATAAAAGTAGACCACTATCCAGATTAATAGGAAAGGAAGAAGAATCAAATAGATGCAATAAAAATGATAAAGGGGACATCACCACCGATTCCACAGAAATACAAACTACAATCAGTGATTACTACAAACAACGCTATGCACATAAATCAGTAAACCTGGAAGAAATGGATAAATTCCTGGACACTTGCACTCTTCCAAGCCTAAACCAGGAAAGAGTTGAAACCTTGAATAGACCAATAACAAGGGCTGTAGTTGAGGCAGCAATTAATAGCCTACCAACCAAAAAGTGCAGGTCTAGATGGGTTCACAGCTACCATCTTACAAAGAGGAGCTGGTACCATTCCTTCAGAAACTATTCCAAATAAACTAAAAAGAGAGAATCCTTCCCAAATCATTTTGTGAGACCAACATCCTTCTGATACCAAAACCTGGCAGAGACTCAACAAAAAAAGAAAACTTCAGGCCAATATTCATGAATAACATAGATGCAAATATCTTCAATAAAATACTGGCAAACCAATTGCAGCAGCACATCAAAAAGCTTATACATCATGATCAAGTAGGCTTCATTCCAGGGATGCAAGGCTGGTTCAACATATGCAAGTCTATAAATGTCATCCACCACATAAACAGGACCAAAGACAAAAACCACATGATTATCTCAATAGATGCAGAGATGTTCTTCAATAAAATGCAACCACCCTTTATGCTAAAAAATCTCAATAAACTAGGAATCAAAGGAACATATCTCAAAACCATAAAAGCTATTTATTACGAACCTACAGCCAATATCATATGGAATGGGCCCAAACTGGAAGCATTCCCTTTGAAATCCAGCACTAGACAAGGATGCCCTCTCTCACCCCTATTCAATATAGTATTGGAAGTTCTAGCCAGAGCAATTAGGCAAGAAAAAAAAATAAAGGGCATTCAATTAGGAAAAGAGAAAGTCAAATTGTCTCTATTTGCAGATGACATGATTGTATATTTAGAATACCCTATCATCTCAGCCCAAAATCTCCTTAAAAGTTCCTTATCAAAGGAACTTCAGCAAAGTCTCAGGATACAAAATCAATGCGCAGAAATCACAAGCATTTCTATACACCAATAACAGACTAACAGGGAGCTGAATCATGAGCAAACTCCCATTCACAGTTGCTACAAAGAGAATAAAATACTTAGGAATATAACTAACAAAAGAGGTAAAGGAATTCTTCAAGGAGCACTACAAACCACTGCTCAAGGAAATAAGAGAGGATGAAAACAAATGGAGAAATATTCCATGCTCATGGTTAGGAAGAATCAATATTGTGAAAATGGCCATACTGCTTAAAGTAATTTACAGATTCAATGCTATCCCCATCAAGCTACCAATGACCTTCTTCACAGAACTGGAAAACCTCCCTTAAACTTCGCATGGAACCAAAAGAGAGCCCACATAGCCAAGACAATTCTAAGCAAAAATAACAAAGCTGGAGGCATCACACTACCTGATTTCAAACTATACTGCAAGGCTACAGTAATCAAAAGAGCATGGTACTGGTACCAAAACAGAGATATAGATCAATGGAACAGAACAGAGGCCCTGGAGGCAACGCCACTCATCTACAACCATCTGATCTTTTGACAGACCGCACAAAAACAAGTAATGGGGTAAGAATTCCCTGTTTAATAAATGGTGTTGAGAAAACTGGCTAGCAGTGTGCAGAAAGCAGAAACTGGACCCCTTCTTGACACCTTACACTAAAATTAACTCCAGATGATTAAAGACTTAAACATAAGACCTAACACCATAAAAACCCAAGAAGAAAATCTAGGCAAAACCATTCAGGACATAGGCATAGGCAAAGACTTCATGACTAAAATGCCAAAAGCATTGGCAGTAAAAGCCAAAATAGACAAATAGGACATAATTAAACTCCAGAGCTTCTGTACAGCAATAGTAACAATCATTAGAGTGAACCAGCAACCAACAGAATGGGAAAAAATTTTTGCAATCTACCTATCTGACAAAGGGCTAATATCCAGAAGCTGCAAAGAACTAAAACAGATTTACAAGACAAACCCGTCCAAAAGTGGGCGAAGGATATGAACAGACACTTTTCAGAAGAAGACATCTATGAGGCCAACAAACATGAAAAATGCTCATCATCACTGGTCATTAGAGAAATGCAAATCAAAACCACTTTGAGATACCACCTCATGCTAGTTAGAATGGCAATCATTAAAAAATGTGGAGACAACAGATGCAGGAGAGGATGCGGAGAAGTAGGAACACTTTTACACTGTTGGTGGGAGTGTAAATTAGTTTAGCCATTGTGGAAGGCAGTGTGGTGCTTCCTCAAGGATTAGACATAGGAATTCCATTTGACCCAGCAATCTCATTACTGGGTACATATCCAAAGGATTATAAATCATTCTATTATCAAGACACATGCACACGTATGTTTATAGCAGCACTGTTTACAACAGCGAAGACCTGGAACCAACCCAAATGCCATTGACGATAGACTGGACAAGGAAAATGAGGCACATATACACCATGGAATACTATGCATCCATATAAAACGATGAGTTTGTGTCCTTTGTAGGGACATGGATGAATCTGGAAACCATCATTGTCAGCAAACTGACACAAGAACAGAAATTCAAACACTGCATGTTCTCACTCATAGGCGGGTGTTGAACAATGAGAAAACATGGACACAGGGAGGGGAACATCACACACTGGGGTCTGTTGTGGGGGGCCAAGGGAGGGACAGCAGGGGGCGGGGCGCAGAGGTGTGGGAGGGATAACATGGGGAGAAATGCCAGATGTAGGTGACAGGGGTATGGAGGCAGCAAACCACATTGCCATGTGTGTAGCTATGCAACAATCATGCATGATCAGCACATGTATCTTAGAACCTAAAGTACAATTAAAAAAATGTAATTGGTTATATAGTTGCTTAATTTTATGAGGCAGCATTGCAGCAAGTATCACTAGATATGAAGCCAGATATCCATTCATGCAAAGAAGATCTATAGATGCAATTTAAAAGTGCTCATTTTAGAAATTATGAGTTTTTCCCAATGGAAGTTTTAATGTGAGTTTTGCAAAAAGGCTAGACAGCTAATTTGTCTCTCAAACAACACTGAGAACGAACTGTGGATTTTTGAAAGAAGTAACCCCAGATTCATTCACTTAATCACTTCTAGCTCTTAAGCAACTTAAAATTGACAGAGTGCAGTATCAAAATTTATACAGTGGCAAATAGTAAGATATTTTATAAATGAACTTGTGAGACGGTAAAAAAAAAAATTCCATTAGGACATCTTTCCTTAAGCAAAATTATACTGTTTATTATACTAAATTTTATATTATATATATACTATAATGTACTAAATATATATTAAACACGTATAATACTATACAGAAATTATACTGTGACCTCTGAGAATCTGTTTGCATTTTTATTTGAGTCTATGTTGCAATAGTTGTCCAATAAAAAATATTTGCTTTTGTCAGAAAATTTTTATCCGAGTACTTTTTTAATCACTTGAAGCCACAAAGTTACTTGCTCAACACATTTTTGTTGAATGGTTTGAATCAGAGACATTTGTAACGTGGTAATATTCATTTTACCTGCATAAAATAGGGCAAGCATCCCACTGATTTTCTACTTGTAGAAGCACCAATTGTACTTACTTACAGTGTGTTAGGAGGCTATCTGTGTACATGCCTATGCAGTGTGGTAATTTGGTAGAGTGATAGCAGCTCCAGGTCTGTGAGTGAATGAATAGTTCATGAAGAGTCATTTAGCAGTTGTCATTGAATAGTGCTCAGTCTGTCTCTCAGCCTCTTATTTTGTCTGTCACAGTCTGGCCGACACTGGGATACTTGCTTGTGTTGTTTACCGTGACTCCTCACAAACTCCAAGCATAATCATCCCATTTCCTACAGTACTCTCATGAAAAATGTCAAGAATACACATGTCCCAGAGAGGAAACTGGCAAAGGAGAAAACTGCCTGGGAGAATGAGCTTGTGTGATGATACACATATTTTCTTAGTGTCCAGTTCAAAATCTTACACACGGCAAGCCCACCAATAAAAAGGCCACTGTCAATCTTTTGGAAGCAATTTGATTATTCTTGTTCACTTTGTTTCGTTTTATGGATTGGGTAGATGGGTTCAGTAATAAATCCATGCAGAATATTTTGAAAGTATGAACAAATAAAAAAGGCCTGGATATATTTGTTCATTTATTCCATTCATTCAAAAATTTTTGTGACAGATTACAATATATATAATTATGCGGTACACATAATGTTATGTATGTATACAATGTGGAATGAGTGAATCAAGCTATTTAACATATCCACCCACCTTAAATACTTATCATTTATTTGTCCTGTCTAACTTTGTACCCTTTGGCCAACACCTCATTTCTCTCATCCCCGGCCTCTCGTAACCACCATTCTACTCTCTGCTTCTATGAATTTGATTGTTTTAGATTTTGCATATAAGAGAGAACATGCGTGTGTGTGTGTGTGTGTGTGTGTGTGTCTGACTGATTTCCCTTGGCATGATGTTTTCCAGCTTTATGTTGCCACAAATGATATAATCATTCACAAAACCGTGATATAGAATCAACGAAAGTGTCCATAAATGGATGAATGGGTAGAGAAAATGTGGTTTATTTCATTCATTTTTATTGAGTCCTTATGAAGTACCAAGCATTCTGCTGGATGCTAGGGATCCGGAGACATTTACACTCTGCCTTTCAAGAATTTACAAACCTTCAGGGTAGGGGTGAGTGGATACATGAGATTTGACAGTGTAGAGTATATCTAAGAGGGACACCTACCCCAGATTATGGGATAGAAGTTAGCCTTGTAAAATGTGTGTGTGTGTGTGTGTGTGTGTGTGTGTGTGTGTGTAGGAAATAAGTTTGGGGTGGGTAGGGAGACGGGTGTTACAGTACAGAGAGGACAAGAAGGAGAAAAAAAAGCAATACATGCTACATGCTTGGGAGTTTCAAAGTATTACACTTCTGTTTAGGAATGGTGATAGTTACTATTGGGGAGAATGTGAGGGCATGAGCTGGCAGAGTAAAGATAAAGTCAGATCATCAAGCGTTTGATAAATCATGCTTTGAATCTTGACTGTATGTTGAAGACAATTGGGAATATTTCAAGCGTGGAAGGAAGAGATTAGATATACATTTTCAGAAAACTTTCTTTATAGGGAATAGAGGTAAAATAGTTTTATAGGATCCTAAGAACATAAGATCAATGCTAATGCTCGATAGAAGGGGAGGGGTAAAGGAAGCTATGTCTCTTTTTCCACAAAAAGTATAAGGACAAACAGTCATTTCTATGCTTTTGTTTTCATTTTTAATTATAAATTTTAAGATTTTGAGACAACTTGATGTAGGCCAAGTACCAAATTTCCCATGGGAGTTTGAGTGTTGACCAGTTGTCAATTTCCTAGCTGGCTGAAAAGTATCTGAACACTACAATGAGTTTTCAATGCCATGAATTTTGCTTTAACTCGTGATCTTGGAGAATACAGAAGGTTCTGCTGGTCCACCTAAGCTTTTTCTCATGTGAAAAGCTGACCTTTACTTGAAACTGCTTTGTGAGTCACATACATGTTTATTGAATGCTTATGCAAAAGAGAACCTGTGGTAGGCATTCAATAAGTGCGTGATGAAAGAAAAAAAATCAAATCTTTAATTCAACATTCAACAAGTTATTTGCTGAGCATTTACTATGTGCCATGCAATATGCAAGTCATGGGAGCTCTAATGGTGAACAAAAACAGGCCCTCACAGTGCAGTGTAATGGATGGATAAGAATAAAGTTAGGAGAAACACTTTTCCCTCCCCTGTGCCTAAAAGAGAAGTGGGCGAATATTTAAATGGGTGTAACAGCAGGACTGCCCAAGTGAAGCTTAGGTCTGGATAGGAAGCCTGAAAGCTGAGAGAATGTATCCCTAGTCTCTTTTAGAAGGAGTATATATTGCCTGCCTTATAAGGCTGGAGTCCTGTGTCTTCTCTTTTAGATGTTTCTAGTTATAGACTAGTATGTGTGTATGTTGGTGTGTGTGTTTCATTTTCATTTTTCTAATTTATGTTTGAATTTCTCTCATGATCTTGGCTTTTGTTACAAAATTCCATTTATCTAATTGATCTAAATATTCTGTAGCTGTATACAGCCCAAGTCAGGCTGTCGGCCCAATGCCCAATACTTGAAATTGGGATGACTTATACAATTGTAAGCCTCATCCTTCTGTTTATATTTCAAAAACAAAAGCTCGTGGTTTGTAAGCACAGTGCCACTGGATTATAGTCTTTAAAGTAGCTGCTGATTCTGCTGGAATGTAATAAGCCCAGTCTTTCCTGTCAGAAAGCCAAGCTCAGCTCACACTTCAATAGGCTAATGTGGATATAAGGAACTTTTTTTTACTGGATGGTGGCAGGGGTGTGGGGTTGGGTGTTGGAAGAGCATGATATGGTTTGAGAATCTTGGACCAGAGGAGTGGACAGGAGCATGGGAACTTTAATAAAAAGGTTTCTTTAGGATGTTCATTAAATTTATAAATCAAATGACAAAGTAAAACTCAGTAAAGAATTTGGTGATACGCAAAAGATACTTTGAGAAAACATTATAGGAAACAGTTTTAAATACAAATTTGAAAAATACTGCCCCAAACGAAGGACATTGCTTTGTTTGCATTTGATTTAAAGCAGACTTTATTGTTTAGCCTAAAAAAGTGTCTCCAGGTTGGGGGAAGCAAACTTCTAGGATCATTTTTGAAATACTGCCTATATGGCTTAAATGAAGCTTTCCTTTTCTTTATGATTCCATTCCGCCTATCATTTTTTGCAGTATTTTCATCAGTTGTGAAACAAACTGAATGGGTTAAGCAATCCAGAGACTTAACCTCTTTCCTAAGGCCCACTGGAAAACAGATAAGGGCTATTTGAAAATTTCCCCTGTTCTCACTAATGCAACATGAGTTACAAGAACACTGCTTAAAAATGGGGAAACATTTACATCTAACATTACCACTTGATAAATACAAATTGGCCTTGACTCTTTGAATCACAGACTTTCAGAACTGGAGTTAACACTGGAGATAATGTGAGAAAAGTGAGATCTCTTTAATGTGAGAAAAGTCAGGCCTAGAGGACAGAAGAATTGGAACTTAATGTCTCCTAGATTAACATTTCTGATATGTCTGAGTCAGTTTTTCTCTAATATTTCTCTAGGATATCTATGATCTTGTAGGATGTTTTCATTGCACAACTCCAGGGGGCACAGTTCACAATATGGCGAATAGATGATGCCCCCTGGAGTTGTGCAGCAGCTCTAATTTTATACTATCTGTATCTCCCACCAGGGCTTTCTCTTTGGCGGTGATGTATTTCTTTCTGTTTAAGTGGAAGGTGCTTGCAAACAGTCTGTAGGATTCTATCCATGTTACTGCAGTTGTTATATGTTTGTGTTGAAGGACGCAGAGATGTAATGAACTGGAAACAGGAGAAATGCAAAAATTTCTGTAAACCCTAAATTTTAATTGCAGCATGTGCAATTAAAATGCATAGCGCCCAGGCTCAGTGATGGCCTGAGCAATATGCATTGCAGCACAATTGGCGTTACGGTGCGACAGCAGCTTCTGATACAACGAGTGACGTGTTGGCTCTATTTTACCGTCTTGGCTGCAGCATTATTAGTACCTCAGACACTTACCACACATCACAGAGATACACGGTGTGAATTGGAGGGTCCAATTTGGCCCTGTGTATGTCCCTTCTGTGAAACTTTTCTGGGCCTGGCCCTTGATTCCAGCCACCAATATCTGCAACTGAAGGGAATCAAGCAGCACTAGGGTTCTGAAGCTATGACCAAGAAAGAAAGAGAGAGAATTGAAAGCGTTTCCATCCATTTTATTGGCAATGCGTCAAGGAAAACAGTTTAGAAATATTTGTTAGAAGGGGCTCTCAGGAAGACACCATTACTTGGAAGGTTTATGACCAAACTCTGACTGCCGTAATCCATAGATAACCCCAACAATTTAAATTATAGAAGCCGTATACAAATAATTCAAGGCAAGGTTGCGAGCATTTCCTAAAACCTGTTCTTTATTCGGTTGACTAACACCAGAAAAAATGTCTGTGCTTATTACTAGGCAAATGCCTTAAATCAGAGAATTCCATATGGTTTTACTCTTGGGCTGAATTTGCATTTATATGAATAGGAATAACAACTGTGTCTTTGAGAGTTGGATCCTATCTGTTATTTGTTTTCTCAATTACGTGTATTAAATCCCTCAGCTTTTTTTTCTTTTTCCCCTCTATGCCCTACAAGGGAGTTCATCACTTCAGACTATTTTAAAGATGGATGTGGAGGCAGAGATATTCCAAAGTGGAAGTTACATAGCAAGTCAGTGGCAAAGCCCAGAGGTAGAGACCTGGGAAGACCAGCTGTAATTTGTGCAGTTTAGTACTAGCAGCTTTGTAGAGAGCAGACCCATTACAGCTGTAGGCTTATTCAATTATTCTGACTTTATCTTTAAATATTGCTAGAGCATTTCGTAAGCTAAAGTACACACACACACACACACACACACACACACACACACACA